>NC_088099.1:108518085-108833241 GCF_036370855.1 Dromaius novaehollandiae
TTCTTGGAAACAGTAGGGTTTGGATGTTTAAAAGGAAGGGCTCGCGGGGCTTTTTTCTTTTTTTTTCCTCCCTGCTTACTTTGTATTTTTCTTCACCAAAACAGCCGAAGCAGAGGTCGTAGCCCGCAAAGCTGCGTTAAGCCGTGTAGGAAATGATGCGGGCCGGGTGCCCGGGCGGGAGCGGGGCCGCCCCGGGGCGGGCGGCCGGCAGGGGTGGCCGGCGGGCCCTCGGGGGGTTATCTTTCGTTACCCGTGCCTTTGGGCTAAAACGGGTCGCCAGTCCCGAGGGCCGGCAGGGGGAGCGACCAGGTGAGCCGGGGTTCCCGGCGATCCGCACCGCCGCTTCCACGGGAGCCCGATCCGGGTGGCCCTTGGCACCTCTGCCGGAGGGGTCAGCTCGTCCCCTCCTCCCCGCTTTTTCATTCGAAGGCGCTTGTAATTTATGGCAAATTAAGACTGCTCTTGAGGAAGAGGAGGAGGCCCCCCGCGGAGGTGCCGCCTCAGCCAGCACAGCCCTCCAGAGGGGCAGACGGAGTAGCGCGAAGTGTCAGATGTTACCGATGCTGCACATCCGCTCCTGCTTCGTTGAAAGATTTCCCAGCCCGATTTTACTTATATATGCTATTGAACTCGATTTTAGTGGCATATTCTATTAAAGATCTAGTTTCAGTAGTGCAATCTAAAAAGCATGTATTTGCTTCGTGAGTTGAAGAGTTTTTGTTTTGTTTTGCTTTTTCCTTTGCTTGCCCCCTCCAGCCCCCCACCTGCCACACTTGCTTTAGTGACAGTGCAGTGTGGGCATCTGCACTTCATCTGACAGGGTTTGGAGTGCATCATAGTGTAACTAAATCCTTCTATGAACTGCGATGCTTTTTAAGTGCCTCTTAACTTGACTCCATTCCCCTGCAGTGTACTTTTAATTGTGCTGCAAATGCCATCTCGATTAGGCTTTTTATCGGTCACGTCACGGAGCTCATGTTGGATTTTCACTGGCACTTGTCTAAGGTGGGGTCTGATTTCTCTCTTTCTCTCTTTCTCCCCCCCCGCCCTTTTTTTTTTTGTTTACTTTCCAGGTATTAGTTAATATTGGCAACCATTTTGATCTTGCTTCCAGCATATTTGTAGCACCAAGAAAAGGGATATATAGTTTCAGTTTCCACGTGGTCAAGGTCTATAACAGACAAACCATCCAGGTGGGTTGCGATCTAAAGAAGATGCTTTCTTTCCATTTACAAATACTCGTCTCCAGATGCTAAGTGGCTTTTGCAAACCCAGCAAGTGAAGAATGAGGCTGGGGGTTGCTTTAATTAAAGGGGCCTTTATGCATGACAGAAATTACGCGTTGCTTTAGTTTAATTCAACCCTGTTTTTAACCTGTGCAAAAGCTTCATGAAGTGCACAGGGCCAACAAGTCACTCAGAATATTGAGAAAACTCAGATTCTCTCTCTTTGCACTTTTTAGGTAAGTTTAATGCAAAACGGCTACCCAGTGATTTCAGCTTTTGCAGGGGATCAGGATGTCACCAGAGAAGCAGCCAGCAATGGGGTCTTGCTCCACATGGAAAGAGAAGACAAAGTGCATCTCAAACTGGAAAGGGGTAACCTCATGGGAGGGTGGAAATATTCAACCTTTTCTGGCTTCTTAGTCTTTCCACTATAAAAGAAGGCCGAATGGGAGATAGATCCATGAGCTGGAGCAAGGATTCAATCGTTAATGACACCCTGAACTTGGCAGCACATGACAATATTTCCAGTCGCCCTGTCAGACTGTCACAGTAGAAGAATGATAACCTTCTAAACTCCAACATTTGCTTTGAATATTGACAATTCCTCGGGAAACCTGCGCCTCTAATTAGTTTTAGACGACAGTGATCTTTAGGACAAATGAAATTATCGACCTGAGCAATTTGTACCTGTGATTGTAAAGTCAATTTTGGATTTTATTGTTGGGATCATTGACTTCTTCTTTTTTATTTTTTCCTCTCTCTTTCATTTTTTCCCTCTTTTCTTTCTCTTCTTGTTGTCCCAGTGAGACAAGTAACTCGGACCACACAGTTGCTTTATCTAAGGCTCGCTTCTGAGTCAGAAGAATGAAGTGTTCAGCCCGATGAGGTGTTCTTTCCATGCTTTCTTTCTTTGTGTTGTATAGCCTTAAGGAAAAAAAAAAAAAAAAAAAGAAAAAAAAAGAATGGCTTCAGTCTCAGTCCTGTATTTTTCTGGGGGAGGGGGATTCTGGACATTACTGTGTCAAGAAGTGCTTTATCCAGTGAAGCAAAATTTGCACGATTGGAACGTTATTTGTTTTGTGTTTTTCGTGTTTTTCATCGAGTTTTTCTTTTTTCTGATTTTTGTTTGTGTGTGCTAAAAATGTAAGCTAGATTGATCAATAAGACAAAATACAGCACATATATACCCTGTAGCTCTAAGTAAAGCTAACCAGTGAACAATTCTGTCTGCACTTTCCAGCTGATCTTTATAGACCTATTTAGAGAAAGAGAAAGAGAGAAAAAGAGTGAGAGAGCTACATGATCCTTCAATTACAATCTGGAAACCAGTAAAGGAACTGACATTTCTGAATTGTCCTGACATTTCTAGAAGCAACAATGGAAGCTTCAAATATCTTATCTGACCATACCCTAAAATATATCCTTTCTTTGCATTACCAAGTGTATTTTGGGTGCTATTAGCTGATATTTATTTGATATATTTGTTCACTAATGCTTGAGTACACATTTTTGGGAGCACGGAGAGATGACAGAGCAAACTCTCTCTTCAAAATTAAATAAAATGATCTCCACTTGACCTGTCCATGGCAGGTATCTGAAGAGTTGCTGCTAGCATCTTTGACAGCATTTGGGAGAGGGGCCTCAGAGAATCAGTAGATGCACCAGAAGCTGCATGGGTGCCATGTGCTTATTTGTCATGTGTGCCGTTCTTAATATGGATAGCCTCAGAGTTTTGGGGGTGGACCCCACTGGAGCACTGCAGGGTAGGAAAAGTTATTGGTCCCAATCAACAAGAGGTAAAATATCAGGCCAACCTCCAATGCATCATTTTGCCTCATTCACAATAAACAGATCTTGTTTCTTCCCTTATGTATGAAAGTTGGTGTAATAGTGTGCTGAGGAAATTCTTGCTTGAAGAGATCCGGGAGGGACTTTTATATGATTTGATTTTATTTCATCTTTATTTATTTAATTTGAAATATCTTATCTTGCTATTAAGCCCACAAGAGTGGATGTGTATAAGAATTTATTTTTGTCAGATTTATTCCTCTGCCACAAACAAATATAATGCAAAGGCATTTGCAGCAAATGAGTGGTAGCTATGTTGTATTTCAAAATTATGGTGGACATGTCATTTTCATTGTAAATTTATCATTAAAGGGACAAAGTCAATTAAAGTCATATATTCTTAAAAAAATTCTTATCTGTGTTGCTTATGATACCTCAGATTATTAAAACTTAAACCAATTTGATATTCAATATTTTGGTGCATTTTCACCATTGATGCTGTTTGTTTGCTTTGGTGTTTCACTTGGCCTGGTTACTGAATTAGTGAGTTTCAGGTTTTGTTTTTTACTGAGTTGCATTTCCTGGTTCTTCCTCGTGCACTGGCATGACACTGTTATGGTTCTAGTTGCAAATTATGACAGGGCTATGTTTAAAGTCAACAAATAAAACCCAAGTCAGCAACAGTCTTTTTCCATTCAGATTTAAAAATATCATGAAAGCAGTTTGCTTAAATGGAAGATAATGTAAAACTATTTTTAAATTGGTTTTGTGTTTAAAACTTGATCATATCTGTCAAGAAAACAGATGTCGAGTTGGGTTCAAGATCATAAGTTTTCAGTTTCTACCACATTTCGTCAGTCCTATTTTAAAATTCTGCCTACCGTAGTTACTTTCAGTTGTCCCATTGATCTCAGTTCCTCTGGTGTGAATAAGGCAATGGTGTCTTAGCTCTTGTTCTCTCTTAAGCCAAAGAAGGCTAACGACAGGATTTTCTGTAGAGATATTCTTGGGGGTTTCTAAGGCCACAGAGGCTGCAGAATCTGAATATCCCACTTCAAGTGCAGTAATTGACTGTACTTATTTTATAAAGCTAAATGTGAATTTATGATTACTTCAGCCTTTTTCTGAATTGAAAGATGGTCTCTAATCTACTGCCTCTCTCCCTCTTCTAGTTGTGTGTCCTCCATGCTAAGCTATGGAGTTAGGACTGTTTATATAGACTGTTAAATTAAATGGAAAATGGGCAGTAAATTCTTATTGCATACCAATTACCTCCATGGCTTTTTTTTTTCTTGGAGTGTTCTGTGGCAATATTTATTCCCCTTCCCCTTGTACTTGATTTTGTATCTCAATTTGAGAAGGTGCAAACTGTTTGTCATTTGAAAGTGTAGACATTTCAGTATCTGTGTAAGGTGTGAGTATATCCTAATCTATTTTATGTATCAAAGAGGGCAAATGTACGTCAGCAGCATTGTAGAATGCAAGAAGCATGTAAGGTTCCTTAAAAGAGTCTCCCAGCACATAAATAGCAGGTTTATCTAACAAGTAATTTATGAAAATAAATCATTTGGATAACATTCAGAGGTGGTGTAAATCTCATGTTGAGGGGCACCATGGAGGTTATTAAGTGTAAAACACATATTGCAGTGAAGCAGCCCAGTGGTTCAGAAACAACTCTGACTCCTGTGGTAATAATAACCCAATATTCCTACCAACAACTTCCAGAGTTTCTCATGAATTACTGTGTAGCACCGTCATAAAATACTCCTCTGAAAACACTGTATGTTTGCCTGTTTGTCTTCCTGGGGCCAGCTGTGAGCCTCTCACCTAGGTGTTTCTGGGAACCACTGTTTCACTGTTTCTTCAGAGTACTTTTTGCATGAGGGAAACCAGGAGCTATATTAGGAACGATAAATACTTATCATACACTTTATTGCCTTCCTCTGGATTTTTATATCCATAGTTCGAAGTTGGTCGTGCAAAAGCCTCTGTGCCCTCAACTCCCTCTGAGGCAGTGGGTGTGATGGATGTACAGTGTTTCTCATTAATGGTCAACATCTTGCAAGCTGGATCTGTTCATACTGGGTGGGAGGAGGAGAGCGTCAGATTGAAGGATTTCTATCTTGGACTGTCAAAGTAAACGATAGGCTAAAAGGGTTTGTTTACTGGTGGAATTATTCAGAAATAGCTGAAAGTGGTTTCATGTTGTGTAATGTGACACTCATTTCTGGAATAGGAAGGATCACAGGTGAAGTTGTTTAATAATAGCTCTTATGATTAGCAGCCTACTGTAATGCAGGATAACTTTTAAGTGTTAACAAGCACCCCAAAATCAGTATCATTAATGTACTTCATGATTTTCACGGGTAACGACTTGTCAGTTCCAAGTCTATTAAACAATTATATATAACTACAGGCAAAAAAGGATTCAATTTTTTTATTTACTGTTGGAAGGCCAGTGACAATCTTTGAAGCAATGCATTGTTTCTGGATTTTGAACCTCACGCTGTATTGCACAACAAGTGTTCCAGACCCACGTTTGCTGAGATGAGTCATACCCATTTTTAATCAGGGTGGTAAATGATAATGATTCTTTGTAAAATACCCTTTTCTCAATGGAGCAGATTTTTTTATTTGACTTGTCTTCATCCATCAGAATGTGCAAAACAGAATTTTATGATTACTGATTACCTGTTAACCAGATCATATTAACTGGTTATAAACTGATGAGAATTAATGATCTCTGTCATGGCTGTAGTTAGGCACATAGTAGATTTACTTTAAAAATCAGTGATAACAATCAGTGCAAACCCTCAGCTAACATGAAAAACATTCTTCAGTTTAAATATATTTCAATATTAATCTCAATCCTAATAAAGTAACTGAAGTCTTACAAATATCTTGTGAACTCCTGTTATAAATCCATTTTCAAAACAGCAATGGTTCTGGTTTTATACAATGTAATCATACAGCTACTCTTTTTTCTTATTAGCTATTATCAGTAAAATCCAAAGATCAGCAGTTTTATTTTATACCATGCTCGTCTGAATGTTATCATTAAAATACACTTCACACATCAAATATACCTAGCATATTGTATTTCTTCCCAGGCAAAATATATTAAAACTATTTAGTGAATCTCTGCTTTTCATCAGCAAAATAAAGATGGGTAACTTATTGGATATCTGCAGATCTCTGTAGATTTGTACCACAGATAGTGTAAACAATTCTCTGGCGACATTCTGGGAAGTAAATAATGAGTCCTATTATGAATTCCACATAAAAAAAAAATCTGCGTCAACACAAATTGAGGTGGTATAGACAAATGCTCCAAAATGCAGGAAAGTTAAGTTTTTAAAACCTAATGTTACTGGCTGAGATTACTTCCATTGTAATACTGCACAAATACTTTTACTATGGGAATCTAAAAAAGAATCTCAATTGTTTTGTGAGACTGACTGGGCTGAAAGACTCCTGTTCAGTGCATCAACATAATGACTAAGCAGAAACATAAGCTCATCAGTTAGTAATTAATCCTTGTTATATAGCATTCTCATTACACCCAACATATTTCAATTAACCAAAATTACTTTTCTGAAATGCTTTTATTTGCATGTGCATGTGACTATACACACATATGTACATATATGTATGTATATGTACACATGTACATAAAAACACATTTTTAGCTAGGAATGGATAGACACAGAGTTGGCTTGTCCTTATATAGTTTGGCCTTCTTTTCTCCAAAGCATTTCCCAAACAAGTTAATCGTTCTTTTATTTATAATAATTGTAAATGGAAAGCTGTTTACTTCTGCTTACATCCAAAAGTACACACTGATAGCAAATGACAGTACACATGTAAGCACAGAGAGCTGCCACAGATTAGGTAATAAAAGTGAAATGCAGAGTTATTAATAAAAAACTTTCATTGCCTCCAGTTCTGTTGCAAGCGTTTGTGATGAGTGAACCTATAGTACTGTGTAACGCATTGTGGGAATTATGTCAAAACACCAGACAGGGAGATACCTCAGACTGGAGATTGTCTCTCCCTCTTCTGGCCCAGTTGGGGAACCTATGATGCATGCTGTAATAGAAGGAAAATATGTCCCTGATACTTAGTCGTTTAGTAACAATAATGTTTATATGCTGACTTAATTTTGGGGTGTGCGAGCATTTTCTGCATGGTGATGCATTATATTGTCACATTATCAGAAGTAAGAATATGGAATTCTGCTATGACTTCAGGGGAGAAAGGAGAGAGAGCTTTCCAGTTTTATTTTTGTTCACTAGGAGAAAGATCCCAGCACAGAACTCCTGATTGGTGCTACAGGTTTTTGGGCCAGAGAAGACATGTACAAAACTGTTTCAGAAAGAATTTATCCAGATATCTTAAATTATTTATCGTTACTAACAGCAGAATTTTCTCGGCCCTTCTCATGACCATATGACTGGGAGTATTTTAGGGTGAAGTCTAAATGTCTATAACTAGACTCTCTAGCAGCTGGTTTCTCCTGTGTCCTCACTTTTCTGGAGACTCTTGTGTTCTCATTAGGCCTCAATCTCTCTGCAAACAATAACTGTCCCTTAATCTTGACTGTCTAGTAAAGCTGATCTTCCCTAATTACTTCACCTGGATATGAGAAGCATCTTTTTTTTCTTTCCAAATGCTCTTCTTTCCAAAGTTTTCTATCATTTCCTTGAATTGCGTGGACTGTGCTAAAACTATTCAGTAGAGCAGAGGAGATTTCTACTGCACTTGTCTCTCTAAGACATTCCATCTCTCTTCCCCTGCCCTCTCTTACTGTTTCATGCATATTTGAATGGCTCCTAATTTTGATTTTTTTTTAAAGAATAATGTTGTTTTAAATAATGCTTTTCAAAAATCCATTCAGCCTCTTGTTCATAACCATGTGAAATCTTGTTCATTCAAAATGCTGACAGGTTTAGGCAGCTGCTCAGACCTGCAGTTCTGCACCCAGAATTCTCAATTAACAGAACCCAGTTAAGATAAGAAAAAATAGAAATCCCCTCTCCCCGCAAAAAACCCTGAGAAATCAGTCTGTATATGAATCAGTGATTTCTACAACTGTATAACTGAGTGACTAGGGCCCCCTCTCTTTTCCTAAATCCCTTTAAAATACTCGATGAGCAAAGATACTAGAAATGTCCCTCTCTTGTCTTACTGCCTGCTTGGAAAATACAGACCCTCGCCTAACGGTGGTTTGGACAAGAGTAAGAAAGCCAGATTTTAAGTGCGAGTGACCTTTTAACGTGAACAACTTGTGAGAAAGAGAGAACAGCCTGCAGGAATCAGAGGGGAAGGGAAGAAATCCTTCTACCACAGTCACTGACTGTTCTTTGCACACATACCAAACTCAAAAGCATATGGCCACACATATGCACATACATGTGTGAATCACAGTTATAAAGTGACAAACATTTGAATTTAAAACTCCTTGTCAGAACTCTAACTTTGATGCAATTAACAAAATAATAAAGGAAGGTGTAAGCAACTCAAATGAGATTAAGTGTGTATATGTGATTAGTGATTGTAGCAAACTGTTTGTAAAGGACAGTAGCTCAATACAGATGCATCACACAGTGTCTTTCACTCATGCATGTAATGCTGCACTACATAGCAAATATCTAAGCCATCCATGAGCAAAGACTTTACAAAATTATATTTACAGAGCTACGGGAGTCAGCAATCGGGCTGCAGCTAACACATTTCAGACCACTGGGCATGTTATAAAAAGTGAGATAAACATTTTGGTTCATGTTTTTCCCTTCCCCTCAGTCAAGAAGTAGCTTTGCTCCTGAGGAAAAAAAAAAAAAAAAAAAAAAAAAAAAAAAAGAGGAGCCCATATACACTATCTATTAAGATCTATTTTTACTGTGTGTAAAAAGAGCCTTGCCTATTTTTCCTCCATGTCCAGGAGCCTCCCTAGCATGCTTGCCTGTGGTATGCTTTTTATCTGTGCACTACTGTTTTTCAGATGTTCACAGGTTATGTCTGAACTAGATGATTAAAAGTAGATTTGAAAGTGTACTTTAACATGTCAACTCTATAAGCAGCAGGCTTTCCTGCCTCACTACTCATTGTCAGATTTATTGTAAATAAGGCTTAAAATGTCTACATCATGCTTGGAAAGAGCCAAGCTCAGGATATCTATTGGATATAGGCTGTACTGCTATCGTCTTTGTCCATGCTCAAGCCAGCCAGGTGCAGTGAATGAGAACTTGAGGCAACATTTAAATGTCATAGCAATGCTCAAGCTCGGTATCTCAAGAGTGCTCTGGTGCTGCACCTAAGAGTGCAAATCAGAGTATGGTTTTTTTGTAAGCAGTGTAGATAGTGTGTGAATCTGGACTTGAAAAGTAGTTCCCAGCTATATTTAACCACTCAATAATGTAGATATAATGATCCGTTGAAAAAACTCCAAAGGCTCTGGGGAGACTTACCGTCTTGATGTTTCTCTGCTGGACTCACTCCACAAAGTCACTGCCTTTCCTGTACTGGGAACCAAACCAAAGCTGAGCACAGTACTACAGATCGGGTCTCATAAGTGTGAAAAATAGAGGAATAATCACTTCCCTTGGCCTGCTGGCTATGCTTTTGCTAATACATCCAACTATGCAATTAACTTTCATTGCTGCAAGGCTGCTCTGCTGATTGATGTTTAACTTATTATCCACCAGAATCCCCATGTTTTTTTCTGCAAAGCTGCTTTTTATCCAGTCAGCCCCCAGACTGTACTGCTGCATGAAGATATTTCATCCCCTGTGCAGAACTTTCCACTTGCCTTTGCTGAACTTCTCGTGTCTCAACCCATTTCTCCAGTCTGTTGAGATCCTACCATGTAGCAGTCCTGCCATTTAGTATATCGATTGCTTCCCCTAAATTTGGTGTCATTCATGGACTTGCTGAAGGTTCATTCTGTCCTGTCATTGGGGCCATTAATGAAGACATTAAATGGTACCAGCCCTAGCAGTGACCGGTGAGGAGAGCCACTAGTAATTGGCTGACAGATGGACTTTGAACTGCTGCTCACTGCCCCTTGAGTCTACTGTTCCAATGAGTTTTCCATCCATTTTGTAGTCTACGCATCCAGTCCGTAGCCCTTCAGCTTGGTTACAAAGATGCAATGGGAGACCATACTGAAAGCCTTGATAAGGTCAAGGCAAACAGCATCCCCTTTTCACCAAGCCAGTCATCAGAGAAGGCAATCAGGTTGGTCAGGCATGATTTTCCCTTGTTAAATCCATGCTGGTTGTTCCCATTCATCTCCTTATCCTTCATGTGCCTATGGATGACTTCCAGAAATATTTTCTCCATTACCTTCCCGGAGACTGAGGTGATGCTGACTAGTCTGTAGTGTCCCAGATCATCTTTCTCACCCTTCTTGAAGGGAGATGTGACACTTTATTTTCTCTACACATCAGGGACCTCCTCTGCTGACCCAGTCCTCGTTCCTCAGAGAGGGTCCTGTGGTGATAGATGCCAAAGCCCTGTATGTGATACCAGCCACACAAGCAGTGGTACCTGTGTGGTATTGCCACACTGGATACTTCTGCTTCTACCTGAGCCTTTCCTTTTCACTGGCAA
This sequence comes from Dromaius novaehollandiae, assembly GCF_036370855.1. NCBI lineage: Eukaryota > Metazoa > Chordata > Aves > Casuariiformes > Dromaiidae > Dromaius > Dromaius novaehollandiae. The sequence goes on from NC_088099.1 coordinate 108,528,711, forward strand.
GACTGAGGAGAGACCACTTGGCTTCTCAAGCCTTTCATGGTCACTCCCTTTTGGTACACTCTAGTCTCCCCTGGCCATTGGTGCTCACATGGATGAGCAGCAAGGGGTAAAATCAAAGGGTTGGCTGAGCCGCAGCAATCTCTCTGCAAAATCCTGGATCCAGGATGCACTCCACATCTGCTTAATTAGAGGCAAAGGGTGAAGAGATAAGGATGTGGAGCTGGCATTCCCAATATTGATTCCTCAAGGCCTAGTGCAAGCAGTGGAAAATTTATGATTACACTTTGTGACATTTAGACAATATCTCAATACTTCAGCACCAGCTATAGGAATAATAATGTACTTTTTTCATTGATGTTTTTACCATTGTGTGTCTTTCTGTGCACTGAAAGTCAGGCAAATATGAAGAAAATGGAATAAGCATATGTCAAAAGAGACAAGCAATGAAGTGGCAAATTGAAGAACAGGAAGGCAAGAGAACAGAATGGAATGAAATTGGGGGTCCTGCTTGGAAAAAGCTAGTAGTAGAAATGAAAATGAATTGAAGAAATGATGGATCAAGGGAGAAGAGAAGGCAGAAAACATGGGGTAGGTCTTGAAATATTGAGTCAGAAACTAGTATTTTTTTCCAAGAGTTGAAAAGAAAGAATTTACAGAATGAGAGGCTTGGGGCAAAAGGTGTAACAAATGGAGGGAAAGAGAGGAAAAAATATGGCATGAACAAGGGAAGAGATAAGTGGGATTTCAGTGGATGTAATGCATCTAGTCAGGCTGTAGAGAGAAATGGTATAGTGCAAGAGAGAGTGAAAAAGCTATGAAATGATGCAATTTAAAAAAATCATGTGGTAAGAGAAGAGCATCATAGGAATGTTAAATAGTTTGATGTGACAGTGGAGGAACACAGCAGAAGAAGGGAGATAGCTTTTACAAATGGTTTCCAATACAGAAAGAAATCAATTCACAAAAATAGGTAAAAGATTTAGGATTTTGTGTGTTTGTCTCAAAAATGCATGGACTGGACAGAATTCTGAGCACTTGCTTATTTTTCTTTTCTCTATACTATTTTTTTCAAGGGTCTTCATACCTCTTGCCTTTTTTAAGCAACCTCTTCTTTTATGCTAGTTCCTCTCATTGTCTGCAAATGACTCATCAGTCCTACCAACTGGTGGAAATATAGACACCTCTGGTAATCACCTCCTACCAATGCCAACAGGAAGCAGAGGGGTTCCACTTTGTAAGAGTGGGTTCTCTTTTGCTGACCACTCAACAGATATCATCAGGATCATTTTGGGCCTGCTAGTCTGCCTCTGGGCCCTTGCATCACTGTCACGTGCCTTGCACGCTCCTTGCGAGAGGGCTGCTGTTCCTGCGAGTCCAGTGTTCTGTGCTGCTGTTCACTGAGATCTGGTCATTTAAAGTGAACAGCCTGGGTAGCTGAAAGTCCTCTGATGCCAAAAGGCTGATCAAAAAATAATGGAAAAGTAACTGATGCATGTTTTGGATTTATGCTTTTACTGACATTTTAAAAATCTATGTAGATTTAGTCAAAGTATTTCAGTTTTCAATTTTGGGAGGATTTAAGGACATACAATTTTAAATACACTTTCATAGCTTTCTTTTTTATCATTCTTAAAAAAAAAAAATTACCATGCACAGTGATAATCTGTGAATTGGGTGATCAGATCAACATAGATACACACTTCCCAAGGAAGAAAATGCCTAGGAGCCATCATAACATGCTGCCAGCCCCCACAGGCCCCCCAGCCCTGATGATCCCTGGCCACCCCACCTTCCCCCGGCCCCATCCCGGCCCAGCCCAGGGCCATCAGTTGCTGCCCCGTGCCGCTGCTGCGGTGCCGGCTCCAGCCCTGCCATGGCCCAGCCCCTGCCCAGCCACGGGACCCCTGGCCCTGGCCCCAACAGCAGCCCCCGCCCCTTGGAGCCCCCACCCCTGTGGGGTCCTGGCCACACACAGCTGAGCTAAGGAAAAATACCAAATATCTCACATCTGGTTTTTTTTTATAATGATTCTTTCAACCCACGCTAAAGAAACAAGAAGTTGCTTTCCTACTTCTCTTTAGCACTAGCACTTGGCCTACTGTAATTTTTTCTCCAGAAATTAGAGCTTACTTCCCCAGTGGAAACTTCAGAAGTGCTAGAAATAACCAAACCACCTGGTGCAGTAAACCCAATAGAAAAATGCAATCAATAGATAATGGCCTAATCAGTTCTCCATCAACAGTGTTTAGAGTTGTTTCAGTAAGCAAACAAGGTATAAAAAGTCATCTGGTCATTAAAAACACATTCAGCCTATGCAAAATTAGCAGGTATTTCAACAAAAGATCATCCATAGATAATCAAGATTTTTGCTCTCAGTTATTACCTAGATTTTCTTACCCAGGGGAAGGAGAATTTTGTCAGTTACTATAGCATTTCTCCCATTCCGTTTAGATAGATCCCTCTATGGCTTGGAAACATAGATTTACTAATTTCAGGTGCTTTGTTTAAAGAAATAACTGATTAACAGCTGGGTTTACTAAATTGAAATTGTAATTGATTCCATTCTCATTTAATTCAGCTAGCATTTATTTGCCTTAGATCAAATCTAGGGAGGGCTGTGTATAGGTAGTTGGTACTCATCTGTTCACTATAGCTGAAAAATGACTATTCCTATAAATGGATTTATATACATTTTAAAGTCACTTGATCATCTTGCCAGACTGTATAGCACAGCTTAGAGTTTTATCTGGTTAGGAACTCCATTTATCCAGTAATCCAGTTACTAAGACAATAATTTGTCTTTGAATTAAAATATGTCTTCCAGAAAGACATATTATAATGATCTTTTCAGTAGATGGCAGTGCTGGGATTAAAACTGTTGCTTGACTAACATGCAGATTAGCATCCGAAAAGGCCTCTTGGGATTTAGGTGTAAAAAGGTTTTTCAGGGTGTTCTCATCTTTAAATAGGGGCTTTAGTTTGCTTGGAAGGCTGAAAGGGTGAGGAGGTTTATTTGTATTGGCTCACAAAGCGTAGAAAAGTAGATCAAATACCACAAGTATAATCAGATAGTTTGCTCCAGAGATACGATGCATGCATGAATAAGCTAAAGCTGAGGAAAACGTATAAATATAAAGCCCTCAAGGTAATAGTTCCATTACCGCGTATGACAATCTATTGCAGTTGTTCTCTGTAAAACCCTGTTGCTACCTGAGATGTTAGAGGTTTTGAATACACAGCTTCCGGGTGGAAGTGTTTTACATTTACATTCATTAAACTTAGAACCAATGCAATATTTGTACATTGAGATGAACTTCTCTTTATATGACACCACAGAGGACTCCACTACTGTGTTCTTGTGGCTTCATGATCCATTCCTTAAATTGTGCTGAAGAGCATTTTTCTGCCAGGATGTAATTAACATACAAGTTAGGAAGTTATGATTCCTGATAAAGTCTAAAATAGAGATTTAGGTACCCCAGATGAAGTTTTCTTACAAACTGGATCATTTCTCAGAAAACAGTTTGACAGAAATCTCTTTAAAGATTATTTATCTTAATGGAAGGCTTTAGGTGATTCACATAGAAAACTGCTCTGGAGTACAGCATAAACAGCAATAATTTTGTATATCATTAGGAGTTTGAGAGAGAATGAAGGCCTCTCTTGGGTTAAAGTTGTCCTAAACCTGTGTAGACAACAAGGAATGGTTTATTGTAGCAATTAAAAAGCGTGGTGGCGACATATCATGGTTTATTTGTTTGGAAAACAGGCTAGGGACAAGTCTTGCAACTACACACAAGCTAAAGCTGAGTAATGTATTCCAGATCACATACTTAAGGAAATAATACTAGATCTGTGATCAGCTAGGAATTCTCAGTTATTGTGATACTAGTATCTGCATTGATGCAGTACCTCAAGGAGGCTATGGAGACAGCACCTAGACCTTCCTTCTCTTCAAACACAGCCTCAGAGAATGAGGAATGTGGTATTTTCCATTAATAGTAATGTGCCTATGGGAGATCTGCAATTTAACCCTTTCCAGTGGGGCAAGCTATTATATATAAGAAACAGCTAAAAACAAAACAAAAAACTGCTAGTATTTTTCTGCATTAATAGAGTGGAATTCACTTCTCCAGGATTTGGAAGGATAAGATATCATGTCAACACTTTTGGTAGAAAAATATGAATATTTTTATTTCAATTAATAAAATAGTATTGACATTACAGTGGCTTATTACCCAGAGTTTCTGTTTAATAGAAAATTACAAAATCTGAAACAAGTTTTACTTGGAGTAAAAATATTTATTAAGGAAAAGGATATATGTTAATGTTATATGTTTAAACACAATGAGATTTAGAAAAAGTGTATTGGGCAGTAACTGAAATATATGTTCTGAACATTTTGAATCTAAACTGGAAATGGTACTCTACTTCTCCTGCTCTGTTTCAGAGACACTGAAAGCTTTAGAAACCTCCAATATCCTCCAGACTCCTGGGTCTACCACAGCGATGCCTTTCTAGAGCCCAGGGTATTCAGTCTCCAGTGTTAACAAGGCAACTTATGGGAGCTCCCTCCAGCCTTGCAGACTTGCAGCATTGGCAGACTCCGCAACAAGGACCCAGGAGCCTTTTTTATAAAACTAAGCCAGGGTGTTCCATTCAGCGCAGAGTAGCTGCATTGACTTACACCTGCTCAGAATTTGTGCTTTTTGTTTGTTGTTTTTCTTTTATTAAGAATTTTTTCTCAGAAACATCTTTGTGATAACACCATGGGTAGTTAGCATTTATAAGTAGCCACTTATCAAAAGCAGTAGAAAGAGTAAGGGAAGGAAAAAAAATATGCCATTATGCTTAACTGCATTCCTTAACTACATTGACTACATGCAAGATTCACTGCTCATCTCTCTGAAAATAATTCCTGAACTCTGTAATCTCGTAACTAAATTAATGTAAGGAGCTTGATCTTAGCTTATTGGAAGATGTGATAAAATAATGAGAACATAAGAATTTGCTATCCATTTTACACTCACATTTTGCACCGAACTGTACAAATCACAAAGCACTGAGAGACAGAATTCCTCTTGCAAAGAATATGCTAACTTTTTCTAAGACAAGAGCTGTCACTGTCTCAGCCTGAGAGGTATTAGAATTCTCTTGAAAGAAAAAATAGCCTTCTAAATCCTATTTGTAAAATGAAAAAAGTAGCTAAAATATTTTCCATTGGCTGGAATAAAATTCTTGTTCTCTTCAATATTAGCAGTGATTTCAGATCTGCTGGTACATAGGTCAGCTGCCTACTGCTCCAGCAGACTAATGCTCTGTGAGAAGCAAAACCTGATGCTCTTTAAGCTCTTGAATTTTTACTGTGTCATGCAGTGAGGGGATAAAATTTACCTTCCGGCAAGAGCATGTCCCTCTTAACCCATGGATGACCTGAGATCTTTTGAAGCATAGATACTACCGCAGAGTTATAGCTTCTCTGCAGCATTCCCTAAGCATCTGGTCCTAATGGCAGCTCCATTCCCTCAGAAGCCATTTGGCCAGAGTGATCCTACCAAAGTCCCTTCTCAAGGGAAGAATCTGAGCAAGTTAATGCTGCTAATGTCAACACCAATTTAGCAGCAGAACTACCCTGTGGACTTTCAGGGGACATGATGGTTATTAATTATGATTCAATATTTGTTATTTATGTATCACTGTCTGTAGTAGGTGCCTTATAGACATATTTGAAGACAAGGTCCCAGCCTGAAGAATTTAAAAACTGAACAGAAAACAAGAATTGCAAACCAAACAAAGGATGCTTTGTCAAAATACATCTGTCAAATAGATCATTTTAGTGATTTTTTTTGTTCTTGTTTTGAAATCTTTTAATTTTCCCAACTAAATTCATCTTGTGTCCTCAAAATTCCACGAAAGTTTTTGGAGCCTGGAAATGGAGGGTTTGGGAAGATTTTGTAATGCATAAGTAGTGCTTCCATAAATAGAGCATCTTTGCTGTTTTTGTCTCCCCTTGTAAGGGGAGGCACCCTTGAGGTAAAGGAACTTCTGCAATGCTGTGTTGAGAATATGTAGAAAGCAATATGCTATTGAACTTCCCTGAGAAGGATACAGGAAAAACTGAGCTGATGAGAAAATGTCCGTCTTTTCCCACATAGGTACAGAATTGTGTAGGTTGTGTAGCAAATCTTGAGACATAGTCTAATTCCAGTTCTTGAGTCTCCCCTGGAAAATGCCTAGAGCATGTGGCAAAAAGGAACAAAAAATCTCTGAATTAAAGATGGGCTTGAGGGAAATGGAGAATTCTGTCAAAAGATATTTTTCTTCTTTTCATATGCCCCGCCTTCTTCAGACCCCCCCTATCTTCTTGTTAATACAACCTGCCAAAGAATGATGTGGATTACTGAATTAATAAACCTCCAGATACTCGTATCTATTTTGATCCGAGTTACATTCCTAAATAACAATAACAAAAAGTCAAAGACCTTTCCTTCCTGATGTTTGGTTTTGTATGTTCAGAAGGGCAACATTTTATTCCGGTAGGATGTTTTTACCCTTAACGACTCTCAGGCTACTCAGTCAGTGCAGCTTTATAAATCAAATGCCAGAACCACTGTAACCAAAATCTATGATATATCCATTGCTTAAAGGAGCTGCATCTGACCATGATGGTATCATATGATGATATTGCTTGCTGAGCCGGTTGGGGATAACTGGGGGGTAGAGTGGTAGCTCAAATCTTGGCTGAAATTATTTTACCCTGCGCCATTTCCTGAGGTAAATCCATACAGGTGATGTGGAACTAGTAGTTCTGCAGGCTGCTGAAGTCTGTTATCTAGCTAATACAGTACAACTCAAGGATGAAATAGGGTGCTTAATCTCAATATTTTCATTGCTGAAACATCTTAAATGAATGAATTGCATCTGTCTGGAACAGTTCATTTTAAAGCAGTATCTACAACAGGTGTTTTTTTTTTTTTTTTTTTTTTTTTTTTTTGGTATCTTTTGCTGCTAAACAGCTTTTTAGGAAAAAAAAAACCAAAATGGAATCTGTCTTGATGAAACTTTAATCTGTCTCATCAAACCTAATTCTCATGCCTGATATGCTGATTGACGGTGCTGGTGGGAGCTGTTCCTGCAGCTAACTTATGTTTTGTATAATATGTGTAACATTCATAAGAGAAGCATTTATTTTCTGGTGAAATTTTGAACTAATAGTAAATAGTGAAAAGGAGGATTGCAGCCTCTGTACTAACAGGTGAGGAAGAAAACATAGACATTGATCCTATGTTTTCTGGGTGATAACATGTGACCACAGGAACAAACAGTTAAATTTCTGTGGCATAATACAGTAAAATCAAAAGGCCTCAAGTTTAGCACATAATAGATAGGCTCCCTTAGATTTTAGGTTAAATACTTGTGTGGTTTAGATTCTGACAGAGAAAATCTACAGTGAGAGTAGTACTAAACAGTCTGTAGCAGGAAGGACTGGTCTTGAGGAGCTGTGGGTCAGTCACCCCTACTTGTCGTGGCAGGCAGCTGGTGTGGATCAAAGGAGTTTTACAGAGCCTCTTTAGAAGTAAGTTTCAGGAGAGAAACTCTTTTCTTTGACAGGTCTTGGAAGACAGTTGTGGGGAGATGGATGTAAAGGAAGAGGCCAGTGGATTGCATTTTGGAACAGGGAACTAGCTTTGCTTTGTGGTAACTTTATGCTTATTTATATCTGGAAATTCTACTGTGCCTGAGAACATGTCCCAAAAGACAGATGTAGCTTAGTCCTTCCTAGGCTATGACAGCAAAAGACTACTGGCCCATGCAGTTTCACAGTGAGATCCCACGAAGAAAATCTTGCAAGAGAAATGGTTAGTGCCTTTTGAAGTTTCAAAACCAATAGCTGACATAGCAAAGGAGCATGTTTTGCTTTCTGATTGATTGATTTCAGTAAATTTTAAACACTGTTTCTTAAAGATGAGGTACATTTCATAAAGCAGGTTAGAAAGATAATGTTCTTCAAAGCTCACAGTAGTGGTTCTTAGACAGTTTTGTTGTATATTTGTATTGTTAGGATTCTCTTTGCTTTTGCAGGCCTTTGGGCCAAAATAAAAAGCAGAATTAGGACATGGATACTACTCCTTTGATATCTTTTTATTCCCTCACTTTCCTTGGTATGTTGGCAAAAGTCAGAGGCAAACATTGAAGGCAACGTCCATATCCTTGAATCTAAAATATAGTTTTCCAAGATGACTCTTAGATACCCAAATCTGAACATTTTAGCTCAATAAAATGTCCATCACCTCTCTATAAAGCCTTCATGAATTACACAACATTTTACCTGAATATGAAAACAGCAGGGCAAACCATATTATAAAGGCAGAGGTAACTCATAATATGCCATTTGGAATATCTGTGATGAGATTGGTGCTCTCTTTTTTCCATGCCAGGATCCTAGTCTGAATGAGTGTCAGCTCATAACCAGATGCAACTCTGAATGGAAGTAAGTCGTTTTATTGACTGGAAAACCTAGTGCAACATATGATAAAAACAGAAGATATTTAACATCCATTGGCCAAAGACAGTATAAATATAGCTTCTGGTATGGCTGCTTTTATATATCAATAATTTTTCGTAGTCTGAAATTGTGAAAATACTTTTACTGTAAAAATATCTGGCAATATGCACCAGATTCCATCTTTGTTACATTTCACTATGTCCTTGAGTCTGGTTATAGTGGTATTTTCCTGCTCATTGGCTGTATTTCAGTAGATCATCAAAATGCGCTACAAACAAATCAAAAGGGTTGTATAGCAAAAAGATGTTGTCAGCAGTTACATTTTTTTCATGTGATTGATACACTACATATCCAAAAGACATATATGGCACGGTCATCAGAGTACAAAATGCCTGGTTTTGTTACCAAAATACCAGTATTTGTTATTAAATATGCCAACACAATATCAAAGATGACAATATGGATTTGTGGTAGCAGATAGAAGCCTGTTGTGAACATCTGGCCTTTGATGAGTTAAGACCATACTCAGCAAGCTAGTCTGCAGCTGTGAGCAGTTAAACATTGAAGCAGAGAGGAAGGCCCAATGAAAAAGTCAGACCAAAGGCGGTAACTCTATATAAATGATTCCTTGCTAATCAGAAGAGTAAGAATGATAAGAAGGATGTAAATAGAAGCTGCTTTAGAAAAGCGTTACTAAATGATCTTATTTTGTGGCCTTTTTCTACCAAATTGTTTTCTATACTGCAGTTAGGAGCAAGGGAAAATAAGAACTGTGATATTTGTAACAATGGGCTTTTATGTAAACATTTCTTTTATTGATTAATTTACTGTTTGGATAATTGAAATCTTAGAAAAGTGAATTAATTTGTTCTGCCCATTTTTATTTTGTAGAATACCTACATACAACTAAAAAACAGTCAGAAGTGGTTTAACCCCCTCCCATGATTAAAAATGAATAAGCGTGTCATTCTCTTTAATTATCTTTCTGATTTTTCTTGTCTTTAAGACTTTTTTTCTTTGTAGCTTTTTTTTTCTTTTTATGATTAGAACACCTTCCTGAAGTTTTCAAAATCCTATTAACTGCTTGGAAAGGTGTCTTATTTAAAACCATCTTCATATGCTGGTGAGTCAAAGTTAATTTTCTAAGCTATTTTCCCTCCTTTAAGACCCAGGCTTACTGTCTTGAGTTATGACTCAGTCTGCCTATATTAGGTTTAAAACTACAAATATTATTTTTCCATTAAAAACTTAGTAAATATGAAGGCATATTATATAAGCACAGTCTTTGCCCTACTCTAAGAAATCTCTTGGCAAGACAGTGCATCAAAATAATGCATGTTCAGGGAAAATACATGCAGCTGGGTGCATTTCTAGCTAAGAAATAAAATGGTAGTTCAAGCCTCTAACTACTCCAATTCTGAAAGTAAACCCTGATGTCTTCATATACAGTATTGATGGAGGTAAGAGAAAGGGATGTGCAAGAGATTTATTCTGCCACTATTGTTCTTTGCTTATTATAATCAAAATGGTCTATAAGCAGTCTTTTCATCATTGCTAACATGAGAAACCTTTCTGTCTTGGCATCAAAATCCAGGCTAATTTGGTAGCTGCTGGTCCTCTGACAAGGGAAGGGATCACAGGAAGGTGAATCTTTACTTCCTATTTTATAATATTTTGTCAGAACATCCCTAACATGCTGCTCTGCAACACTTTTCTCTTAGCATCCCTCACATGTCTGAAGAAGAACTTAAAGATGAAGCTTAACTTGAGCTATTTCTTTTTATCTGAACTGTGGACTTTAACTGCCCTTCTGAATGCTGGGTATAGTGGTATTGCTTAGCTGAATTCCAGCTCTGTCCTGAGGTAAAAAAACTCAGTGGATCATTGTTCTCATCCCTATGATCTGACTTCTTTGGGAAAGAAAACAGGATGTGTAAGCTAGAAGAGGCTTGCTCCAGAGCAGTACTTGATCTGGCTAATAGAAGGGATCAGGGTGCAAGAGGACAGTGTGGAATACACCTCTGATGCATAGCCAGAGCCTTGGTAACTTGAGGGTGTTTGGGCTCAGTGATGTCAATGCTGCATCACTCAGAAAAACAGCAGAAGGGAATACATGACCCTTCCATGAAATGGAAACCCTGAGAACAGGCGGCTTGTCCAGTTTCAGGTAATAGTGCAAATGTGTCTGTTATTGTGCATAAGCTTCCTTCCTCCTCTAACTTTTTTCTTTCTCCCCAGAGCAGTGGTTTTTGCAGCTGCACTTTCTTTTTGCATCTAAGTCTTGGCAGAGAAGCAGAGAAGAACCACTTTGCCCTTTTCCTGATGTACAATCAGATGACCATTGACAAATTCTTTGGCTCAACAGAGGATGTCTACCAAGGATGCCTTGTCTTCTGTTCTTTTGCAATGATTATTGTAGGCCACTGCAGAAATGCAGAAAGAAGTACTTCAATGTTGTCTTCTTATGACAACCTACCAGAGTCCTTTCAGAGGAGTGGTGAAGGCATAAGGGACATAATTTTGTCATGAGGTAAGTGTTTTCTTCACCAGAGAGGTTAGCTATGTACTGTGGCTTCTCCGTGACAAACTTCTCCAGATAAGGACCTCTTCTCTGAATTCAAGGTGTTATGCCTTTTTTTATACTTTAAAGCAACTCTGTTGCTTACTCCCACCCTGTTGTGCAATATGAACTTCAGTGAACCTACTGTGGAGAGCTGGAGAAGGGAAGTTGTGCACAGTCATGCAGGTAGTTCTTGGGACTTATTTTTTTTGTTCTGTAACTTTAAGTGCTTGTTTTGTGCACAGAATTGCTGCACACTTTAGAGCTGGCACCACCTCTATCTGACAGGTGGCACATACTGCGTTATATGCTTTTGCTCTTAGTACACTGAATCTAACCACTGCTAACTTTTGACTCATGGATAAGTTGCTTGGTGTTTGCAAATGGATTATCTTTGGCTACATGCTGTTTCTTAATAGTCAGAACTCTCTCTCCTATGGTCTGCTTTTTAGAGTTCAAGTGAGTCTTAAATTAGAGCACATCGATGAATAACTTCCTGGTTTAGAAAGAAACTGTGTACATAGTTCTTGCTCACCTGTTTTGAGAGCACCTGCAAATTTGTTCCTCTTTTGGAGGCACTTTTGCCTTCAGGAACAAAGATTGAGCTATGGATTTAACACTTGCTATTATTTATTTTCAGCCCCCTTCTGACATCTGGTTTGCCTCTTCTTTCATTAAAACTCTATTTTGGAGTGGACTCCGAAGGGTATTTGTCCCTTTTAAACTTCTTTTTGTCAGTTCCCAGTCACTGTAGATGGTAGCCTGGTCAGAGTGTGCCTTCCTTCCCCCCACCCAATAAACGACAGAAGTAGTTCCTGCTTTTCCTTTAGAGACTGGAAACATGAGTAGGAGAGTTTAGCAAGCGGGTTGGCCCTCTTGATGGCATGTATGAAGAACAACAAGCCTCTGTTTTACAGACAGGGTTTTTGTTTTGCTGTCTTAGAAAACTTAGGATGTCTCAGACTGCCACTTTTGCGTCTGTATGGTACCGAATGCAGAAAAGACCAGCGTGGTTGTGACCGCCCCCCTCGGTGCTTCAGCATTATAAACATTAAATAATAAGATTGTTTCAAAGTGTATTCAAATAGGAAGTGACTTAAACTGCTTTTAAAATAGACTTAGCAATACAGCATTAGTAAAGCAAGCTATAAATTTTTTACTTATGAGCATTACAAAATACTACACACTTTAAACTTAACTCTCCAGAAAAATATAAAATACCGTTAGATGAAAAACTTTGTGCTTTAATGGGATACTCTGGGTATACCATTGTTTATGGTTAAAGCTTTATAGCTTCAAGTAGCATGATGTGCTGGAGAGCTTCCCATTCTTGTAGTTTTCTTTAGCTAGATTGTGAGTGCTGTGTGTGCTTTCACTGAGAGCAAAGCAATATCATGATAGACATCAGTTGCGATGTATTTAATGTCTTGATATATCATTACTGCAATTGGTCAATATTAGTCCAGCTGGAACACAAAGGTGATGAGACTGAAGGTTCATACACCACCTGTCCTGTTTAGACGACAATAAAAAATAGTGCGAGTAACTTTGACTGGGATTTCATATCCAAAGGTATTTAATGTCATACAGTGGTTTTGCTGGAATAATAATAACATACATACTTTTTGAGGGAAATACATCAGTCCAGAGTAAAAATGATTCTTCATATATCTGTTTTTTCATTTCTCTTAAATTTTGTGAATCAAAAATGCTGTTTCCATGACTACCACTTCTGCACATATTTGACTACATTGTATTATAATTTATAACACAAATGCAAAGCCCACCAGTAGTATTTGAATTAGAACTTAGCAGGTTTATAGCTTTGTTTGGCCCCAGGCACAAGTAATAATCCTAGCTTTAAGTACCATTGGGGCTTATGGAATGAAGACATCTGCATTATTATATTAAAATGTTCCTTAGTGTAATAAATATAACTGACAGAGGTGCATGACTTTCTTTACAAAAAATATGTTGATAACAATATAGTCTTTAAATACTGAGGAAGCTGACTATTAAATTTTTATGTTTCTAGTTACAGACATCTGCTGAGCATTTAGCTGGCATTATCGGTTTACTGCTGGGTATCCCTAACAAGACTTTTAGTTTACAATTAGATTCAGGAGTACCGATGAGAAGGAGGTATTAACCTTCTACTAATTGTATTAATGTTGTTTAACAGTTAATATTCTAATTTTACAATGAGATATTCATGAACTCGGAATAGTGCATTGGACCATAAACAATTTCTTTTGCCTTTCCCAGGGCAAAAGTATAATATGCTCTAGGGGCATATTACACTTACAGTTTGCTCAAAAGCAATTTCACTGTCCTTTTCAGAAATGGACAAAATGCTATAGATGTCCTAGTTCTTTATTATATTACTGATCTATCCAATCTACCTTCACATATACACTATCAACTATTCATTATACAAATAACTTAAGTGTGCTGATTAACTGAAACAGTTTCCAAAACAAGCTAAAACTTTCCCAGATGGGCTGTTTGATATGTGGTATCTCCTTTTCTATTTGATAATCCTTTCAAGCTTAGTGTAACTCACTTCACTTACCTTTGGTTACTTAGATGTATATAGCCCTTTTGCCTTACTGAGTAGAACATTAATTTTTCTTTTTAAAAGTGTGGTTGAAGAGCTGGGAAGAGCTGTGTGCACGAAGGCAGGGGAGGTTACCCTTGGTACTTTCCAGATATAGTAGTTACAACCAGTGTCAACTGGCTCGGCAGCTTAACCTTGATCCATTACTACGTTGTTCAGCCACTGTGGAAGCAACCAAAAATGTTGACGTAATGGTCTTAGAACTTTTTTCTCTCAATCCAGTGGATGAGCAATCTGAATTTCTGGCACTGAAATTTCTTGAGTCTGGGAAAAGAAAAGGCAGGACAACTTGTGCTATCCATACTGTTCATCTTTTTTAATAAAAAAGCAAAACAAAAAACACCTAGTCTGTTTTAGTACATCCACATTTTAACTAAAAATAAAGCAAAACCCTCCTGAAAATTCAACTGAGTATTTAATAAAACCTTGGAGCTGTAAAGAATTAGATGATATTAATTTTCAGACTTTAGTTACTGATGTACACCCCAAAACTAATCAGATTTTCATTGTAATATTACTTTAAACCAACCTTCCTCTAGTTTATTCAATAAATCTACTATTTCATGTTTGCAGACTTTCTCAGATCTTTATGCTGAATAAAGTTAGTTTTTCTGAGCAGACAATCTTCCTTTTTTTTTTTTTTTTTTTTTTTTTTCCCAATTGTTGCACTGAAAGTCCTGCTTAAACATTGACTATTCTGTAATCATATTCTTTGGTTACCAGTATGAGCAGGGTTATTTCTGCTCTCTGAATGGTTCCACAATGACCATGGGAATTTTTTTTCTGAACAACTGTAATGAACAGAACTCTCCCTCCTTAGTCTGCTATTACTCCAGCCCATCCGTTTGCTACCTTTTGTTTTCTTTTCTGATTTTTTTCTTTTATTTCTTTGTTCTCTCTAACAGTTTGTTAGACTTTTTGTTCCCTCTCTTCCTTCCTCTCTCCATGGTGCTTGCTCACAGTGCAAGAACTTCAAAGATAGTTTAAATAATGTAAGTTGGTACAAAACCAAATTCCTCAGCCCAAAATAAAAGGAAGTGACAGACTTGGACTTGAGGCTACTGCAAATAAAATAAACAAGCAATAAGTAACTTAAAGTCCAAATTAAAACTTTGGTATTTGAGAGAATGGCCTTTCCTCTTAGACAGTCTCATAGGAGTAGCTTGTGCTTCTACTAAATTATTTCTACTCATGTTAAACCATGCCTTTGCTCTTGCTTCTCTGACCCCCTGCATGTGGAACATACTTCTACTGAACCTTCTCCATGGAAAATGATATGTATGGTGGCCTCTGTCTTAGCTAGCAACTTCTAATTGAGGTGCTGTATTTTTTTTCTCTCTCTCTATACATATATAAAATAAAAATAGAAAAATAGTTAGCTAGGCTTGCTGAAATTTTTGGGGGGAGGTGGGGAAACTTGAAGACCTTGCTCTCCCAGACAAACAGGCATTTTCTTAGGTTTCTGGTGGTAGGGGAATTTCTTTGAGACAGATTTTTTTTTTTTCCTACTTACTGGGGGGAGTAATAGTGTATAGCCAGGATGGATTACTGGTTTAATCAAGATTATTGCCTGGGGAACGCTGAAGGTCCCTTGAGAAAATTCATCTTCGATGTTTCAAATGAATATCTGAATAATACTTTTTTTATGATACCATTCATTAAAATGTCTCATTGTGTTGAGTATGAGCAACTCTAAAATCTTAGCGTGGCTGTGTGAGGCTGGCAGTGGTATTGCCATTTTGCAGTGAACTGAGGCTAACCAAGCCTAAATGACTCTCTCAAGGTTATACTAAAGTTCAGGACAAAGCTGAGTATGGCATGGCGCAGTGGGTAGCACCTCCTCAAATGTAAGAAGTTACTCCTTAAACTCAGTAAATTATCATTACGTAATACATAGGTTCTTCTATATAAGCTCCAATAGTTATGAAGTAAGGTGCATAGTATATCTCATTAAATGGCTATATATAATCTAACTATTTTGGCTGTCTCTTGGCTGTGATTTTAATAAAATCTTAGAATATTAGTGTTGGATGAGGACTTATGGGGCTGAAAGTACTGTACACTGACAGACTTCAGTCAATGATGATATCTTGCTATCATGGATAGGCGTAATGATTCTTCAAACTTACCAAAGAAGTTGATTCAATTTTGGGGAAGGAAGGAATGTGAGAAGGTGCACAGAAAGGTAGACCAAAGGAATCTGACAAAATGGTTGATAAGACAGGGGAGGTGGCAATTCTTGATTGAGTTTCTTCTACTGTGTGTGCACTCTCTGTGGCGGACAGAAGAGTGAACTTTTGCCTTAAACATTTCTTGGTACAAAAGGTGCAAGCAAACCATAACCCCGAACAAGCCATCTGTTCCCGACGGAAACAGGACTGAGCTGCTGCAACCCCCGAAATGGTCTCCCTGCGACCACCCAGGACACACCGAGCCTGCACTGAACCAGACCACGATCGGGCAGAGACTTTGGGACCTGGACTGCAAATTACTGCTACAAAACTTGCTTAGCATGAGTAGCTAAATTTGTTGAAGCCTTAGGCTGCAGTTAGATAAAATAATGAACTTTTACCTAGTTCAGTAAGAAAAGGGGCCTGAGAGCTGATTCAAACTGGAATGATAAGGGAGTTACAAGCAGTTTGCATTCCTGTGCTTCACACTCTGGGAGGGAGGATGTCAAGGCTTTGAAGTGAGGCTTGCTTGGGCGCCGGGACCCTGGGGAGCAGGGCCTCCTCTCGCTGTTGAAACAGTGTTGATTGGGAGGGTCTGGACTATCTTGGGGTCTGGATTATATTCCCTTTGTCTGGACCTTGGGAGATAACACCTACTGTCACTGCTGGGGCAGTACTAATCACTGGAACAACATCTCTTTGTCAGGGCCTTGAGAGATAAGGGCAGGAAGAATGAAGACACATCTGTCAGCAGAAACCCCAACAGTAAAGATAAACAGCCTGCCTAGCGACAGTTATGACACCCAATAAGGAGCTGGAGACCCCAGACCTAAATATTACTATTGGTCCAAACTACTGCGTGAGGGGTGGAGAGCTTAGACTGGAAAGTATAATTGCCCAGGGATTTCTTTGTTCGGAGGCCCTCTTCGGAGGCACCCAGCCTGAGCTGTAATTCAGACGGAGTCAGCAGAACATCATTGGCCTCGGAGTGGTGGTAGCTAGCTTCTTCTCTCCTTTTCCAACTTTCTCTATCTTTTCCGCTTAGCCTTGTTCCCCTCTTCCCTTTGCCTCCCCTTCGCCTTTCCCCACCTTTTCTCCCCACTTTGTGGAAAATAAAGTTAAAAGGTTGTACGATATTTGACCGGTTTTAGCGTCTTAATCTCGTCCTTGGGATCGTAACAACCCCCCCCCCCCCCCCCACTCCCCCCGATAATGGATCGGGACATATGCTCATCATGACTAGACTTCCCACATAACCTCACAAATCGGATATCCATGAGATATCATCTCTGTTATTTCATGCCAGCTCAAAACCAAGCAGCAGATAATTTGTGGAAAAAAACTGTCTTCCTTTGGCAAATAGAACTCTTTATACTAACGCTTGTTCATTGTCCTCATAACTATCTAACTTAAGAGCCTAAAGTCTCAGCTAAGAAGTCATCCACAAGTGTGTAACTAGCATTTTATATGTATAGAAGCATGTAATAAACTCACTGAACTCGGTAGACATCTAAAAAAAATTTCTTAGAACATATACATATATAACATTAGATTGTTCATTAAGATTGTAAAGATGTTGACAGATTCATATGTATCCATTTCATGAACCAGTTTCTTTCTCATCAGATTAAAAAAAGTTATGCCTTTTGTTATTCCATTGTAACCAAATATAGCTTTTGACTCCATTCAGCATTTCTCACAGACTTTGCATGATCATCTAATAAAAATATTTCCATGGGATTAATGACATGATACTTGATTTCTGCAGGCAGAATTGCATATTAGAAACGCACAAATATCTATAATTTAAATTGATTCTAACAATGAAGATAGCATGCTATATTTTTCTACAGTACCCTAGTTTATAAGCACATTCAATTACACAAGGCTAGTCTTTAAAGGAATGTATTATTAATTTGTTGGCTAATTTGGTTGGCTAATCATTGGCAATAAAGGCTTGCAATAATCTCAAATGTACATATTATATAATCATGTTAGGCTGGCCACAAGAACAATAGTTTTAAAGAAGATCATTTTATGGCAGTAGTGTGAAAGCTGTTGTTAAGGACAGCAGCAGGACTAGCTTCATAGAAATGGGTCTATACCAACAGAAAACCTCCACAGGAGTTTACTAACAGTATACAGGTTTGTGCTATTCGTTTCTGGGGTCTTATCATCAGTGTACTTCACTAATGCCTCAGCCAGCAGAACTGTCATCTCTTCGGGCATCTGGGCTAGCAAGATTTAATATGTTATTTTGAATGAAAAGAGTAACTTCAGCCTCACAGTTCTTGGAACTGTGTCAGCTGGAGGGGGGGAGGGGGAATGAACACTCAGGTCTCAGACAAACACCTGGGATGTTCAGGGAGATAGGCGAACTCTTTGTAGGGCCAGCTTTTTGCAATATAAATCAGCCTAAAACAGCAGCTACAAACCAGCCTACCACCTGAAACGTACAGCCACAGTCCAGTCTTTCTACTGATTTTACTGGTGGTTTACTGGAAGGAGGAATGAAGGACTGATTCCCCTTTCCACCAAACAGCACAGAAATCCTCTCAACTGATTTATTCAAAAAGCTTAAAGTTTACATCGCTAACCTTTATATATATACAAATGCATAAGCTTTAAAATGTATATATTCTTAAATTTGTTTGGAAATACTCACTTGTGAGAGTTCTTATGACTGCAACTTTCAACTTCTAGTGTAAAAGTAAGAGGAAAACATTCCAAAACTCAGCACATGAAAAGGAAAATCTCAGTAGGATTAGGGAAATAATCAGTTTGTTAATATGCATACGAAGCCCAAAGTAGGTTTGAAGTAGTCAAGTTTGAATTTAAAGCAACATTTTTTTTCTCATTTTCAGTCAGTACTATTTCTCTAGAGATTAAGTTTTCATTTCCTTGTCCCATTCAGTACAAATTTTCAAGAATTCAATTGTATTAGATACAGGTATAAAGACTACTTCTTCCATAAATCTCAATTCTAAGCACAGCAGTGGCTGATTAGGTAGACACTCTACTTTCAGTGTTAAAAAAAAATTATATCCCAAAACACAATTTTACTAATATTTAATGACTCTGTCGCTCTTAAAGAAAAATGTGGTCTGCAATACCAGTGTTATGGGCAATTGAAGAGAATATTGTATTAGTTTTGTTATATTCCCTCCTCACCTTCCCTCAAAAAAAAAAATTCTTGAAAATGATAGCGGTGGTAGACTCTCAAAGTGCTTCAGGGTTCTACACTACAAGGTCATTAAAATCGATTTGCTTCAGCTCACAGAAAAATGCCCCACTGCAATTTTTTAGCTGCTTTGCATGTGTGGTAGTTACAATGTCATGCAGCAGTAGAGACACAAGTGGTTTAGCTTAAGACATTTATAGACACTTTAGTGTAAGGTCATAAACCATTTAGGCATGAATTATGAAACATTGAAAAGAATGTTGTTTCTTCAAGCAAAGTCAGAGGAAATGGAAGCTGCATTAAAGAAACTCTTGCACTTTTTATAATAAAAACATAACTGACTCATCACCCACAAGGGAATGCTGTGAAGATCTCTAAGGAAAGGCTGAAAGAACGTGACAACTGCTTAGCTGTGAGTGATGTTAAAAACATGGTAAGGATACATGGTAAGAATCTGAAAGATGAACTCCAAGGTGGCTGAGAAACCTCATACTAAAAAAAAGTGTCAGTGAAACATTGCAAAAGTTTAGAAAAGATATCAAAAATACATTCTTTGTTACTCTGTTAACAGTAAACACCAATCTACTGAGCTCATTGAACATGTGGAGAGAAGGCACTGAGGGGGGAAAATACACAAAAATAGATCAAGAAAGAATTATTTTTCTGATGTCTCATTTTTACTCTTCAAAAAATTTCATCTCTCCTGGACTCAGTGCATAATAAGTTAATGCCTAATGAAAACTTGGCTACTAGCTCAATTTCTAGTTCTGCTACCAAAAAAACCAAAAAAACAAACAAAAAAACCCCAGAAGCCTTTATCCATCTGTCCATCAGTAACATCTCCTTTTTTATGCAGGCTGAAAGGTGCCTCCTTTTGGTGCCTCAGTTTGGTCACGATTCTAAGGTAAGAAACACTCTCAACTTCCATGAGTACGTTTACCACAAAAATGGTACCCTAGTCTTAGCTAGGCAGAGTCTAGATACAAGCACTTCACATTTGCCATGTACAAAAGTGAGAAAAGTATCACATATTGAGAACTTTCTATATTAGGGAAAGGCTGAAAATTAGTCAAGTAGGTATTTTTAAGAAATGGTACTGCATTATGTTTATTTTCGTGTAAACAGTTGATAGAAGTAGATAGAGGCTAAATATTAAAAATACAAGATGTAACAGATATTGCATACGTACCAGTCTCGGGCGCTAAAAAAAAAAAATCTTTCTAATGTACACGCAGATCCCAATTTTATAGTACATATTGTATTAGGTTTAGAAAAGTTCACTTGGACACGGAAGATGAAATTTTATATGCTTTCTTTACTCCACAACCCTGCAGGTTAATAATGAAATAGAGGCAAAATAGGGCACTGTTGTAAAATACTTTAAGTATCACTTGACAAAATCTGTGCACAGCACTTAAATTATCATTGGTCTTTGCCCTTCTTTTATTACACGACATTTCTCAGGAATATATTCTTCCTAGAAATTCAGTCTTTCAAAGTACACTGGATTAGGCAGGGCTTTTCAAAGAAGATGGAAGATGGTTTGCCTTTATCACATTATAGCTTCCTCAATATAACATTTTACTGAAATAACATCATTTGCAGTGCTTTCCATAAGGCCACTTTTGCATTTTCAGTCTGTCTTAATTACCTTCCAGCAACATTCCTCTAGCATTAACATTGTGACAGGTCCCCCACGCAGCTTCAGTGCGGGGCTTTTGTTTATCTGTTCTTTTAAAGCAAGATTGTCCTCTGAAGCTTCAGGCCCAAACAGAAACTCACGAAGATTACCGACCTTTTGCATCAGTTTCTGAAGCACCAACACTGTGGAGTCATCAACCTGCTGTGAGCTTTAACAGGACAAAAAGTAGCAGCAACCTCAGGCTCTGATTTAGCAGTTTTCTTATGTAAAGACATTCTTCCTCTGCCCTGTGGAAGCTGTGGTCTTTTGCTAATATTTTACACAAGGTGATAATTTGTTTCATTTATTACTGTCATTTGTCTATTCTCTACACAAATATTTTTTAATTTCTCTAAACTAATTTTGTAGTATAGTAGTAAATGCCACAGCTCTTTTCATAGAGAGTGGTACTTCACTTTTTCCATTACCTATGGTTTGATTTTTCAAACATGCATGCAAAGAACTTTTACTAAGTCTTTTTGAAAGAAAGTGAAGCCTCTCATGCAGGCTTCGGGTTCACTAAATTAGCACAAAGGTGTGATGCTTCAGCAGAAGCTACCAATAACGCAACCGTTTCTTCCCAGTGGTGACCTACACTTCAAGTTCCCATAGCTGCCAGCTGTACCTTGGGACCTCGGCAGGAAAAAGACAGCAAAGAGATGAAGGCCCATTTTAGCCTGAGCCGTGAGAAGAAAATATTCCTTTATTCCATGATGGTCCAGAGATCAGGACTATGCTGTATCCTACACATGACATATAGAAGGAATACATATATATGGACTAAGCAATTTACATCATGCAAGGTATGTGTGCAAGTCATTTATGTCAATCTAGAAATAGTAACATCGAAATATTTTTTAGTTGAAAGTACTGATGAACGAAAACACTGCCTAGTGTTTGAGGCTGCTCTTCCTGAAGGTTGGCAAGAGAAATTTGGAGACTTCCATGACAATGCCAAAGGAATTAGGCTATCATCAGCAGAAGCAGGTTGCTACCCCTTCTGAAAGGGCAGAGTTTTTCAGAATACTGTCTGAAATGTCTAAAATTCTATGAGTAATGTTTGCTGGAGTATGTTGCAATAGACTGATACTCTTGTTACTAGGATTAACCCCATCTAATCTAGAATCACAGAAACACTGAGGTTGGAAAGGATCTTCTAGTCTGACACCTCTATTCAGAGCAGAGTCAACTAGAACAGGATGCTCAAGGTCACATCCAGTTGGGTTTTGACCATCTTTAAGGATAGCGACTCCACAACATCTCTGGGCCACCTGCTCTAGTGTTTGATTATCATAGTAAGTTTTTCTTGTTTTTAAATGCAGTTTCCTATATTCCAGCTTGTGTCCACGGCCTCTTGTCCTGTCACTTGGCACCACTGAGAAGAGTCTGGCTCCATCTGCCTTATATGCTCCCATCAGGCATTTATACACATTGGTATACTTCTCTGCTTGAGGCTGAACAGGCCCAGATCTCTCAGCTTCTCCTCACATGCCAGATTCTCCCATCCCTTAATAATCTTCATGGCCCTTCACTGGAGTTGTTCCAGTATGTCCATCTGTCTTGCACTGGGGAGCCCCAAATTGGACCCAGCACTCCAGATGTGGCCTCACCAGAGCTGAGAGGAAGGGAAGGATCACTTCCCTCCATCTGCTGGCAATTCCTTGCCTCATGTAGCCCAGGCTGTTGGCCCCCTTTGCCACAAGGGCACATTGCCGGCATGGGTCAGCTTGCTGTCCACCAGGACCCCCAGGCTGTAGTGGAGCATGGAGTTGTTCCTCCCCAGGTGCAGATCTTGGCTTTACCCTTTGCTAAACTTCATGGGGTTCACCTCTGCCCTCTCCAGCCTGTCAAGGTCCCTCTGAATGGCAGCACAACCATCTTTTGTATCAGCCACCTCCTTCCAGTTTTGTATCACTACTCTAATACTCATGTAGGGCAAAATGGAAGGCACTGGCAACAAGAAAAAGGAGTATAAAAGTAGGTTCTCAAGTTTTAAAGTAATGAGACTTCCACTGAATAGAAAGTTGTAATTAGAAACGTCAGTTTTACCCACCTTATCTTGTAACAGAAGAGCTTTCAAAACAGTTGAAAGAGTACAACGAAATCAGTAACCTTATTCAGAGAAGCAAGCACTGTAAGAGTACATATGCAGAAGAGCTGAATAGGTTCCATTTATCTTTGATCCACAGCATCCACACAACTAAACAGCATGTGCCCACTCCCTTTAACCTGTATCAGTCAGTAACTAGTCCCAAGAGATAAGATCTGAAGTATGTATCTGTGCATCTAAGTCAGTCTGATGATAAGACTTCATACTTTCAGTGCCAAAATTGCTGCAAACACGTAAGACGGTTGAAATATGATACTGGCTTTAAGTGCCTGACCACTGTACTACCCCACCACCACCCAAAATTGTGGTCTACTATCCTTCTCCGATCTGTGTTATTCGCTTGACTGAAATTAATGATAAGTTCACTCTAGTAATCAGAGAGAATTCTCATTTAACAACATCCCCTACAAAGATAAGGCTTGATTGTACAAACTCTACTAGAAGTAATTACACTGTTTCATTCAAAAACAATAGCAAGATTATTGCTAAGCATTCAATTGTCTGAATCACTTGGAAACAATCAAGGCAAAAAAAGACAAGAGCAGAAAAATGAACTCACATTTATTAAGCATATACAAGCTATCAACAAAATTTGCTTACAGTATAAAAGTTTTGCTCCATGTAATCATGCACAGCTGTTACAAAACACGTCATTTTTCCTTAGCAAATAAAACCTGAGTAATCTGAGAAGATGCCATATTTCTGAAACAGACTTCTTTAAAAAAAAATTAGGAGCATAATAAGGAATGGTGCCACTTTATTTAAACAGAGAAATTAAAATAGCAGTTGTTTAGCTGTCCACAGAAAACAGTTGAAGAAGAGTTAAAAGCACCTTTTTTATTATTTAGGTCAAATTAAGTTTAAGGCTTTCTTCTTCCATTCTGAAAATCTTCTTCCATTCTGAAGAAAGTTTTTCTTTATGAAGAAAAAAAAATTTAGGTTTAATTTCATATGGAATGCCCCATTTGACCTGAAATGCTTCAATATTTAATGAAGTGAAGTTAAATGCTTTATTTATAGAGGAGAACATGAAAACCTACTGAACTGTCAGAGGTTCAGTAAGGTTAGGTAAAGACTCAGTTGGAAGATAACAGAAAGGTATCAAATAAGGTGGGGGCAAACTTAACTGAAGGAGCTTCAATGTTCTTCATACTTCTGAAACGCTTCACCTCTGCTACTGATTTTCAGTAACAGTTGAGAATCACTAAAGCAATGACTCAGTGCCTCCATCTTCACTGAGTGCCCTAATCACTGTGAGAAAGACTCACTTACTCTAGGTATTTTATACAAACTGGAACATCCCGAACAGAAGGAAGGAAAAAGACCAATGTTAGAGTACCCACTTCAAACTCTTAAACAGGATGTAAGATACCTTAGTTAATCTGGAATTGGAGATTATTTAATTCCAGTAGGAAATTCTAATTATAACATTGGGGAGACTAGTAGGAGTATTTTTAATAAATGCATTGTGTGAACAATTAATTCCCCTTTCAACCTCTCTCCCTCAAAAATGCAAACATCTGATTTTTCTAATTAATCTTTACTTACATACTTTTCTTCCTGAGGAAGGCACATGAGAAAAAACAATGCTGATTATGTGATCCATAGCTTTTTATAAATTGGGGCACAAAGTGACCAATACTAAATGCACTGGTTATTGCAGGCAATAACTGCAAAATTCAGCAGCCTATAGATCCCAGATAGAACACTAAAGAGGAAACTCATAGCAGACTTCTCAAACACTGGTTTTCTTATGGGAAGAGGGTTGTACGTGCATATTGGCTGAGACGTACACGCACAGACTTTTTTTTTAAACTCTTCTTGCACATCTGAATATTGAAGTTCCCCCAAAATATTATAAGTGCTCCCACAAAATAAGCAAAAGGTATTTCAAGACCTCTTTTCTTTCTGATATCTAATAGCATACCTGCTAGGTTTCAAGTCATTAGGTAAAATTAAAGTTGCATATAGCAAAAAAGTTATTGCATTTTAAATGCGAGTTTACAGATTGTTTAGAAGAAACTATACTGTTTGACAGGGTAGGCTAACTTCTGAAGTTCAGAGAATCCATTTAAATCTTAGCCCAAATGCTAGAGGACAGTTTAGAATTCTTTGGTTTCTGAGGTCTTTTAAGCCTGATGCTACTGTATTTCTAGCATACAGTAGACATATTAAAGTTTGCTAGAATCTTAAAGATTGTATTTTTTAGTGTGACAGCCATCACCTTGAACTTAACCTTGCATTTCATGGTGGAATAAAGACAGAATAGGATCTGATCCTCTGAATGTAGTTCAGTGCTAATGATTTGCCAGGGCAAAATTCACCTTGATGTTATTTTTAAGAGGGCTAGCACAATGATATTGGCTCATATTACCTTAAATAGTATAAGTCTTAAAATATATTTTGTTCCTATTGTATTTCACTTACTAATTGGAGTATTACGGCTCTAATCATGGCTTTGATTTTATTCCACCTGGACACTGGCATGAGAGTGTCCCGATCCAATATTGGGAGGGTTTCGTTACGATCCCGAGGACGAGATTCAGATGCCAAAACCGGTCAAAGATCGTACAACGTTTTAACTTTATTTTCCACAAAGTGGGGAGAAAAGGTGGGGAAAGGTGAAGGGGAGGAGAGAGAAAGAGAGAGAGAGGGGGAGGGGGGGAGAGAGAGAAAAAGAGATATCACCATCCGTGGATCCAGCGGCATCCCATTGGTCGTCTTCACCCTGGGTGCAAATTTTAGGGATACGCGTGCAGTAATTACAACTCGAGCAGGGTCCGACCCTAGGTTCCTGTTGGAAAGTTCGGAGCCAAATCAAGGCAATGACACATGTGCAGTAGTTACAGCTCGAGTTGGGTGCCTCCGAAGAGGGACCCTGAACAAATAAATCCCTGGGCAATCATAGCTTTTTCAAATTAAGTTTCCCACCCCTCACGCAGTAGTTTGGACCAATAGTAATATTTAGGTCTGGGGTCTCCTGCTCCTTATTGGGTGTCATCAGTGTCCCTAGGCAGGCTGTTTATCTTTACTGTTGAGGTTTCTGCTGACAGATGTGTCTTCATTCCTCTGGTCCCGCCATTGTCTCTCAAGGTCCTGACAAAGAGGTGGTAATTCCAGCAATTAACACTGTTTCAGCAGTGCACAGGAATGCAAACTTCTGGTAACTCCCATATCATTCCAGTCTGAACCAGCTCTTAGGCCCCTTTTCTTACTGAACTAGGTAAAAGTTCATTATTTTATCTAAGTGCAGCCTAAGGCTTCAACAAATTTAGCTACTCATGCTAAGCAAGTTTTATAGAAGTTGTGCTAAGCGGCAATAATTTACAGTCCAGGTCCCAAAGTCTCTGCCTGATCGTGGTCTGGTTCAGTGCAGGCTCGGTGTGTCCTGGGTGGTTGCAGGGAGACCATTTCAGGGGTTGCAGCAGCTCAGTCCTGTTTCCACTGGGGACAGATGACTTGATCGGGGTTATGGTTTGCTTGCACCTTATGTACCAAGAAATGTTTAAGGCAAAAGTTCACTCATCTGTCTGCCACACCACCCCGTGACTTAAACATTGATTGGTAGGTCTCCTTCCTGAAGTCTTCATAGCCTTTGTCCACAGTGGTGATATGAGATAGAGAGAGATCAGAAGAAAGTATAGAAAAGTTAGAAGCGCGCACAGTAGTTATGAACAATTTTTAACAAGTCATGGGAAGAGTAAAAGGATATGGGTTCGGGTAAAAAAAAAAAAGTGCTTAACAGTGATTACACAGAGGCGTTGCTCAATGCAAGCTCATTTTTTAACAACTTTAACAACATTTAACTTCACAGAACAAACATCAAAACTGAGTTAACGAGGTAAGTGATTGTTACAACAGGTAACAAAGCAAGGAATTATACAAGGTAAGAACATTAAAGCGGCACCTGCACATAACAAGTGCAATATTAACTGTTTCACCCATGGTGCCCCTGGTAATCAGGACCACAAATCGCCACTCCAGCCATTCCAGGTTTCGACGGGGACGTGGGCTATTTTTCTGATATCTTTGGTTAACTGGAGAACTACTTTGCCTACATCACCTATTTCTAAACAACAGTTAGAAATATTTAATTTCCCACACACCCCTCCCTCTTCAGCTAACAGGTAGTCTAAAACCATGTGGTGCTGAAGGATTGCCATGCGCATCTGTTGGGATTGAGTTAAAAGATCTATTGCATCAGTAGTTTTGTTGGTAATAATTTCTAGAGTCGCTTGTAGTCTGATTATTCGATTTAGGTTATAAATTGGTTCTCTCGCCCCTGATATTCGTTCATTAGGGTTCCAGGTTGCAGGCCCATAATGTTGAATTATTTGTTCAGGAGGCCACTCATTATTTCCCTATTCTTGCGTCCCACTCAAATTTACCTTAATAGATCGCGTCTTATGGGCAGCACTTCTGCCTTCAAGGTTATCATATACTTTTATGCCTAACCCAGTCCGCCTGTTTTGCTTTCGCCAGCAATACGAACTCGTTGTTCTCGAAGGGATTAAATGGGTTGGGGGAAGGTAGAGGGAGTGGTCGTTCGTCGCCTTCGTGGATGCATCCTTGAATCAGGATGGTCCAGAGCAGTAGGTGCATCTTGGTCAGATCGCTGCCCTTGAAGATAGAAATAAGAACAAACTCGCTCCTCGGGTCAGAAGGAGGGAATAATCCATTTTGTGTGAATCTAGTGGGTTTTCCCACTAGCATCTTTTGCTCTCTAAGTGTATTTGATACTTTAGCGGCTCCTTCCATTACGGAAGTACGGAGGCTCTCTGAGCCACCCGGTCAGGGGGCGGGGTCCCTGTATTGATTAAAAAGGTTATGGGCCTTTTCTTCAGCCCCACAGCTACGGTGATTAATAAATCTCCTTTATTATTGCAGGTGAATTGTCTTATAAACATCCACCCTCCACCTCCCCCCTCCCCCCTCCCCCTGAGGGGGCGGAGGATCTAGTTTCCCACTGCCCTTTTGTCCCCGCCAAACCTCTCCCCCATGTTTAACGCCGGCACGGGGGGTGGGTTCAGTCTGGGTGGGGGTCCCTGTCCGGACCACCTCCGTACCAGGAGCTCTAGTTTTTTGGTCGGGAGCCCATCCATCAAGTCTCGGGGCACGCCTTTTTGCAACCCCAATTGCCATAGTCCCTGCCGGGTCAGGGATCTTTCTCTTCTGGCTGAGTCTGGGCTCCTCCCGGAAAATGCCAGCGGCTTGTTTGCTGGCTCTGCCGCCCACACGGCCCTAGTTTCCACCTTTTGGTAAGTCCGGCTGACTGGCCCGTATTTCCTCCCATAATTAATCAATTCCTGGGCTACCTCCTCCCAGGTCCACACCTTTTTCCCCAGCTGCTGATGCTCGGGGGTTACCATCCCCTCCAGGGCAGCCGCGATTCTCTCCTCACAGGGCACATTTTGGATTCTCCCCTGCAATTGGATCCTGATAGGTTTCAGGGAATCAGGAAGTCCCCATATTAGGGGCATCATCCGCTCGGGATCTACCGGCAATAATATCGGAGAGCTCAGGTTCGGCTTGAGTTCCTGATCATACATCATTTGCAGACAAGCTGCCTTCTGTACACTTTCCAGCAACTGATCGATGGAACCTGTTATAGCTAGGGGATCCCCCCTTTCAAAAGGGTTCAGCCCCCCCACCCAATATGTGGCCCTCTGAGTCAGGGACCACGGGGCTCGGTGATCACCCGTCGTCAGGAACATGCTTGGGCCCCAATATCCCTCTGCCTCCTTTTCCGATAGCAGGATTCTGTCCCCCCCCGACAGGGATACCCTCCACACATATTCGGATTTCTTTGGTAACAACCTGGAGGCAGTTGTCGCTGTCGTCCTCGTATATATATTCTGTTTTGACTAGTGGGCACATATGAGGGGGGCTGTCTACAGCCTCCTTTAGTCTTTTTAGTTCCCTTTGGGGGTAAATCTGGTGTACCCCTTTTCCCTCGAGCAGCACCTCAGTTTCGGCGAGGGCGTCTGCCTCCCTCAGGAGCTGGTTTCTTAGCTCCTCTTTTTGCAAGACCGCTATTCAGTCCACTACACTTTGCAATTGGAATCAATGGTCCCGTGCCCAGTCTCGTCCCGGTGGTGAGGGATGAGAATGGTGTACTTCCAAAAGATCATAAAATCTCCCGATTTCCTCACAAAAATTGCCTGCCTTCTGGGCGGCCATATCCTACAAAGGGGATTTCGTCCCAGGAGGGCCAAACCTTAAAAGGAGTCCAAGTTTCCCCTATACGCTCCCAGGAGGACAAACCGTAAACTACTACAAAAATGTCCTACAAAGGGGATTTCGTCCTGAGGGGGTCACACCTTAAAATCCAAGTTTCCCCTATACACCCTCAGGAGGCCAAACCATAAACTAGTATACTAAAGATCTCAGCATTCACTCCTTCCTTACGCTTCGTTCGTCTCCGGCTGCTTCCCTCACAGGAGAGCAGAACCGCGGATCGGAACTCCGCACTCGCTTTGTACTTGTTTGTACGTCTCATTCACACACAATCGCTCAGCACACCATAAGGGTGTACGACACTCTCGTCTCAAGGGATCCTGTCTGTGACGCCAACTAGATGTCCCGATCCAATATAGGCAAAAGTTCACTCATCTGTCTGCCACAGCATGGCAGGCTCCCTGAGAGAGTGCACCTCAAGACTCTAATCTTCTGAGCTGTCCTTTCTGTGAGCTCTAGAGGGAGACTGCTCTCATTATGTGAATGTTTATATTGTATACACTGAGTTGGATGTTGTCAAAACCTCTGAAGAACTAAAAGCTGTTCTACCACACACACTGTTGGCTTCTGGACCTATCATTCAATGTGGTGATGCTTATACAAACATGACGAAGGGATAGGGAACTCTAGCCCCCAAATATTGCTGCTACTTCCACAGTTTTTCATCTCTGTTAAGACAGTTACTTTTTTCATTTAAAGCTTGCTCTTAAATTTGAGCCTGCTAAGATTGAGGATCCAAACATTTTTCTCCATCTTTAAAGATTCTTAAATTTTTTACTGCACTTTTGTGTCAAAAGTCATATTAGGTTTTCAATTCCACCTATAGATGTTCCTCCAGATTTTTTTTTGACATACGGCTCTTTCATAGATTTAGAAAATCTGAATGGAAGGAGCCCTTATGGAAATAGACACTCTATTCTGACACCAAAAGGGAAATGTCAATCAGACGGTGAGATCTCTGAGCATCTCAGATACGTTACTCACTGCAATATTGCTGTGACAACCTCCGCGCTCTGAGAGCACTTCATGAAGCTGTTCAAGCGTCTGTGGATGCTGCATCCACCATACACTGACTTGTGGAGGCAAAAGGGTGACATAAACACAGAAATAAGGACTGAATGGAAGGACACAACTTCTATAATTGTTTGTGTATCTGTCTGGGCTTTCTCAAGCACAGGGCATAGGTTATACAGTTTTCCCCACACAAGACAGGATTCGAAATCCTTAGATCATACAGGAAGCACAATACCTACTGAAGTGAAAGCTTTGGTCTGTACAAACCTAGGTTTAGGGTTTCATTTCCTTCCCAAAGGTTAATGTCTGCTGGTTCCTTTCTTTTTTCTTTTCCCCTTATCTCTGGTCAGCTGTTAGCTATTGCCATCCTTCAACCAGATCCCTTAATTCTGAGGTTGGTTCTCTGCTGTCGGACAGCAGTTGATGAACATGACATTGTTGCACTGCTCTGAACTTCTGTGCCTGGCCAGCTTGCCACTCAGTTCAGGTTTTTCTGTATCGTCTAGCTAACTTGAGTCTGGCCATTGGATCAGTGCATGCCAGCTTCCATAAATAGATAATTTGTGAGCCAGCCTCTTTCTTCTTACAAATCTCACAGCTGTCTGTATTTCATTCATTCTTCTGACATTGAAAATTAATTTCCTTTGTCCCCTAATGATGTATTATGTGATGACTGAGGAGAATCATTACAGTCAGTTAAAAACAAACAAAAACTGAATGCGTGACTACAGGAGCAATCCACTCTCAGCTCTCCAGGGGAAAGCATTCTTCTCTTTCATTTTAGCAATCACAGTCGTGATGATTGCTTGCTGTCCTGGGACTGAACTGGTGCCATATCACAGAGTCATCACCTCCAGAGCCAACTGTTGGATGAAAGACTAGAGGAGAAAGGCACAAACCCCCTTCTGCAAGAAGGTGCCATTAGCTCCTCTTCTTACAATGGGAAATACTGGGAAACTTGGGATGTTTGGGAGTTGCTTAAGAGAAATCTGCTGTGAAGGTCTCTTTACAAAACTACATCCATGCAACTAACTCTACTTCTTCAGTGTGCTGCAAGCAGCGATTCTGTGGGAGAGCTCAGAAGATAAAGGCTGCGTGCGTGTTTTCCTTTCACATCTACATCAGGGTTCACTTCTTCCCCACTCTTGTTCCTGTTCGTCATCAGTCTGTGTAACTTACTTATTCCTCTAAGGTACATCCCTTGAGGAGTTCTGGTAGCCTCAACACCACTTCAAGCCCACTAGGAGCTGCAGTAGGAGGATTAGTTACATCGCCTTATTCTGTGTTCTTGCAGGTGGGTTTTCATTTTCAGTCTGGGACACTGAGCTAGCACACCTCTTTCTTTCTAGAAAATACTACTCTGCCAGGTTTTGTCTTTTTGCTGTGTTCCTCTGAGAAGAGTTTGCCTCTGTCTTCTCTACAACTCACCTTTAGATAGTCCAAGGCAGCTGCTAGATCATGCCTCAGCCTTCTCTTCTGCAGACTGAACACACCCAGTCCCCCCAGCCTGTCCCCATACATTGTGTGCTCCAGCCCCCTGACCTTCATGGTGGTCCTCTGCGGGGCTTATTCCAGCATGTCTTTTGCATGCTGAGGAGTTCCAAACTGAACACAGGCCTCAGATGTGGTCTTACAAGTGCTGTGTAGGGGAAAATAATCACTTCCCTGGACCCAGGGGCTATGGTCTTGCTAAAATAGCCTAGTGTGCAGTTGACAGTCTTTGTTCAAAGATGTCATGATGCCTCGTCCGTCCAGACAAACAGATCTTTTTCTGCAGGTAGTCCCATCCTGCAGTCTGTAGAGCTGCCTGGGGTTGCTCCATCCAGGTGTGTGGCTTTGCATTCACCTTTGCTGGACTTCATAAAGATCTGTTAGCCCGTTCCGCTCAGCATGTGGATAAAAGTGATCATGCCCGTTTGAGCAAGAACATGTAAATTTTTCTGTTACACTTCTGACAACTAGTTACAATCTGTGAATGTCTCTCCTGATGGCTGAATTGCATATCCTAACCTGTGACCTTAATACCCTCTGTGATGAGTTTTCAGGATTACCAAGTTTCACCATACTTATAAATTAAGAACTGTATCTCATACAGCACCTAACTTTCTCCTTTTTGACAATTTTCATGTATATTCAATCAACTGAAGTGATTTAATCTGCGAAAGTTTTGTTGAAACTACAGCATCTTTCTCCTTGGACTACTTTTAGTGCTTGTCCAAATTGAAATATGCAAGGAAAATCTGGGCAAGTTCATTTACTGAGGTTGGTTACT
Organism: Dromaius novaehollandiae; assembly: GCF_036370855.1. NCBI lineage: Eukaryota > Metazoa > Chordata > Aves > Casuariiformes > Dromaiidae > Dromaius > Dromaius novaehollandiae. The sequence goes on from NC_088099.1 coordinate 108,561,060, forward strand.
CTTGTGTTTAATATTCTCTAATGATCCACTAGTGTATTCTGGAATGCGTGTTGCTATCCAATAGATTATAGCACAGACACATAAGTTGCATAACAAAAGGAAAGTAGGCGTTGGAGGGGATGGCTATTACGTAATATATTCATGACTAGCTAGTCTCAATTTGGCAGTGTCCATGGATTATTTGAATCTTTTTAATTTGAGAATCTTGAAGGACATAATATATAACTGAGAGGAAAGTCTCCTAGAAATAATTGATGAGGTACTGTTCTCCCAGGAATAAAAATTAGCTGTGCTTGGTCTTTAGCTTCTCATAGATGGGAAGGAACACAAATATTTCAATGTTTAAATGCAGGTTTGCTGCAGGTAGTGTTGTGGTAGCACTTTGTGTGTAATGCTTTAAAAATTTTCAGCTCCGACAGTCTCTGCTTCCACTTCTCTGGAAGATCTGCTTTTAGCTCAATGTCAAATGAATATGAATGAGGCTAGTCATTGGTAAGTGACTATTCTGTTATTTTTTTAATACACGTGACACACCATCAAGTTCTGCCTGACGTTTGAAACTGTCTACTCAGCAAGGCATAGTATTAGCAGACAAGACTCGATTGGAAATAAGACATTCAAAGAACATTTTTGTAAACACTTTTGTGAAATAAAAATGAGACAAACTCATGGACTGTTTCACTGTTTATATTCAAATGGCATAGCTTTGATTTTTATCTGCATATTGGATCACTGCTTCTTTTTCAGTCAGGAGTAGTTGGATAAAGACAACATCAAACCTCTCTGCAACTTGTGGTTATCTGAGTTTCTTTAAAAAAAAAATCAAGCTGCAGGGATGAAAACCCTTCTCTAGGCTCTTTTTTGTAACAAAAAGATTCAATATTTCTCTCACTGAGGTCAGAGGTAAAACTAAACTATGTAAACTGTGACCAGATTGGATCTTCAAGTTCCATTATTTAGGACACTAATCTTATTTGCACACTGATGCCCCTGTATTGTTCAGATGAGCAAGGAAAACTAATATATTCTGATTCTTTTCTCTTAATGAGCTGTGTCATGGGAATGAGGGGCAGATGGATCCTCCCATAGGATTCTCAAGGTAAAGGATGTTCAGAAAGATCAGCAGAGAGACTTCACTGAAACAAGACTATCAAATTTTGTAATGAAAGATCTATCATATAGACTAGAACTGATAAGTGGGATTATTCAGAACAAACATGCACAGAATCATTAAAAAAAAGAGGCGGGGGGGTGACTGTATAAGTGAAGTAATTGCACCTTTTATATAATATAATATATTGAGGATAATGTGCCCCTCGAGGTTTGGAAGCATGAGACCTAAGAACTGACACTTGACCTGTCTTATCAAAAAATGCCTACCAATAACTTCATTCGATAAATTTTCTTTGTACAGTGTAAGTGTGAATTGCATCTGGAGACATAAATCCTCTTATCACTTGCAGTGCAAGTAATTATTGGCCCTTTGACATCTGAATCCATTAAAAAAAAAAAAAAAAAAAAAAAAAGAGAGAGAGAGAAGCCATCTAAACAAAGTAGACTCGTGACACATCTGAAGGGATGAAGTACCATTTGAAGGAAAAGAGATTGGGAAGTAAAATAGGAGTTAAGGGGAGGGAGATAATAGTCGTAACTCTCCTGTGGAATCCAGATTCTGCAAATGCTTTCTTATGTGCTAAACTTGATTTCAGTGTAGTCTCCTGAATTTATGAGATTACTCATATGGGTGAGCTAACATTCGAACAGCATTTACATTAGTATGATTTAAAGTGGCTCTTGTTTTTTCATGAAGTGGAGCTAAGTGTGGATTAACTTTTGTGCTGTGGGTACATTTTAACTCATGTTTTAATTTATTTAAGGGGTGAACTTTGGAAGCTAATTTCCAAACATTGGTGCTCTGGTTTAGTTTGGGGAATGGTCCCCAAGTGCCCAAACTGGATTCTTTCTGGGGGAAATTGTCTGGTGTGTGCATTTCAGAAGCACACCTAATGCACTCCAGCTGCCAGAGGGAGTTCAGTCCATAGGCTCAGACTAGAGCTAATCATATATACTACGAAGCATGTTTATGCTGTGTAGGCATTAGCTCCTCAGGACCACTGTTTTTCTCTGCAAACCTGCTCCCCCATGCACTGTGTTATTGCTAAAGCAGACATAGCCTGGGTGGATGACTGGGTGCATAGAAACCTAGTGTGAGACAGAGGGTGAGAGTAAAGGGATGCTGACTGTCTTAGTTTAAATGCTATAGCTGCAGGCACAAGAGTGGTGTGTTTGAGTAGCCACGGCAAGCCAAGGACTGGAAGAGCACAGACTAGTCAAGGTGACCGCAGTTCTCTGGGTTGTGCATTCTTTTCTGGATCTCTTAATTAGGATGTAAAAATCTCACACTTGGTATAGAAACACGATGATGCTGAGAAATAGTCAAATGGATACATAAAAAACAAAAATGACTACTTATTAATATTTGTTTCATCTAGACAAAGCCTGTTGCTCTTTTTAGAAGAAAACATGGTATTGGTTTCTTGGATTTGTGGAGAAATGCAGAGTACAAGGAGGACTTTGTCAGAAAATACCTGGGTGTTATTGACTGACTGTCTTATGGCAGTACTTGAAGAATCTATTGTTGCAAATACTCTGAAGGCTTTTTCTCATAAAATTGTGTGAGATGCTGCAGTCTGCACTCATCCTGATTTTTAACTAGGGAACTGAGATAAATTAATAAAACAGGAAGTAGTAGGAATGTTAATGTTGTTGCTGATATTTCTTTACTTTGATTTTACTCTGGAAAACAAGTCTATCAATTTTTTTTCCCATCAGGTTGAGTCAGATGTCATGCTACTAGGCATATCTCAGATACGGAGGGGAATGCAGGGTATGCAAATAGTTGTTTATATTCAATAGGAATTCTGTTTAGGTGACCTTTCATTTATATTTTACCAAATGCATACATGATATTTTATCGTGTGCAATGACCATGTCGTCGCTCTCTCAGGAAGCTTACAAATGGCTTCTTAAGAGTGAGCAAAGTGGATTTTTCATTTTTTTGTTTTTACTGAAGATCATGCAGAACTTACTGATATAAATAAATATTAATCCTAGTGCCAGTCACAGTGTCAAAGAACTGATTTGTCATCAGCTTTTTTCTTTTTCTGTTCTGTTTTGTGAAGACAACTGAATAAGTTTATATCATGTGGTGACTTGGCTTCCTATAGAAATTTATGGATATTATTTGATGCGCTGGGATAGCAATGTTTGGGGAAATGTTTTTTTCCTGATGATCACTTCACAATAAATATGCTTTAAAATCTCTTCTTAAAAATGAAACAATATGTATGTAGCTATCTGCTGTGTACCAAGAACTAAACGTTGTTCAAGAGAGGTACAATCCAGCTTCCTTGCAACTTACAGCTTCTTCTGAAGCTGCCAGTGTAGGTACAATGTTGAAACTGAGTGAATGCTGTTTAAATAAGCTCTCCATGAAAAAGACTTCCAGTTCTAAAGAATCCATTAAATACAGCTGCTTAGAGTTTTCAGTTTGATTGTCTGTGATATACAGAAGAGAGGGATTTTTGTGGAAAACAGAAAATCTTCTCCACCTCCATTATTAATTTTTGAGATGAGGCTGCATGTAGGAGAGCTTCTCAGAACAGTCAAAATTAAGTGAATGGTGGCAGTGACTTATAGAAATGAATTTGGTGTTTGTAAAGTAGAATATTTGGAATGGCAGAGATTGTATTGACATGCTGATAGAATGCAGCTCAGGAAGACTGTAACATCTGCTAATTTGCCTTATTTAAATGAAAATACTAATCATGTTTGTCATTTTAATTTCTGTTCTCTTTAAAGATTTGTTGGTTATGAAAATCTGATATTAAGATACAGCATAAACTCCCATGTGACTGTCACATACTCTATCATCTAATTTTCAAACACAACAAAAATTGTATTTCTGCTGTTCTCACAGTAACAAAATTTTAAGCAACTGAAGTGTTTTAGTTTAAATAATTTGAGCTGCATACTATATTCTCTCTCCAGAGAAAGGATAAAAGAACAAACCATTTATGGCCATATGTGTCAATGATGTTGCTTGATGCATTTCTGGCAAGTAGTCACAGTTCAACAGGGCAAAGGCAAGTGTCCTTACAGACTGGACTGAACCTGAGGACTGTCAGTCTTGGCTGGATTAGTGAAAGAGTTGTCATAGGAACAAGGCTAGATGTCACTAATCTAAGCTTACCCAAAACTAAATTAAAATTCAACTTCAAGATGTGACAGCCTGTTTCTCTTAATGAAGAGTCCCAATACCTTCTTTTTCTTTATCCTTAAATCTTCTCTTCCCTGCCCTCCACAATACATACAAATTTCTTTGTTGTATGGACGAAATCAGCAATGGTGTGTGTGTGTTTTTCTTTTAATTTTTTTTTTTTCTGAAACTGATGGGGTAGGGGTAGAAATATTGGAGAGGTGACTGCTAAAAGGTCTTAGCTAGAAGTAGAGGATGTCTTCTATGTTTCCCCTCCTCCCTTAGAGAGAGAAATAATTTCACATTTTATGGGCTAAATTCTTTTGTGAGCCATAGAGGATTAATTCTATGAGAGCATGCATTTGACAAGGATAATATCTGACAAGCAAATCTGACAAGGAAAACATCCTCCAGATTCTAGCGTTGAAATGTGCTTCGTTGAGTAAGGTTTTGGTCATTTTCAGCCTGCTACTCAAAAAAAACCCTTTTTCTACAGCCTCTATCTGCAATCTGACAGATAGAGTGCTGATCGGAGAGAGAAATAAAGACGAGATAAAAGAGAACACAAAATACTGGAGAAGGGAGAGAAGAGGAGGGTCATATCAGAGGTCCCTCTTCATAGCATGAGAATATTATGCAAAGTATCACTTTCATCATTATTGAAAGTTTCCTGCATAAATTCTTCATATGTTGATGAGAGGATACGTACTAAACACAGTGTTAGGAAACATATTATGTATAGATTTCCAAGAAAATCAATTATAGCATTGCGGATAATTTACAGATAGACGTATTGGATGATTACATTATGATTTTGGAGTTTTAAAGAGTTTCTTTTTGTTAGAGTCATTATAAGCCTCATTATTTCAAGCTTTGACTCCTCAAGAGTAAGAAATGTGTTTAATCTAACTGAAAAAGAACCGATCACCACTTGTTCCTTCTCCTTTCAGAGCTCCTTCCTTTGTTCAATGCTAACATACTGAAGTTCTCTCAAACTTCTGTTTTTCAGAATAACTCTTTCCAAAGAAATATTGAGGTAATGTTTTAGGGTTCTGGGAAGGGCTGTCAGAACTTATCTTGCTGCTTTTTTTGTTTGACTGTCTTTCAAGCTCACTTTAACACAGCGTTAGTACTTACTGGCATTTTCCAGAACACAATAAAAATCCGAATAGCTCACCTGATGTCTTGCCCCCTAATGACTAACAGGTCAGCAATAACTTAAGTCCATCACTGAATTTCCTAAGATGAGATGTTCTCTTCCTTCTCCCTTTGGAGAGCAGGAAGATGCCACCCGCTGCCCTGCTGGTTTCTCTGCCAGTGGGCGTGACAGTGTGGAGGAAGGATGTACCACTTTGGGATGCTATGATATTTCAAAATCTGGGTGAATTCTGGCTGTGAGGCGGAGCAGTATTGGGATTAACAGACTCAGACTCAAACCTGCTCTTGCAGAGAAGCTAGTGGCGAGGGGAGGCAGGAGCTTTGGCTGTTGGGGCTGCCAGGATTTGTTGTCCCCGCTGCTGGGTTTGTGTAGGTCTCTGGCCCTGCAGGCTGTTAGCCCTCTTGGCAAGCTGGCAGGGAATGGGCCACCTTCCTGAAGCCTCTCTGTTTTCTGTTGGGCCTTCTTTAAACATGCTTTCCCTAAGAGACATGCTGTTGTGCCGAGTAAAGTCAGCCAGCATTGGTATGGAGAGCCTTGCCAGAGAAGCAGAAGTTCTGGGCAATCAAATAATACCTGTTACCTATCATTGCTATTTGGGGAAGAAGATTTTTTCTTCTACTTATGGCATTCAGCAACTGGATGGGGGGATCAAATAATCTAGGGAGCATTAAGGCAGCAGAGAAGAGAAGGGAGTCAAAAAAACAACCCTTGAAAAAGGTTTTTGCTTTTCTCACTATCTTAGAGTGACAGAGCAAATAAAATGCTTGATAAAGCACATGTGGTTGTGCATTTACTGTAAGGCTGTTTGGGATTCCTTCTTTATATAGCGTATTCCTTACAGATAAATATAGCAGTCTCTTTGGTTCAGATAGTAAATACTGTATCTTGTATTCCACATGTCTACAAAACAAGGTTTTTTGCAATATTCTAACCTTTTCTAGTATCGTTAAAAGCCAGAAATAATTTTTCCTTTCATCATTTAATATTATTTAAACTGTTCTGTAGTTTTTTTAAATGCAGTTTCCCCCTTGATCTACTCCAGTGTTATAAATAATGTATACTTTTTTCTTTATAAAAGGCTTTTCTACCTTTAAAGAGAACAATAAAATAATTTAAATCTTACTAAAACCATGGAACTGATTCTGCTCTTACAAGAGTCAAGTCAAATAGCATCAGCTTATTTTAAATTCCAATAAAACTTTAATCTACATAATAGAAGTATTTCTCATGTGTACATCGTAAGTACATAAACACTTTTGTTGCCTAGCTTTATGCATTCTATTTTTTCTTGTAATAAATCAATCACATTTTTCTTTTCTAATCCAAGTTATTTCAAATATGTTTCATTTTTCTTTGTCATTGTAATTTCAGGTTCTTAAAAGTGATTTCCCTTGGAATATTTATTTCCTATACTTTTAACATTTTAATAAAATAAACATGCAGCAAGATGTCTAACTCAGCCAGAAAGTAATGCAGATAATTGTATTGTTCTTTGAATTTTGGTGTAGCTTTATTAATTCTCAACCAGTAAAATTATTTTGAAGTGTTCTCCTTCATGTAAGGATATTAAAATGTATCTGAACTTTTTGTATCCTTTGTAGATGTTTTTATAAACTGAAAATGGTCAGTGGCTTTTCCAGGAGGCTAAGATGAATAAAACTGAGAAATCAGGGCAATGGAAATTAAAATCATTAAAATATCCAACTCTTGGTATATTTTGCAAGGTCTCTGTGAAGGTTCTGCAACATATCTCAAAATGAGGGTTTTGCAGCAAAGCCTTGTGGGTAATAGCTCCCTGTTAATATTTTGTAAGATACTGTAGTCTTGTGCTGCCATGAGGGCAAAACTTCAGAAATGGAACAATCCAGTTAGCTCCCCAGTTTGGGGAGCTAAGCCTGTTAAAAAAAAGTATATTACAAGACAAGTGCATTTCAAAGATGAGTTTCCTTTGTAGATGACTTGACACTAACTAAATAATCAGGATCACTAAAATGTGTACTATTTCATGCTAGTCACTAATTGCTTTCCATTTTTTTTAGATATTGTGGTCAGATGTCTGTTTTATAGACCATTTACAGAACTAGATCTTAGATAATTTTCTCAAAAGAATAAAATGAAATACCCATTGAAGTATATTTCAATATTAATAAAAACAGTTCTGAAGTCTTTCTACCCTTATCCATTATTTTATTCATGTCACTTGTTATTTTCAAATGGAAGCTTTTGCTGCATGTATGATCTTAAAATTCAGCTGCATAGCTCTTTCCTCCTAGCTCTGGAGAACTAATATTGCTGCATTATGAATACTTTCCTCTAGTATCTTCAAGAAATTGGAAGGAAATTTTTGATTTTTTTTTTCTTGTGGTGAAGTCATCTACTTCTTTTAAAACTCCAGTGTAAGTTCCCTATAGGTGAAATGTAATTGTAAGCTGTCAGCTACTGAACCAATTGATGTCTTTTACTGGCACTGTAATATAGTGAGAATCACTGTATTAGACTTCACTAGAAAATGGTTTAGGTGCAGAAAGCAAAATAGTATAGGGAGGAGGCAAGTTTTATCTGCTTTCCCTCCCCCCATTTGGATTATTTCAGCCAGTAATTATGATTTTAAGACTTTTTATGTACCACTCACTTTTGTAGATAAGGGAGTGTCTTCTTGACTCTAAACAGCTGTCTTAATAGCTCCTGGCCTAATGAATGTTTCTGGATGAGGGCCTGAGCCTGAGGATTGTTTTGCTGACAGATTTGTTCCCAACACCAGATGTAGAGGAAAGCAGGCTTATTGTAATATTGTCAGATACTTCCTAACCTAAACTGATTACACAAAATGGCTTTTAAAATGGCTCTAATTAACTATGCAGCCACCTACAAAATTCCTGTAGCTTTGACTGCTTTGTTGCAGGTTTAAAGATCCCTTTCAAAACTCCTGCTTTCACATACTTTTCAAGAATGATTAAAAGCAGTTTTGCCCTATTGTGTAAGCATAGCCAAATATCGCTTCACAGGCAGAGATAAGTCATAGCTTATTTTGCTAACATTTTTTATTTCCCGGTCCCCATTTACCCAGTTTGCCCATGTGGAATGTCTACTATGGTAGGGCACATGTTGTGACATGTTTCCTATCTTTTAATAGTTTCCAGCTGAGCTCATTTTCAGTGACATGTGTGTAAATTTCATCCCAAATCTGCCCGAAGTTACCCCATGGTAAAATTTTTCTTTCTTCCTTCTTCATTTTTGAATACATCAAGGATCATCAAAGGATTTTGACTGAGAAAATTATATTGGTTGTAACCACTCAATGTTCTCTCCAAACTTAATCCCTAGGCTGAGCTTCTAATTTTGGGTGGTGAGCTCTGTGCCTGTGGTAGAGCACTCAGTTTGGAAGAAAAGACATTAACTAAAGCTGTGCAGGCCTGTTTATGTAAGATACCTTTTGAGAAAGTTGCCCTTCCCCAAATATATATATTTATTCTTATGAAACTAAAATTGAAAAAAATTGCAATCAACATATCCGCAAATTATGATCACCTCCAATAGACCTTATCTTCAGTGATTCCAAAGCAAGTTTGTACATGTAAGTTTGTATTTACTAACAGACATGTATATTGAATCTCTCTTGGCAGTTCATATTTACCAAAAGCAAATGTTGACCCAAAAAAGGTATATTTTTTTTATTGTGCCTTATAATCTTTTCTCCTGCTTTAAAATTTTGCTGAAGATGAATTTTTCCATGGTCGAAGTAGGATTTTCTGAGGGTACATCATTTGATATGGTTTTGTAGATTCTGCAAGAGCTTACATAACATTTCTCTACAAAATATTTCTTTTGCTCTAAAATTTCCCTTCTCTTAGTATCTCAAAAGAAGTTATTTTTCTCATTCCAGTTCACACATTTGAATTTATCCACTAACATCATAGAAGGACAGTTTCTTTTTATATTTCTCAGAGTTCTCAGTATGAAGAATAATCAGTAACCTAGGAAGCAATGACTGCTACCACTCTGGAGGACTTTTATGGTTTTTTTATTTTTCTTTAGCTGTAGAGAAGTTGTGAACTGTTTACAAGATAGCCTCCTTTTCTGCATTTCTAAACGATTTGTGTCTGTTATAAGTTAGAAGTAAAGGCTGCAGACAATTTGACTTTGGCTGAAAGGCTTGGTAACAAGACTTGTAGCTTTATCAGAGCTCTCTATTTCCCTGCCACTAAGAGTGGAGTTGGCTGGTCAGGGAAACGTGAGGATTTGAGGTGTCTCCCTTCTCAATTCATTGCTTCTGTAAAACACTGCATATCTAGAGAGGTAATGTCTTGCTATACTCCTGAAGCACTCATTTTTATTTCTGCATAATAAGGTGAAGGGACAAACTTTTGTCAGTGGCCCTACTCATATTGAATTGGATATTCTTCTTATTCATAGTGTCTCTGAGGGGAAGAACAATTGTCTGAAACTAGACTTCTGAAACCTTTGTTAAAGGAAAGGATGCAGTCTCTCAAGCTCAGTGTTTCCCACAGCTGTACGGAATTGCAAGAGGTGTCAGTAGGTTAGCATTTGACAGACAATGATATCAGACCTTGATGACAGACTGAAAAGATCTGTCAAGCTCATTTGCTTCTAATTTAGGATGGGATTAGTGCCATAGCTTTTCACAAGAGGCTGTTGTAACATGGTCATATATGTGAATTTGGAGAGCTCTGCCCTCGGGAAATGAGAAGCTTGAAAACAAGAAACTTGAAACAAGAGCTTTGTGAAAGAGAACAGCATGAGTAGAAAAAATAAGTAAGACTCTTGTGTAGCATTTCATTGGTACTCTGTCTTTAAGCTTGAGTTCTGTGTGGTACTCAAAGACTAGCTCCTACAGGTATGGGAGGAATGAGGAGGAGCAGCTTGGGAACAATAAGATGATCCTGAAGAAACCTTCTGGGATTCAACAGAGGCAAAAATGCAAAGTTATAGACCTGTGATGGAATAACTCCACGGACTCATGGAGACTGGGCACACTACTGGATAGATAGCTCATTTGCAGATAGATGGTCATAGCTGAACATAAGTCAGCAGCACACACTTGAATATTAACTGCATACTGGGCTGTACTGGCAGAAGTATGCCCAGCAGGTTTGCTGAGGGAAGTGACTAATTTGGCACTTCTCTGGAGGCCTGTGTTCAGTTTTGGGCTCCCCAGTACACAAAAGACATGCCGGAACAAGCCCAGCGGAGGACCACCATGAAGGTCGGGGGCTGGAGCACACAATGTATGGGGACGGGCTGGGGGGACTGGGTGTGTTCAGTCTGCAGAAGAGAAGGCTGAGGCATGATCTAGCAGCTGCCTTGGACTATTTAAAGGTGAGTTGTAGAGAAGACAGAGGCAAACTCTTCTCAAAGGAACACAGCAGAAGGACAGAGGCAATGGGCACAAGGTGGAGCAAGGGAAATGCTGATTTACCTTAGGGATACAATTGTTTGCAGTGAAAGCGGTTGAGCACTGGGACAGATTTCCCAGAGAGGCTGTGGATTCTCTGTCCTTGGAGATTTTCAAAACCTGACTGGATAAGTCCCTGAGTAACCTGGTTTAGCTTTGAAGTTGACCCTGCTTTGACTAGATGAGCTCCAGTGGACCTTCACAATGCTAAGTTATTGTATGGTTTCGAGTAGATGAGCATTCTTTAGATCAAAAAAGGGAAAAGTACATATATATATTAAAAAAAAAAGAAAAAGAAAAAAGGAAATGAATCCATGAATTAAGCTCTTGTGGGTAGTTTTCCATGTACCATTTAAGTGTCTGGCTAGGAGCACTTACAGATTTTTAAATTCATTTAATTTGTTGCTTGTATAGGCAATCCTTTGAAGAGTTGTGATTAAAAAAATAATCTGGAGTTGCTACAAATTAGCAAATTTCTGGAAGTTCAGTTGAGGCATTAGGTCATCTGTGATATGGGGCAAGGTAGATCAGTGGAGGTTTTGAGGAACATAGAAAACACATGTAGGTCAGTGTGTTAGAAGACATCCTTCCTGAAATGACAGTTACTTATTCACTGTATTGGATAAGGAGTGTGGAACCCATTGGAAAACCGGCACATTCAAAGCATTTTCTGAACATCAGCAGTATGTACATACAGAAAGTTGCAAACATCAGCTGGGATGCAACCTTAAGCTAAAAATGCCAATAAAAGCATCAAATTACACTAACAGCTTGTGAGGGAAGCAGTGTCATAGCTGATGGCAGTTTGGTTTACAGGTGCGGAGCTGGCATGGTGGAGGCTGTGGCAGATCACAGCTGCAGTCTCAGCTGTCTGCGGGACTGATTTTTACAAATCTGATGTGCATCTGCTTGGTGTACTTACTATTATACCTTACATGGTTTTAGTCTAAAGGCTATCAACTGATTCCCAAGGTAAAAGCCAAGCAGTTAATGATGGCACCCTTATGTCATAACTAGGCTCTTTAAACCTGTAAATTGGTAAATTTCTTCTAAAGTTTCTAACAGTCTGGAGATGTCTCTGAATTACTGAGAAAGCTGCTAGGCAAAGATGCATTATGGATGTGGTTATTCTAATGTAGAGCACTATCACATGCGCCAAGAAGAAGGTCACTCAGTATTTCCTCTCCCATGAAAAAAGGTATAGTGTGGTTACAGCGAAATGGGGCTCAGGATGGCGCTTTTACAGTTGCTTTCATGTTTTCAAGTCAAAGTGTATTGTACTGTAACTGTATTTCGCTGTGAGCAGTGCAGATTGTCCAGGGACTTTAGAAAGGAACCATAAATTAGCAGGACTTTAACAAATGCTCCCTTTCTATTGAGCTCAGGACTCCTTTGTCTCATGCTACTGAAAGCAGACAACACAATTTAATTATCTGCTGCAAAAAAGTGACAAACACAGAATACTGACTTTTATTCAGAGCATTCCTACAGTTCTTAGACAATTGAACAGGAATGTAAGATCTTCATCTGGAAGAAGTAGAAAACATTGCCTTAGTCATTTATCTAACAATTTCAAATCAGACTAATAAGAATACAAGACAAACTCTACAAGCACTTGTAACTCTTGATGTACTTACTGTTCAGTATTCATTTACAGGAGAATCTCTTCCTGATTTCTATGAATATTATTGCTATTAAGATGAGAGAAACACTATAATAGCGACTAATTTATACAAGCGATCTAACCATAATAGTGAAGTAAGTGAGAATAATAATTCATAGAAACTTTCAAGAAGATGCCAGAGTCACTCTGGGATGGAATCAGTTTCACATTGTAAACAGGCTAAACTTGTCCAAGCTTTTTGGAAACCTTGTGAGCGATATGCATGAGAGGGAACTACAGGCCAAATAGAAAAAAGGTCATAAGAAATAGCTGGTGTTTTAGACAGGCCTTTGAAACCTGTTATCAACATTTATATAAAAATATCATAGTGAGAGTTCTGGAACTAGATGATTAGGCAGATGAACCAGCATTACAGACAAACCAGTGGATTATTTGCCCATGTGTCATATGTAGTTTATCCAGAAAGAGGAATTCAGTTATTACATTTTCATCTTCATACTTCAGGTTTGTACTTTGAGTGTCTAAATCAATAGCTGGAATTACTGAAGCTCTAGTAAAAGGGGGTCGGGGGTGGGCTGGGGAGGAAAAAGAAAGGAAAATACAGCAAGCTATTCATGAACAGGAAGATGTGTAGAATGAGGAGTTGCTACTATCACAGCTATGGAGGAATAACACACAAAATGCATCGAAATCTGAAGATAAGCTGGCTCCCTTGTGCCAGCTCTCAGAAGAGTGTATCAGGAGTGGGTTTAAAAAAATGACGATGCAAATCACATTGGTACCATATTGTGTGTAATTTTGTCACTTTAAATAAATGTGACAAAAATGGTATGTGATAAATGAACAGATTCCCAGGTGATTCTGCTATGATTACGTCTGGGGGTTTAGTGAACTCTCCTTCTCAAAAGTGTTTGTTAAGAGAGAACAGACTATTTGAAGGAATAAATAAACCACAGATATGGCTTTTTTCCTTGACTCTTTATCCCTGATCAGTATTCAGGCATAAAAGAAAAATCTATCAGTTTAGTTAGTAGAGTGACAGTCTTGTACACAAGCCTATAAATCAGCAGACCAGAGGAACAACATCCCTAGAGAAGTCTTTGTAGTTTTGCGTATTCCATCTTCTCTGAGATGCTGTTTCTTTTCTCATGTCTCGGACATGTCTCAGGAATGACTTGCAGGTAGAGTACAAACAAAAATCATAATATTTCCCATGAGGCCTGACATTAGGTCTTCGTCTTGCTGATGGTTTTAAAAAAAAATCAGCTGGTGTTTCAGAAGCAGACTGATTCACAATTCACTGACTGTTGCCTGGATTATTTGTTATTGTGTTTATAATTATGGTTGGAAACAAAGGCTGTTAGAAAAAAAGATGAAAGCAAACTTGTAACAAAACAAGATATCATACTCTGTGACCAGGAACTCAAAATGAAAGAAAAACAGCTATAATTAGGAATAAAATTGCACTTTCACTTAGGTTTAGATAATGCTAAACACTTCATTACTCTTACAAGAATGCTTATAGTTTATTCTTATGGTTTAAGTACCATTACTTTATATAAAGCAGTTTTACAAAATCCTCTCCCTGTTGTATCATCTTGCTTAATACAGACTAGAGCATTTGACAGGATCTCTTTTCTGGTCTTTAGGGACATCACAGGAACAGGAGCAGTAATAGTTAACAAGCTTCCACACAGAAAGAGAGGACCTGCAAAGTCCTGGAAAAGCCTTTGGGGCAGGTGCTGAGCCATGCATTTGTCAAAAGTATTAGGTAAACCTTACAAAAAGTGCGCTATGTGGGTGGGTTTTTTGTTTTGTTTTTGTTTTTCTTCATTTAACTTCCCTAATATTAGTTGAAAGTTTAGGGAACTGCTGTGAGTGGCTGGGCTAGATGACCTCTAGAGATCCCAGCATTGCTATGGTTATTTTTAAATATAGTATTTGCAGATCAAGTCTGTTCTAATCAAGATTCAGTTTGCCAGGAGTATTTGAAGAAGTATAGCAGAGTCATGGTGGTGGTGACGGGGAAACTGGGCTGAAAATTTCCAGGTTCTCTCTGAAACAGAGGAAAGAAGCAGAAAAGGGTGAGAAGAAACAAGTGCTGGATCAGAGACATATTTAGAAGAGATTAAATGGGTTAAATACTGATCCATTGCTTCTGGATAACAAGTTTAAGATAGTTACAGAATATGGCTGCTTCAGCTAATAGCATTTTTTTGAAGGGCAGAAGGTAGTAGTGCTGGCCATGAGAGGAGATGGAGGCATGAGGAGAGGGTATGAATGAAGGCATTCCTCCAGGGACCGGTCATGCTGGTGTTGTAAAGAATAGCATCAAAAACTAATAATAAAAATAAGGGGTATTGTTTTCAATTAGTAATGAGCAACAGCACCGTCAGTGAATTTGCAGATCTTCCACAAGCACGTTTTTTTGTTTAATGATTTTAGGTTGGGGGTAGGGAGTTTAAGGCACTTATAGAGGGGTAGTGTGGTGTGTTGAGGAGATTGCTCTTTCTCCACCTTCTAAGAGGTTGCTTATTGCCTGCTTGTAGGCTACAGGGCTCTAAGGAAGTATATGATGACGACATGACGTTTCATTTCACACAGAAGTGCAAGTTCTTGTCAATGGATGTCAGTTTGTGTTTTTGTTACTGGATTTTTATTTCCTGACTGCTGACAGCTGCTGTTCTGGATTCTGAGTATATTAGCCACTGTTTTACTGTGGCTTCCTTAGGAATCTACTTTTTATTCCATTTGTTTCGTGTGAGTCAGAAAACATTGAAAACAGAGTTTGTTTGCTGCCAAACTAGCTCACTGCATCATGGTAGGGTATAAGACTGGAGAGTGCGGGCTATCGGCAGGGCCCTAGGAGGCAATGTTCGAGTCTGA
Organism: Dromaius novaehollandiae; assembly: GCF_036370855.1. Classification (NCBI taxonomy): domain Eukaryota; kingdom Metazoa; phylum Chordata; class Aves; order Casuariiformes; family Dromaiidae; genus Dromaius; species Dromaius novaehollandiae. The sequence continues at coordinate 108,576,400 of NC_088099.1, forward strand.
GTCTGGACAGGAGTGGGAACTGCTTTTTGAGCTGAGCAGGGAAAATACACAATTGCGAATTAAAAAAATAAAATAAAATGGGAGTCATGAGGTTGCTGACAGACTTGCTCCTCACATCCCCTGGCCTAAACTGTGTTTTAAGCAGAGGAAATCTGTGTGCTTTTTTCAGTGACACATTAAAATGTAGGAACATTGATGCTTGAAGCAAACAAAAATATCTGCTAAAAATCCAAGGAAGCTGGTGTCCATGAAAGATGAAGGCAGAGGTTTTAAGACTGCACAGGGCTTGGCATACAGGTAGGAGTGTTCTGGCTTCCGACATCTGAAGGGGGATGAATGAGGAGAGGTCATAGAGAAGGAGAGCAAAGCTTGCTGGAGGCAATTAATGATTTCTTGGACAACCAGCTAAAATTTTCAATAGTGGGTTTTACAGAACCATGGTACATTTAGGATGTTTTTGACGGGACACAATCACTGGCTCTTGTAGCTGCTTCACAACTGGAAGAAAATAACTTTGAATTAGGTTGATGCTGCATTAGACATCTTTGTAACTACAAAAAAAGATCCCACTCTCAAAGATCTCAGATGTGCACACTAACATGTAGATTTACATATCATAGCTGTTCAGTGGATAATCTGTCTTTGACCTTTCTTTTCCCCCTTACCCAATTATCTTCTTTTTAATGTTTGCTTATGCACACTTGAAATAGCAGCTGAAGTGGAGCTTTTGAACTGGTGGTTGACTGGCACAACTTTCCTCCTCATGGGGAGCGGTCGGAGTCTTCAGCAGGGTCAGAATTAAGCCTGAGCTCCTGGATGCAATGTCTGAGGCAGCTTGAAATGAAGAGCTGTGCTATTACCCTATCCTAAGAACAAATAGTGCACTAATGTTAATTAGAGCCTTTGGGCTGTTTGATTAATTGAGGCAAAGAAGCTGTGCAAGGTATTGAGTTCTGAGTTTATTTAGTGTGTAGTGTAAGTGTGCATTAAGAAGGAGAATGTAGTTTAACACTGACATATTGTGTCCTCAAAATCAATGTCATTGATCAGATTTTCCTGAGTAAAAACCAGTGTAAACATGCTTTAGACATTTAGGTTATCTATGCGCAAAGTTAAACAATAATGACTCATAATTTAAACTATATTGCTTTATGGACTTTTCAGGGAAGTCCACAAAAACCATATACAAAGCATGTCATTTCCAGTGCAGTGGCAACAAGCCTTTCTAATTGCTCTAAGTATTATCTACCTTAGTAAATGCTTCCTTTCCTTTAGCCATGGCCTTCTTGCTCTTTGCTTATTTTCCCACAAAAGTGCTGGCTACATTAAAGACTAGATATCAAGTTCTATTGTGTTTTCCTTTGTTAATATGAACTGGATTTTTTTTCTTTAACTCCTTCATGTACAATTTTTTCAATTCTTGGCAGAGGAATGGTACAAAAGCTGGGTGGAGAATGTTACCAGGGTGCTGTGCTTATCCTTTGCAACATTAAGTCTTGAATTAAAAAAAAAAAAACAGTGGAGGTGCAATACATCATGATATCGCAACCTTCAGTTCACCAACTGAATGCTATAGTGTATTTTTTTTAAAATAATGCACAAGATGGGAAAAACAGCATTAATCTCCCTCTGCTCATCCCTCCCTCCACACTGAAACTGCTTTATGAAAATTGGTATGCATCATAGAGAATTTCCCAGGACACCCCATGCCTAAGTGTATGTCACAATCAAATTTCACTAATTTACAGATGTAGGCATAAAAGCATTTGCTCTGTCTAGTTCTAATTCTGCTTTCTCTATTACACTACTTTGTTGTGTACCTCAAGAAATTTGACTTTTTGGGGGTGAATTTTTGAGTGACTATAGAAAGTTCTGTCTGAGCCTTTCTGAAATTTAAGTTTTTTAACTGGCCTCTGTGGTTTTAAGATGAGTATGAAAGAAACTTTTCCTGAATTTTATGATGCTTTTAGGTGTAACTTGTAATATAACAACAGAGTTGGGGAATCTTAATACAGCTTTCAATCTATTCATATTCTTTCGACTGATTTTAGTTTAAAGTTAAATTATAATGTATCAAGTTATATAAACCTTTGTAAGCCAAATGGTTCATTCCAGTGCTTTCTTCATTAATGTGTATTCTATATAATGTAATTAATATTAAACACTTTAATCCTTAAGAAATTTGGAAGGTAGAGTAGGACAAGAAACAGCCAGCACCAGTCCAGAAACAGAAAGCACCTGAAGAAAGTGTGGTGCATTCATGGAGATCAGTCATAGCAGCTTTGCAGTTGTGTGATTGTGCATTTGCTTGAGAGCTGTGTCTGTTTGGCAAGCTGTGAGCTGTTGGTGTCAGTCTGAAGACTTGCAAGAATAGAAACTCACATTAGATATCAAGGCCCCTTGGGTGAACCTTTTCTTTCTTTTCTCTTCATGAAACTAAAGTGGAGTTTTGGATTCCTTTGCTATTTACCCAAAACGTTTGGTACCTCAGGGCTAAATAAATAACAGATTTCCGGAGTGCTCAAGTAGTCAGATTAAGTACATGAGAAGCACTATGCTGGCATAAGAAAAGGAAGTGTGCTTCCTACAGAATTTGTGTATGGATTAATATATAGTAAGTCAGAACGGATGATCATGGAAAACTTCCTTTCACTTATCCCTGAATAAGTTCATAAATTCTGGATAAGTCAGATTATATTGCATGAAAACACAGAATTGAGAAGTGTGCTTCAATGAAGCCCGTAGAGATTTTGCAAAAATATGATGTTTCAGCCTTGCTTTTTTTTGAAACATGGCTGCCAAAAGTGAAGTGGTTAAGTCAGCATTATGATATTCAAGTACGTCATCGTGAAGTCTGATCGTTTGCAGCTCCCACTGACATTAAAAGTAATTTTGCCTGAGTAGGAAATTAATGGAAACAGATAGAGAGCTTCAACTCTTTATCAACTGTCAAAGCAAAAGCCCCCATGCAATTCAAACTTAATAATACTTTTCTAAGTCACTAATGAGATGAATTAAGAATATCGGCTATGCTCATTTGACCTGGAACAGGGAAATCTTCTGAAAAGGTATTATTTCAATATCCACCAGGGCAGCTGTTTTTGTTAGAGCTGCAGGTGATGCCTCCACATGGTTTCTTGCAGTTGCCTTCCTAATATTCCTGGATATTTGATAATTCTTCTTTGAATCAATTTTATAGGGAAATTACATTTAATCCACTAAAAAGTTTCTCTACACTGAAGTCAGTATCATTATGCAAAGATGTTGCATGCAACTATGTTGATATCATTGCATAAAATTGCCATGGCTACAGTTCTGCTGTTTCTGAACTAGGCCTGGCTCTCGTCATGGTCAAGGTGGGGAGCTCTCCAAGGCAGTAGACCCCTGGGGACAGCAAAGTGGCCTTGGCCCTGCTGTCTACTTTTGTTATGTCAAAGCTCTAGAAAAAGCCAGCAGACTTGATATAGACGGACAGACGCTGCTGCGGCTGGTGAAAGTCCTGTTTCTAGCAGCACGGCTCCAGGTTTCCAGCTCTGTATCCCCCATATTCCTGCCAGGAGCAATGGGACCGATTCTCCAGGCACTTCCCTGTCTGCCCCCCTCCCTCCATCCCTTTCATGTCTTAGGATCCCCTTCACTTCTCCTCACTTTCCTGTGGCAACAGCAATCCATTTCCTCAGGGTACAATTCAAATTTGCTGTTACTGCAAGAATACTTGAACAGGCTCTGTGGTGAGCCCTGCAGGAATATTGTCAGACATGCCTATGTTCAGCGCTCGGAGCTGACACTGTGTGGCAGATTCCTTCCCTATTGGTATGGCAGCTGGTCCCCACTATGAAAACCGGTTAAAATGGTGGAGGAAGAGTCTCAAGCTTTGATTCCTGTTCTGGCCCTGGCACGGGTTTCTTGTGCTCTCTTAGATGAGCTGGTTAACTCTGCTGTGAATCAGTCCAATCTGTTGAATAGGGACTTCTACTTTCCTGCCACTGAGGAATCTTGCAGAAGAGTCTCCTTAATATATGCAAAGGGTAATAATGTAGGAATCAGTCCTCAAAAAAAATTAAGCATAAAAGAAATACTGTTTGCATATTAAATGTCTCTATTTAACATAACTGATAATGTGTTACAAAGATAAGAATACAGTAGCAGATAAAGCTATAATACAATAAACATGGCGTTCTTAGTGCAATTCCTTCAGTTACATTTCTAAAGCAAGCACCTGAGACTTAGCATAAACACCTCCATGCATCTTTACTAAGTACACAATTGCACATTGGATGGAAGCAAAGTCTCTATTAAAACACTGATGAGTGATATGCGATATGCTGATTCCAGGAAGCATGATATTCATTAAATAACTTTTATTGCTAGAAAAGAACTCCGCTGATCCCAGCACAGTAATAAATGGTAGTAATACTCAGAACAACAGTAGTACTTTGAGCTTATACAGCACCTTTAGTAGCAGGTTTTTAAATCATTTTACAGAAATAATTAGCTCAGCTTCTCAACTTATTAAGAAGTACATCTAATAAGTCTTCTATGTGTAGTCTACATATGGGAGAAATGAGATACTGAGAAAGAAATGATTTTCCGTAAGTTCATGACACATTCAGTGACTAAGAATAGGACTTCTGCAAGGTCTGGATGCCTCTCTTCTGTTCTTAACTACTTCTAGTACTGTTTCCCTAGAAGTCACTACTAGACAAACTGAAAAGCTACTACACAGAAAACATACCTACTCAAGACAAAAATAATCCCCCCCTTCTGCCTCTTCTCTCCCATCCCAATGATAAAAGGCAATCATACTTGCGGGCTGGATATGAAGTGAGATTTACAGAATTATTTACTCTGTTATAGACTAAAAATTAGTTTCCATGGCAACCACTGCACCTTCTGAAGTACAGAATACCTTTACAATAAACATAAATATAGCACAAAATCTTTAACATATAGTGTATTATTTTTAATAAGTGAAAGAGTTTATGCTGCATCTAATCATATATTAAATGACTTTCAATATATTTTTTCTTGCTAGGTAAAGTTTGAATTTTTGAAAAGGAATTAACACTTGCTATCAATGGTGGCCTTTGTATGTTGTCTCAGAGAAGATATTGTCAGATAGCAATGGCCCAAGAATACTGCTGATGTATGATATATGGAAAGCTGGGAATCCGTGATAGTCACCTCATTAAGATTTTATGATTCATATGGCTAACAGTTCTAATGCTGAGGAAGGATTCAAATAAAGAGTGATCATTTCAGTATTGATCAAATGATAGTCGTGCTTTGAGTGGGAAGTTGGGCTAAATGACCTCCAGAGGTCTCTTGCAGCCCACATTCCTATGGTTTTATGATTAATTGCTATATGAATGAGTCTGTACTATTTTTAATGTCTTGTGCTTTCTCTAGGTACTTTTTCCTTAAAACACGTAAAGTTGTATTCAAAAGATTATGGAATATGACAGGTATGTGACAGAAATCATGGTATAGAAGTTCTTTTGAGAAATTGCTGATAGAAGTAGTCAGGATATTTTTCATTGAAATTATTTGATTTGTCAAAAAAAAAAAAAAAAAAAAAAAAAAAAAAAAGAGTGGAAGCAGTTATTCTGTGAATTTCTTCCGGTAATGGGGCAGAACTGGTTTACTTCCATCTTATCTGCTTGGCAGTATGCTGCGTTCTACCTCTATTAATTCAGACTGTCTGATACCATGCATTCAAGTATTCACCCTCATAGCAGGCAGGGAGATGGCTGCAGCCAGGAAAGGAAACCATAGGGTTTGGGGGGTTTTAGATTCAGCAAAACCATGGGCCAGTCTCCCTGTTAGGATTCTGGAGTTTCCCTCTCATGGGGAATTTCCAAATGCTTGTTTTTGACCCTGGTTCAGAACAGAACTGAATTTTAAGGTGTCCATGGAATGGAACTGATGTCTCAGTAGAGACTGAGGACTAACACAGTTGTCATATGTAATGGAAACCTCTGTAATAACCCACAGTTGGTTTTCTTCCACTCTCTCTGTAAGCAATCATGCATTTTCATGTATTACACAGAAGGTGATTTGCTCTTTTTTGGAGAACACTCACCACACTGCTCTTGAATATGCTAAGGATGCTTACTTGCTACTTTTGGAACCAAGAAATCAATTTCTTTTCTTTTACCATCCCTATCAAAAATGTAAAAAGACTTTTGTGATCTGAGAGAGAACTCCGTCAAAATGATAACTCCACAATTTTTTCTTATCTGGGGGACTGATTCAGAAACAAAACAGCATTCTCAAATGCAGATATGGAGCTTGATTCTAAGTAAAGCATGAGGAGAACAGTTAAGGAAAGGTCATAACAAGAAGGAAAGAGGCACGGTAGGATTTATTAGACAAAATGGTACTATTTCTTCATTGCTGTAGTGGGCTGCAAAGTTATCTTGCATAATTTTCTGTAGCTGATGGTTTCATGTGAATTATGCCTACCCTCTGCTTGTTGTCTGCTGCTTGAAGCATGAAGGAGGGTTAATATATTGCAGCAGGCTTCAGTAGGAATGTCTGGCAGTTTAGCACTGTACATATGTACACCTGCAGTAGCTGTCATGCACTTCTAGTGATTTTCTATCTAAAAGTCTTACTGTATGGTCTTTAATTCGTGTGATAGCACTTAAGACGCTAGATACAGGTGTCTGAGGTTCTTCTGCTATTAATAAGCACTGCCGAGTGAAATAAAGATATTCCATCTTGCAGAATGCTTTGGCATTTGCTTTCTTCATAGCAGGATGGGACAAACATTGAAAACTGTGACTATCCTTTTGGAAAAATGATGTAACACCTGTTCCCTGATGAAATGTGCCAATATTTAAGATGGAATTCAGCTGATCCTCAAGGTTTCTGCAGTCACTAGTCATCCTTTTCATAGTCAGGGGAAAGAAATGGGCACTTCTAGGGTGCAATCCTGAACTAGATGGCCACAGTTCATGAGATAAATTGTTCTCTGGAAGTGTCCATTTCTTTCTGTTATCTATAGAATAAGTTAGGGCTGATCATGCATTGTAGCCAGCTGAAGTTGTTGAGATACTCTCCCTAATTTCAATATTGATATCAAAACAAAACATTTTGATATATACCAGTTTAATGGATTGTGGAATATTCTGTTTGTTATGACCAAAGCTGCTTGTCTTCAAATCAGTTTAATGATAACCTGCATTTTGGCCATTTTTGTGTCTTCATTTAGGGGAGCTGAAGATGCAGCAGCCTGATGTCCTATTGTCCATGAAAGCTTTCTTATTAAACCACAACTTATATGATGCATGGGGTCTTAGAACCCCTAAGCAGTGAAAATCATTATAAGACATATGGTGCTTGAAGGGAACTAGGCAATAGAAAAACATCAGGGCCTGAACAAAAAAGACCTATAAGAGAAGGAAAAACAAAAAGCAGATTAAGTTTCATGTTGTGCTGAAATCATGTGAAACAAAACACTTGTTCCATTTAACAAAAAGAAATTCTCAGAAATGATAATATAAATGATAAATGACTTTTAGATAGAAATCAAAATGATCTTAAATAAAATACCTTGCTTGATTTTTCTCAATAGAAAATAAATTCCCAGAAAAAGCAAGTTTTCTTCCATGTTTTCTCAAAGTTAATATTTTTGCCTCCAAAAATCATTAAAAAGAAGCCACAAATGATTTTGAACAGCTAGACTGAGGATCTGTGTCAGTTACCTGGTGACACAACAGCATTAAGTGAGTTCTTGCCTATTCCCTTGCAAAATGGTATGAAGAAGATTGAACAGGGAGCAGAAATCCCTCTAGTATACATTCTACAAAAGTATAACTGTATTTGATCATAAAGCCTCATGATGAAATTTTACTGAGTCTCTTTTAAAACAGTTTATTAAAATCTAATGTTATTACTATGCTGAGTTTTTTTACTGAATGAAGTTAAACTACTGCATTTGTATCTATGGCTTTCTTTTAAAATTACTGTATACCACACCGAAAGGTATTTTGTAATGTACTAAATGTGCTAAACTGTGCTAGTTCTGTTATTCAACGCTGTTAGCAGCTAAGCATGAAAAGGAAAGAAGAAAAAAAGGAGCACTCTCATCCCTAAGATATTGCATTAAATTTTCCCCTTAAACTCTACTAAAATGACATTAATTGCATAGAAATGCATTGAAAGGAAATATTGAAAGGGAAGTATTAAAAATACGTTAGTGAGAATAACAGTGAGAATAACAGAAGTTATGACTTAGTGATATTCTTTGTGACATTCTTTATTGTTAGTGAGAATAATGGAATAACAGTTATTTTCTGTGCTCTTTATAAATATTATTAATTGTGAGAATGAAATATTTGAAATAGTATTGTGATTTTCAAAAGCAAAACAGGCAAAATTCAAAAAAAGCAAACTTATGGGGAAGTATTTGTTAAAAGATTAAAATTACTAAAAGCAAAACATTAAAGCTTAATTATATACTTGTGAATTATTATTTGCTAGAATTTGAAATTCTAGCAGTAACAGCATTATAAACATGGGTCTGAAAAAGACCTTCATTATGCTCTTTGGTTTCTTTCCTATGTCAATCAGACCAGAAAAATAGTTTCAATAAGTTTAAAATTTTTTTTCCTATGCAAAAAAGGGAATCAATTGAACATTTCAATAAAAACAACAGCAAAATGTGATAGAGAACAAAGATATTTTGTTAATAAATCTATTTATCTTTATCTTCATGGTTTTGGTGCATATTTAAAGTTCTTCCTCAGCATTTGGAGGTAAGGATTAGGATCTCTTATTCATAGTGCACTTGCATTTTCTATAAATTGTAACTGTATTTGTCTACATTCCAACCGTAACTGCAGAAATGTCTCTGTAGATACAAATGCACATATATATTTTTAGTGGTAACCTTAATCCGAAGTTGTTTCACAGTGATTCTTTCAATCCTTTATATGTGTACACTAAGCTTTACCATGAAATGGCTCTGATCACGCAGGGCAGCTTGCACAGACTCTAGCCCTTGACTGAGGCTCCATTTGGCTGTGAGACCCAAGGTGTGTTAATAGAAATGCAGGATGAAGTTCTGTGTGAATTTTGAAGGAGCTCAAATACTGAAGATGAAGTTATCTGGCTTTTACATCTTTGAACCTCTGTAAATAAGACTGTGGATTCTAAGTTATATGGATATTTTTGAAGCTTTGCCCCCTGATGGTTTATTAGGGCCCAATTATATTTTTTTATGTACATTTGATAATATGTTGTATCACATACAATTCTATTGAAACCTTACATTGGAAATCTGTGGACTTTCTAAGAATATCGCTAATGTTCATCAGCACATATAAAATCTTTTGTAGAGTCTTTATCACTCTACTTGAAGTAGCTCATATTTCTGATTAAATGTACATTTCCTGTAGTATTTGAAGATAGATCAAGATAAGTTTAATGAAAAAGGGTCAGCTGAACATTGTTTAGGAGGGCTCTGTGGGGGATTTTTCTGATACCTATCTTCCCCCCTTGATGTTTAAAAGAGTTATCCTGCTGAGGTTATTTTGTCATGTCTCTGTCAAGCTGCCTTTCCCACATTTTGCAGCTCATTGCTGCACTCTCTGATAATCTTACTGTACTGCCTAGCTGCAGTTATTACCCTTTATATGAAGGATCTATGTTGAAAGCCAGTTATGAGTTTCTGTCCCAGTGGATTGCATGATGAAGTTGAAGCAGGCTGTCATCCAAAGCTGTATAATAGCCTCAGCTGGGAAATACAAAAGTGCCATGGATTATTGATAGAGTCATATCTGCAGTTCTGCTGACAAATTTGATGCCTCTTTTGGTAGGTTTCAGTTATTAAGAAATACCTCTGTTAGTATGTCTCCCCTTCTCTCTCCCTATGTGTTCCATTTGGCTTGGCTTATGATTTGGCATTCTACCATATATTCCAGTGAAAAATGATGTTATACTTAATAACCCTAATGTTACAAGGAAAAATGATGAACCTAACAAACTGCTAATGATCTTCATTAAAAAAAAAAAAAGAAGAAAGGAAGAAGTATGGATGTAACAGACCATTTTAAAACTATCTTTTATTCTACTTTTTCTTTTCTGTCTCTTTGAAAGCACTTTATAAAGCATTAAAATGCACCATCTTTCTTTATCATGAATATCCGTAGTATGATGGAAATGGCAGAGAAGGGAAGATTATTCTAGCTGTTCTTGCAGGCTCAACTGACAGGCTACTAAAATAAGTCTTCCAGCTATTCATCAAAACTATACCCAGGTTGCCATCAAAAATCTTCTGTCATCTTCATATCATCATATGGCATAACTGTTACTGAAAAAATCAGAAGATACATATTTGAAGATTGAGATTGACACAGCTGCAAAAAAATAAACTATTTTTAGTTTATTTTTTATAGCTGTTCAATGGAAAAATGGGATAAATTATGGAGGCAAGAAGGATTCTGTAAAGAGCGTTTTTCTTCTCTCTTCCCCGTCTTATACTTAGTCAAGATGTAGAAGGATGTGAGATAGTATTTAGCTGAGGCTGAAGTAAGTGCATGTCTAAGCTGGAAAGCTTGTGATATAGAGTTTTGTTAAATTGAGACCCAAGTCTGAATCTTCTTCTATTCCTTAAGTTTTAAAGAAGACAAAAAAGAAGAAATGAAAAAATAATGATTATTGAGTGCAAAAATTCTTCAAGGACCATTCTGTGGTTTTAAAGGAAATGGAAGAAATATTTATAGAAATTGATACTGGGAGTGTCAGTTTTTGAATCGATGTTTTTGGGAAGGCTGTTTTCATACTACTGTTCCAGCTTCCTCCTAACTAAAGTATTTAAAAAGGTGTAGGTAGGTAGCAAATGCTTCCAGAGATTGTGGTAGTAGTCAAGGAGAATTTAAAAGATATGAAATCAGGAGCTAGCTAGTTAAAAAGCATTTCAGCTAATCATTTACAAAGGAGTAGGGAGACAGTGCTTGCTCCTAGCTGTGATGAACGTGTTATCCACCCAACTAGTAAAAAACTCCAGAGAGCATCCAGGAGAGATCTGGTTTTGTGCGCTCCCACACACTGGAGAGAATTTGGCCGACTTCAGTGGCTGTGTCTCTCTTAAGACGTAATGGACTCAGATCACTGCCTTTCCTTCTGACAGGGGCCAGCGAGATCTGCCAGGATGTCTTAAAACAAGGTTGAAATGTTGAATTCTGTGCTGCCACTTTCACTAACTCTGTTTTAAAAATCCAGACCAAATGAGGAAAAATTAGGAAAAAGGACCATTTGTGTATTAGTGAAAATAGTGATTGAACAAAGATAGTAAGATAAAACTCTGAACAGTGCCTCACTAAAATGGTGTTTCACTAAAGACCAGAAACTCCATAAATTGCTTTCTCATATGAACACATAGGTACCTGTCACTAGTAAGTCCATTAAATAATGGACTTTTTCATGGTAGCTTTAGAATGTACTGTTCAGCATATTTATACTGCAGGTGTTGTCCTTCACTTTTTAAGTTAAAAATAGTTTCTGACAAAGAAGGTACTTGTCTAATTTTGACAAATTGCTGTCTGAGGTGGATGGTACTTCAGTACTGTGTTGTATGTCTGGGTATGTTGGGCATGTGAGAGGCCACTGGAGAAGAGGGCTGTTGGCTTAGTTCAACCATGGGTCTGCGTGTGGGGTTAGGTGGAGCCCTGAGGAGGAGAAGGGAAGTTGTTTCTTCCCTGAGAGCTCCTGGGTGCTCAGAAAGGAAACTCTCCAGGGCAAGTGGTGGGGCAGGGAGCTTGAGAGCACTGGCTGGGCTGGAAGCCTGCAGCACAGTGGAAGTTGGGCGGGGAAGAGTCATGCACCTGGACCTTCAGTGTGACAGGAGGCAAACCTTATTTTTCTGGAGAGCCAGAGGTGACAGTGTGGCATTTGGTGCAACCAAAGAAAATATTGCACAACTTCTCGATTGAGCAAATCTGAAGTAAAGGCACTACCTCGCAAGAAGATAAGTCTCATTCTGAATTTTCTCTTAACTTTTTTTTTTTTTTAATTAATTTCTCTGGTTCTCACTTAGCCTTCTGGGACACTTTCTTATGAGGAAGATCTTTAGGCAGAGTGGCATTAAACTTTTGTTAGGCTCAGGGTCCCAAAATATCAACAATCCAAGGATGATACTGGTGGTGAGACAAACTGCAGTGGGGGTGGGGGAACAGATGGTTGGTACTATGATAAAGACAAACATGAGATAACAACCTAAAAGCAGTAGCTTGTGTGTCTACCATGTCTTTGTTTCCTTAAATAGTAAATAGAAGAATCAGTAAACAATGTGTTTTTGGTGGCAGAAATGAATGAAGCTGTTAAGTTGAAAAAATATTCTTCCCTGAATAGATAAACTGAGATATCGGTCTGGGTATGTATATATAAGTGTAAATATATATATGTATATGCATATATATGTGTCTGTACACTAACATACATCATGGGAGTTGTACACATGTATCCCACCAGTACGTATCCTTTTATCAGAACTTACATAATAGCTCTTGTGCCTATTGCCACCGTATTAGAGCACAGAAAAAAAATGCACACAGTCGTAGTCTAATCTTCCAGTTTTCATACAAGAAAGCATTGAGAAAATTCAGAGAGTTTATATGCAAGAGCTACTACAGAGGACCCCCTTTGATACACAGGTCATATCTCTTAGTCTGACATTTTCTGGATGACCATGGGACTAATACTCTGTTTATTTCCAAGATCCAGATCTCCTGTGCAATGTTTAATATGATCTGTACTCTATATCCCTGCTAAGTGCTGTGCTGCTGTTGCTGTCAACAGCTGATCTGCTCAAAGAGCAACTGCAGAGTAAGCACAGCATATTAGTGATGAAAATTTCTTAATCTTGTTACTGCACGTTGAAATATGGTATCTTACTGGATGTAGCTAAACAATTTTTACATACAATTTCCATTTCCTTCTCCTTTCCATTTGAAGTGTTCAGTAACTGAGTCCTACTTTCTCCAAAAGTTGGTGAGAAATTTCCAACAAAATGGAGTGCATTTTACTGATCCATTAGACCACAAAGGCGGCTTGTTTTTATCTTTAGATTTTTTTTTTCAGTGAACTCCCAGATTTGTGAACTCTGAACATGGTGACCGTAAAAACTCTGGCACTGCCAGCTGGTGAGTCAAACTACAAAGTCCCCTAAATTAATGGGATTTACTCAGGCTTGTTTGTGGTGCCACAGCTCAAAGTCTCTTGGGACAGTTTGTGTTGAGAAAGCCAAAACTGGGTGTGGAAACGTGGTGAATGGGGAGTGCCAACTTCACCTTTTCAGCTGGGGTCTGCTGACTGTGGCTGCATCATCCCATTTGGACTATTGGATGGCACTTATAAAGCTTCCATCAGGAAGGATAACCACAATGTCTTTTAAAAAAATTTTTAATTTTTTTAAATAAGGAGACTAAATAGCAAATGATGTGTTTATTATAATTCTTTTTTAATATCTGAAAATTACCTTGAAATTCCTGATCAAGTATAACAATTAATAGAAATTAACACTTTCATTGATTTTTAAAATGTCTGGTTTTTAATTGAAGTTTGTGCAAAGCCTTTTGTATTACCATTTAGTAAAAACATGAGAAAATGAATCTGAAAGGACATGTATAGGAACTAGCATTCTGCCTTTGCGATTTTCAGGACCATTGACTGTTGTTGAATTCATCTTTGGAGGACAGCTAAAATTAATGGCATGAAATGTAAGGGGAGGGGGAGAATGATGTATTTTCTTGTCTTTCCTGTCTATGCATTATTATTCAGTAATTTACAGCACCTCCTGTTAAGCTAGGCTGAGATATAATTAATATGCCAGCACAGAAACTAATGAAATGGTCTATGGACTAGCAAAGTGCTGAGATTTTCATTCTCAACCTTTTATCTGGCCTGGCTAGAGGAGAGATGGCTTGGTTTACCTCTGATTGACTTGAAAACACTATCAGAAAGTCCAAGACATGCTTACATACCATTTATTTCAACAGTGCTCCAGGATGTTGGTAGTTACAGAAAAGAAGAAAAAATAATACTATAAAGTTGAGACTGAAATCAGTAGATTAATCCTAATCCTAATCTGTAAAACACATATCAAATGAGCCTAATGATTTTTCCTCCAAAATGTATAAACTTTCTCCTCTTTGAGAGCTGATGACAAACATTTTCCTCTTTTGGCATCTTCAGGCATAACTGACCCTTGGGGAGTTCCCTGTCTCTGAATGTTGTGAAGGTAATATTCTAGTTATTCTTATGCTGTTGGTACAAGACAAAACAATTCTTTGCTTCTGTAAAGAGGAAATGTTCTTGCTTTATATCAAAACAATTTTTGAAGGAAATACAGAGCATGGCACATCATACTTCAGTGTTCCCTCTCAGTATCATTAGGGGAGAAGAATTAGATGGAAAGGATGCAAGTCTACCTATATTTCTAGATGTTTTTCAACTTCAGTTGCAAAGCATCTCTTTTAGTTGAAAATACCTTGGGTTGCCTGCATGCACAGCCAGCTGGAGAAATACTTTGTGAACCGCTTTTCATGACTTATTCCAGGGCACTTGACATAGAATAGTCTTGTTAATGTGTATATTTGTCTCTAGGTGGGAGAATGGTGAGTTGGTTTTGGTGAGACCAGCAGCCAGGATGGGGAAAAGAGGAAGGTTCTGCAGATTATTCCTGGGCATAAGATTTGTCAAACTACTAATATTTTGAGTCCAGATGCTATACTAAACTAATTTTCTTCAAGTAATTTTTCGGCTTCCTCAATGGTCACAAAAGCACTAGTCCTAAGCCCAGCAATTTAAGAAGAAAAAAATGTTCTTTAGAAAAAAATAATAATGAATTTGTGTGGTGATTCGGTGGTAAAAATGCATATTAGATTTTGTAGACCTTTAGACTCTCAAGCTGAGGATTCCTGAAAGAAAAGTAAGCATACAAAAAAAATTCCATGTCCTTTGGCCTTCATTGATGCCACAGACAAACTTCATATAAAGTACACACTCTCCAAAGAACCAAAATTTAAAATCCTCTTGATTTGATCCTAACTGGCAAGGGTCATTTGCCCATTTAAAAAATGACTATGATAACTGTAGAGAGGTACCTAATGTATATGTAATTTTTGACAAGTGAAGAAAACATACTGGAAAAGGAATTACCATGCTGTCATGCATATAATCTGTACTCTAGATAGACTCACTTCTCAAAACATTTCTGAGCAAATTTCCACTGGTGTAAACTTTTCGTAGTATAATCTGACACATATATATGGGTTATGTTGTTGCTGAACCACAATTTGGGGGCCGGGTGGGTGTTCTTTTTGTTTGTTTGTTTTATATGGTAAACTAAAATGGTTTGGAAACATAAAGGGAAATATTTTCAAGTCTGAATCTAACAATCATGTACTGAAATCTGAATATTAACAATTATGAAATACATTTCTGCACTTTGAAATTTTTTAAGAATTAAAAATATTTGAATGAATATTAAGAGAGAAAACATTTTTCTCAATTTGTCAGTTGAAAAATCTGGGCATAAGCTTCCTTGAGGAATATTTTGGTAACCCCCGGAAATAGAGGCAGTCATGTCCCCTAAGGCACAGGAGGTTTACATTCCTTTCCAAAGTGCTGTGGCACTTCTTGTTTTCAGACTGATTTCTTTCTTGTACAATTTTGGGGGCTTTTTGTTTTTGTTTCATTTTGTTAGTTTCCTAAGCTTCTGGAATATTTTGATATAAAACAATAAGAAAGGTGATTACCATAAAAACATTAAAACCATAAAGGAAAAAATGTCAGTATATGTGCAAGTAGTGAACCACTTGCAGGGGAATGTTACATTGGGAATAGAAAGAAAAAAGCATTCAAAATTGTATGTATGCAAATGTGCCCGTATTTCATGAAACCTAAGGCTGGCCTGCAATAAAATAAACAAGCCAGGAAAAAATAGAGCACCTTCTTTTAAGACATTGTTTCAGTTAGGTCAACAGATGCAGTTAGAAGAGGCATTTGTGCAATTTATCTTCCAATTTAATTTGAGATAAAGTGTCTACAATACATGAAAATATGCTTGATGTGCATTTTATTAAAGCTGACAAATACTAGCTTAATAATGTGTGTGCACATGCGCATATGTGTAGAAGAGAGAAATATATATATATAAAAGTCAAGCTTGGACAACCTTTTCTATAGCATATAAAGAGATCTGTACCTTAGCAGCCTTCTTGAATCAATACAGTGAAGTTGAGCTCCTTATTGATTCTCTTGATAAAATGATACAGTTTTCTTCTTCTTTCTCTCTCTCTTTCGCTCGCGTAATATACTAGAGCATTAAAGAAGCAGGATAAGTACATTTACAGCCTTCTTAGTGCTGCCCACAGGGTGCTATAAATGCACAAACTGGATATAATTGAAGCACATATTAACTTACCTTCTGTTGTACAGGAAGAACATAAGCAGGCAGTTAATGTGCACAGTGTTGAAACTCTTAACTTGGGGGATGAGAATTAGCTTGCGGTAGTAATTTGGTAAGCACCTGGGAAAATTGCAAGCTTCATTTCCTGCAACGTGGAATATGATTAAAAACAGAATATATTATTATCAGGGGTACCATTAAAAAATGTGTAGACAGCATTCTATGATGTTAAGACGGAAATTGGAAGTTGTATTCAAATGTTGAAGATGCTGCATGTTAATTATTGTCTACCACAGTGCATTGAAAGTGCAATTCAATTATTTGCTTTGTCAAGCAATATTTTGATTAACTTGAACTTTAATTTTGTACATCTGGTGTTTTTGACACTGTGATAAAAACAGTGTTGAGGTATGCTACTCTGCCAACAGTAACTTGAAACAACAGAAAGAACATATGCAAAACAACAGTAAGCCATGTTAAATACTGGAAAGACAGCCTTTTTTTGTTCTCTCCTTTTTTTCTTCTTAGAGAGGGAGCAAAAGAAACCTTTCTAGAAGGGCAGCCAATCAAAGGAAGAAGCTTAACGTGTATTTATGAATACTGAGCTTGAAATTATATTTAGGCCTTAGACTTTCTCATGCATTGGCTTTAATTGGTATGGTCATATTAGTATAATTACAGTATTAAGTTATGATATACCCTTAGGTTGTAACACATAATGCAAAACACTTTTGCAGATCCTGGCCAGTGAGAAATCAATATGCTAGCCTCTGGTCATAACAAGACAACTTTGACCATAAGTTTTTTTGGATCCCTCTGTTCTTTTTCTGAATTCTGTATCAAATGAGGCCCTTAAATTTTGTGTGTGTGGTTATTAATTCTGTATTTCTAAGAGAACCATTACGGAAAAATAAAATTCAAAATATTTTCTTATATATACCACTTGCCTGGGTGCTCCTGTTTATGGTAACCTTGTGATTCCCAGGAGACCCTTTGGAGCGGCCAGTGGTTGGTCCCCTCGTGACTTCGCTGCAAGGCTGTTATTTGGGACTCCCACGTGGGAGCCATGATGCAGGTGGCGACTGCAGATGGCGTCCCAGGTATTGCCGACTTTCCCAGGGGAGAAGGCCTGAACTGAGGATGGCAACTGTAGGGCAGAATATACATTGAATTGATCTACTGAATGGCAGCCTTGGGCTACAGAATGTGCTTCCTCAGAGCTGCAGGAGGATTTACAGCTGGCTCAATCTGTATTGCTTTTAAGACTTACACTGCAGCAGTTCCCCTCCCTGTAGGCCATACTCTATCTCAAAAGGTTCAATTACCTGTCAGCATTTTCTTTCCATTAAATAATTGATTTTTGTGTAGCATTCATAAAGAAATTATTTAATTAGTTGAAAGCTCGTGTCAGGTGGTTTGCAAGGAGGTCTTTTGCTACCAATTCGAAAGTGTCACATATTCAGCTGTGTAGTAGAAAGCTGGACACAGATGACATTTATAGGAAGTAGGGAATTACTGAAAGCCGAAGGTGTGCAAATGGATATTTTTCTATTTCCTGAAGTGTTTGCTCAGGGTAGTTTCATGGTTGCTAATTCAAAATATTAACAGGAAACATAAATTGCATAGAAGCTTTTTAATTAAATGGTTTTTTTCCTCCAAAAAAGCTTTCTTTGTTGTAATATGACAAATATGTAACAGTGGTTACTTCAGTTCAATAGTATCTGCATAATGTGAAACTGTGAATTTAAATCGTTAAGCAAAATGTTTAAGAAATTGGAAGATGGTGTAAGAAAATCTTGATTCAATTTTATTTGCTTTTGTAGAATCACAAACAAATCATGTATTCCCTCCTTGCCCCACTTCTCATTTCACTTTCTTACTACAGGACAGTGATCTGAGGACCAATAAACTAAATAGCCTGGGGTAGGCAGTATGATAATGAGCAGAATGGAGTTAAAATGTTCTGGAACAGTTTTCCTGAGCAAAATACAGATTTTTCAAAATGTTTGACATAAGCCATTTTTAAAGAAAGGGAAGGGGGAACTGAACTTAGTGTTCAGCAAATGTTGAAAGAAGATGGTCTAAGAGGAAAGTATTCCATTTCTATTGGTTATCTCAATTTTATTTACACAATATTGGATGAAAAGGATAAAGGATATAGATATACTTGTGAAAGGAGCACTAGAGTGGGAATTGAAGTAAACGACATACTTCCAGTGGCCTTCACCTTCAGTTTGTACCTTTGCAATAGTTTACAAAAGAGTAGTATGACCATTCCTGTCTCACAAATGTTAAACACTTTCATAAATTCAATTAATTCTTTTTTTTCACATGAAAGAAAGTGGAAATTGAGGAAGTAGATGGATTTTTCTTTGATTGGTTTCTTTTATATGTAGTGGCACAGCATCTGGGGGACTGTGTCCATTTTTATTGAATTTTATTAGACTTTAAAAGAGTGAGAGTTAATATGGGTCACTTGAATAGATAGAAAAGCCTCACAGAGACTGGGGGACTTCATTATTGCTTGTAGTGTTTGTGAACCTCATTTATGGAGCTTGGAGTTTAGGAAGAGTAATTTTTCAAAAAATAAAGTTACTGGAAAGGATTAAGATGCTTTGCCAGGGCTTTCAAGTTTTTTATGTCAAAAGTGAAATTATTTCATAGTCAATTTTAGAATCAAAACACTTTTTACTTGTCAAAATGGTCAAAATTTCAAGGAAACAGAGTTTTCTGCAAGTGACTTGCTGGTGAATGAAGAGTGTGCCTGTGTGTGTGCTGGGGGAAAGCTATTACTCAGGAATTTTGGTGCCCCCTGCTTTGCTTTTTTCCTATCCCTGCCTGTTTATGTCGATTTGGAGGAATGTCATGGCAATTCTGCTTCAGCTTTCAGCTCCATGGTTCAGAATAACATACTGTGAGCAGTTACTTCTGTGGTAGAGTTTACCTTATTTCTTGAAGGTGCTTAATAGCATCTAGTTTGACTGAGCATGAAACTGGTCAAGAATTTGTTATCACAAGTTTCTACACCAGTGAATGCCCTTTTTCCAAGCTTGTTGTGCAGTAAACAAAGTCTTTTATGTATTGTTTTTCAGGTTTTTTACTGATCTTAATGTTCTTACAACTTTATGTTGGAAAATAAAATAATATTACTACTAGCAATACTATTTACCCATTCTTTCAAGAAAAAGATGCATGGAATTTCTATCATAGCTGATATTCTTTTATTGTTATTGTGGAAAACATCTGATTTTTTTTCTATCCACATTTCACTTTATGGAAGTACCATGAATATGAATAAAGCAATGATTAATTTAATTCAACAAATCACATGTGGATAATTATAAGAGGGAAACTACTTGAAGTAGGCTCTCAAGATTTTCATCTGTATGGGTTTTTGGTATATACAAATTTTTAGGGTTTGTTTTTTGTTTTGCCCCGTCTCGTCTCTATGTTTTTACATAATTCAGAAATTCACCATGAGTTAAGTGATAGCTGACTATTTTAGGAGCTGAAAATACTATATGACTTTCCAAGTAAGGTGAATGCTGTTTTGTTTCAGATGGTTTAAAACTGCTTACAAAATCAGAATAGTAGCCTCTCGTCATATCCTTGAATGTTACCTTTTATGATTTTTTTTCTGTTTATTAGTTCTTTTTATTTTATGGGAAAGTAATATGACTGATAACCCTGTCTCTTGGAATAAAGTAAGGCCTTGAGGTTAAAGCTGTCTAAACTCTTTTTTCAGTTTGCTTTCTGACCTTTTCTTGTATTACATCAAGTGAACTAACATCTGACAAACCTTTAATTTTGTCAGGTTAGGCTCCATGTTATTTGGAAGAGAAATACAGTTTTAAAGAAAAATATCTTCAAACTTTAGAACTGTCATATTTCACAGTTCAGCCAAACTTGATTGTTGATTTGTGGGGAGATTTTCTTCTGTTTCTTTAAGTAAATATTTTTTCTCGCATTTGAATTATTTTGTAGGCTGGATTTGTAAGCTGAAAAACAAGTACACTTTATTTTGAACACAGACAGCAAAAAGGCAAAATTTGCTGATTCTTTATTATATCAGTTCTTTGAATAGCTTGACCTATTTTCAATACTGTTACTGCTCCTCTGTCATTTGTTTTTTTTAATACCAGTCTACAAATGTTGTATAAGCTTATCTGGTTTTATTCAGCTGACCTTTTTAAGTGTGAGAGCAAGGGAACACATATTGTACTATCCATAGTCAATCAATCACAGGGACATAACAAACATTCCAGAAGTATTTAAATGCTGAAAACTCATGGGCGGAGAAATGCAAAATGAAATTTTTATGTCTGAGGATGAATATATGTATGCATGTATGTTTCCTACCAAAAACTCCCAAGAAACTGGAAACTGGTCCTCAGTCTTATCTGTTTCTTAATGTGGAAGAGCCCAAGTATGGGACCAGGTGATGACTGGTGCCTGAATGCACAGTGTCATGATGCAGCCAAGACATCTTCTATTTTAGGGAGAAGGCAAAGGAAGAAGAGATTGCCAAGTAGCCCAGCCTCTGGGATGGCCTGCACCAGATTCAGGTGGCCAGCAGTCCACCCGATAGTTGTTTGGCTCACGTGTCTCTGGCAAGTGAACGTGAAAGGTTGCGATATAAAAAATAATTTTGCATTCTGTGTGTGAGATACTATTTACTGCAGGCTTGCTTTACAGATGAGGCTATCATCTAGAGGATTCTTGTCTCTTCAGCAGAAATTTGTGAATACTGAGGAGAAAAAGGAAGTGAACTGGTGACCCTATGGCCAAATGCTGTGTTATCACCCAGAACTGTTCTGGATACTGTCTTGCAGCTCTCCAGTATTGTAAAAATACAAAAATTGACTTACTGTGCATTCAGTTTTCTGGGATCCCAACTTGAAACAATGGAATTTTTTTTATATATGTGTGTGTGTATATATATAAAAATATATAAATAAAATATATAAATTCTGTATCTAATTGTATAAATGTAAGTTCTGATAATGCCCACAATTTAAGGATTTTAATATATTTTCCTACTTATTTTTCTTTGCTTTCTGAAAAAAATTAAAAAGCAAAAGCAAAGAACACCTATGGAATTCCACTCCCTGGAACTATACTGCTCTCCCCTTCTGTTCTGTTAACATCACCAGTTGGAGTGTAAGTATTTCTAAGAAAAGCTAATATTTCTCAACTTATGAAAACAGAAGGAAGTTCTGTTCCTCTTGATGGGCCAAAGATTAAATGTTCTACTGAATTTCAAAGAAGGATACTTAGCTCAGCAGCAAAATGCAGCATTTTGCTTTTGCTGGATTTGATATTTCATGTGAATTGGTTTCAGAAGAAGGCAGCCTTTGTTAACCTTTCTCCACACACAACTCTAGTTTTTATTTATTTATTTGGTTTTGGTTTCAAACAGGCTTTGCCTCATCTGGAGCAAATAACACTGTGGTCTACAGAATAAAATATCTCATAATGGTACACAGTGTATTTTGTAAACATATATTTCCAGAATTATGGAGCTCGTATGACAACTCAAACATGCATATACATCTGTTTTCTAGTAATTTGATGGCTGACTCAGTTGGAATTTCATGTTCTTTCAGTCAGGTTTATTTTACTGTTTGGTACCTGCTCATCTGTTGAGCGCCCATTGAGGCTCTTCCCACATTAAGACAAAAAAATTCCAAGGATCAGCTTCCAGTTTTGGAGGGTTTTTGGTAAGAAACATACATGCGTGCATGTATTCATTCTCAAACATGAAAGTTTCACTTTACTGTTTGGTACCTGTTCAGCATAGAAACCACAGTAAACGGTGAAAGGGCTCTAACAGAGTTTCCCCTCCCTGCTTTCTCATCATGATACTTTGACTATAAATGTTGCAGTGCCTAAGGAGAGATGAAAATGTCAAGAGTAGATGTTTATGAAATGATATATCTAGACTATATATATGTAGGATTCTTACCCTTTTCAGACAGTACATCTGACAGCCTCTGATCTGGATGTGGTGTCTTCTAAGGTTAAGAGACCGTTTTACACTTTTGAGAAATCTCTCTTTGATTAAAAAAAACTCATAAAACCTATTTTATAGTGAGTTGTCTGCACATTTTATAATGCCTTCTGTAGAACTGAACAGTCAAAAAAACAGGATTTGTGATGTCAGAAGTATCTGACAAAGGAATATAAAATTGTGTATGCCTTTTATCTCTTTGCATTTATGAGCAAGGTCTGGTAGGTCTTACATCATTCATTTTCTGTTGGAGGAGGCCAAAGATAACTGATAGTGAAGTGCTTTGATTCATGCTCCTGAACTCAAATTTTAATGTAAGTAGAAGTCAAAAGTGCAGTTTTAGCCATCTTAATCCATATAATGGAACTTAATAAGTAATTTTTAATAGCTAACAATTCATATTGTTTGAAAAATTTCAGATTAAGCCTACACTCAAATTATCTTCTTCAGGAAGAGCTTCATGGGAGTTGGGGGAAAAATGAAACCAAATATCATGTATCTGTGAAGTTTTTTTTATTTTGTGGACTTTGCTGCCAGAATACAATGAAATCTAGGTTGTGTTTGAGAAGACCTCAGATAGATAGTTTATATTAACAAATGAGCACGTAGGCTAGGCAGCAAAGCAGTCTAGAAGGGTGACAAGCCCTTTGGAGCAGACAGCTCATAACGTAAGATGTACTGTTTCATCCAAGTGGTGTATTTGGCTAGAATCACGAATTACTGACTTTTCTTCTGATATTTGTTTTCTTGTGTAAATTAGAGGAACAAATTCAATGCTGAACAAAATCACACTGAGAAAAACCCTAACTAGCGAGAACGTTTCTTGGGCATTCATAGAAGTGAAATGAGTTGAGCAAACAAGGTGACCATAAACAACTTTTACGCATTGTAGAATTCTCTTTACTTTCAATGGAAAAGATATTGGAAGAATGTGGGTTACTTACACCACTATAATTTGGGTATTTTGTGAAGTGACCACCTGGTTATTTTTGGAGACAAAATTAACAAAGCCTGTTTTAAAATCAGGGGAAAGTGTGGAAGAACAGATTTCCCTCTAGAGAAAGTGAAGACGGAGAGCTTAGACATAGTGAAGTATCCCCAGGCATGCTTGACACCTCATGCAGAAGCTGTCAGATAAAATTGTTGGTGTGAATTTGTGCTTTGCGTCGAATTATTTTTTTGAGATTCAAAGGTTTTGCAGGAGATGAGTGACTGTATTAATGTATAGTGTGCTCGTCTTGTCCCAATAAAGTGAAGGAGCTTTTTGTAACCAAAATTAAGAATTAAATCTCACCTATTGTTTGCCTTAACTGAATATATTCTGGATTTCCACCTGGTGATTGAGTTCTGAAAATTTCCTTATCATTGGATTTATTAAAAAAGCATAAAAATGCAACGTATTGACTATATTTTTTATTTGGCAATCAAATTGTGGCAAAGAAGCAGTCTGAAGCTTTAAACATTGCTAGAAACTGCATGCTAAAAAATGCTCATTTCTATTTGAAGAATCTTCAGCTCAGAAAATGCCATATGTCCCAGTTAAGTAAATAAGATATATCATTAACATGCTATTTGGAGTAATCAAAATGAATTGCGCTGCATAATATCTTAAGCATCTTTTTTTTGTTTTACATTTATTTGTATAGAAATTCATATTGGATCTCATTTCCTTGTCATAGAGTAAACAATAATAATAACAAAAGACTGGTTATAATAATTAAAATGCTTTTGAGTGAGCAGGTCTTGTAGTCTTCTGGAAAAACTGCCGAACTCTGACTTTTTGGAGAAATTTCTAGAGTTCATGGAAATACCAAGATCTCTTTGCTCCACTTGAAGAGGACTTCTAATCACACTATTGCAAAGACTTTGAGATACTGAAGGTAATAACATTTCACTTAAGGCTATGTGGCTTATTTCTTCTGTTTGGAACTGTATGTGAAAGCTAACGCTGGGTTGTTTTCATGGGTAGCCCTTATATAGAACATAAATATATCATGTAATAAACCTGTGCTGCGGGTGAAGAAACTATTAGTGACCTTATCAAAAATGAGTAATACTCTTCTGAATCCTGGACATTTCTGATTACCTCCAGCCTTGTCCAAGCAATGACACAGGTCATTGCCTTCATTTTAGCATTGTTTGAGGAACTTTAACTGTTCTTGTGTGGCTATGCTTAAGCAGAAGCTGTGAAGGTGGTATTAGTTGATTGAGAGTGATAATTTCATTGCATAGCAGTTTTTGAGGCTTTTTTCTGCACTTGGAATGAGAAACTAGTGCTTCAAACACATTAATGATAAATGGAACTGAGTGATAATTTCTACTCTCTCGAAACCTGAAATCTGCAGTTTGGGAACAAGGTACCCTGTCTGTTTCCTCCACCATGAGGACATCCAGTGGAAGTCTCTCCTTTGCAAAATTTGGAATAATTTTTGAATTTCAGTTGAGTAAGCTGAGCAAAATGGCATCTCAAACATCGGTTTCACACATCAAACCAGTGCTCTTACCACTGTATGGCAGAGGAGTCCAATTAACATCGTTAACATGGGTGACAGAGTTATTGCAGCCAAATTTTGAATATTCGCATTGTCAGTTCTCCCTATGTTATAGAGTCCTCTTTGTTCCTGCGATGTGATACCGAAAGCATCTCCCAAAATTGTTCACATTAGAGCCCTCCAGGAGTCTATTGCCAACATTTATGCAAATTTTAAGAGAATGTGTCTTTCCACAGGAGAAACTTTGTGAGAGCACTGGAGAATTATCAGTCTTCGGGTGGCTGCTTTTCCACTGTAAAATAAGGTAGCTCTGTTAGAGTTAAAATGGAGCCTACCTGTGGCTTACATTCTCTATTACTGAAAGTATTTAAACTTATGACCCAGACTAAGCAATTTCCTAGGTGGTCAGTTTAGGCAATTAGGTCTAATTCCATGTCGAAGTCATAATTAAACTTGCATTTCAGATGTATTCTTAAGAAAAAATATCACTCTATTTCCAAGTTTCCTTCTCCTTTCCTTCTCCCCATTTCCCATGAAAATGCTGTTAAAACTGGTGCAGGTATGCAAGATGTTTTGATTTTGAAAAAAGCGTATCAAATATATCAAATTTTACCAAAATTAAATTTAATTAAGCTGGAATTGAAATCAGTTTTATTGACTATTAATATGAGCTGCTAATGAAATTGACTGGTTTTAGAAGAGCTGTAAGTGTTCTCTTTATACTAAACGATAAGAAGTAGGAAGCAAGAACCAGAAAAGATGGAAATTCAGCTGCTTTGGGTCAGCTGGCTCAGTGTTGCAGGCAGATTCTGCCTATCTCTGTCCAGTTAGCAGTAGCTCTTGGCATCACATAATCTTTGGGAAAAACATTCTTTCATCAGCAATAATAATATAATGAATAAATCAATGGAACAATATAATCCTGACAATAATACTTCAATTTTAGGAGCTTTCAGCTGTACATATGCAAAATCAGTCCTGAAGGTCTTCTTTATGTTTACCTTCTGCCTTTGAGGCAAACTCATACACTGTTTGACAATAGGCTTTTTTAAATGAAGAAGACTGACAAAAGATTCTTAGAGAAATATATGTGGAATCTGACCTTTTAAACTTTTATCCCAGAGAAAGTGGATCAAGTCATATATGAAATTCAGGGTAGAACAGACTAAAAAATTAGGGCTTTGGTTTTTTTGCCAGGTTTTCTTTTTTAATTCTTGCCAAGGTGGGAAGAGGAAAATTCACAAAGTTAAGAATTATGGCCAAAATAATTCGTCATAAACTATTATCAGTTGAGAGAAATACTCACATATCCATATTTGCCCTTAGTATTTTTTAAGGAAAAGTGCAGTATATTGCTAATATAAGTGATAAACTGCAAGTAATATTGAAAAATGAGCAATAAATTAATTGCAAGAAACTGAAACAAGATATATTTTAAATTAAAAGAAAATTATTTATTCCATAATCTAAACTGATTGTCTTTGCTTGACTGTTTCCTCTTTGGCTCCCCACTCATCTATGGAGAACTATTCTTTTGTCCCTTAAAGAAGTTCCCATTGGTCAGCAAATTGACTACTTATCACTGAAAACCCATGTTTTTAGATTTTGGACACAAATATTGATTGTCCCATAGGCAGTCTAACTTCAGACCTCTGGAGACAGATAGGTTAACAAATCTGCTTCTTAGCTGTCTTATTAATAATGACCTGACTCTGGCCCTCGTATCAACTTCATTCATGTCCTCTTCTATGGATCAATCAGTGATTTAAAATCTGTATGTAAATATTTAATAAAGTATCATTTTCTAAATTTTCCTAGACAGTTTACTACTCTACCTTTTTTGTCTTTATCCAGATTTCTATGTATATAGCTAATCAGTGGAGATTTTGAAAATATGAGAACTATTATTGTATATAACTAGTTTTAATCTTCCATTTTTACTAATATTCTCAAAGTAAAGAAAAAAGTACCATTTAATTAGAATTTTAATTCACTTTCTGAATGTCACATTTTCTATAAACGCAATTTTTAAAGACTGACATAACTTTCAGCAAAATATTTTTTCTGAAACAACTTTAATTAGATAAGTTATAAAAATTAAAATTTTAAAGCAATTTTACTTTACTTGTTTGAAATTATGAAAAAATATGAAAACAGTTGAAGAACGATACTCTTGTAATGCTAAACATCATTAAAATATTAGGTGGACGCATCACCAACCTGAAAGAATCATCAAAAATTTTATATGCTTTATTATGGATATTATGAGTAGTGAAAACCTAGAATGTCATAACATGTTTTGATTATTCTTCTCCTCTCAAGATATTAGAGAAGTACTTGTATCACCCAGCTTGAAGGTTCTGTCTTAAGCTGGATGAGATGGTCACTTAGTTCTTTTAGCCTTCTCTTAAAATTAACGTAGGAATACAGAAAGCGCTTCTACCAGAGGACAGTGCACCCCACTGGAATGGATTAATCATGATTTTTCTTTCAATCACTCCATCTCTAGACACCCATCCAGCAGAACTCCATGCAGGTCTTTTGTGATGGTGTATACATACACTACTAAATGTAGAAGGATCATGCTTCTCTTTTTGGGTGCAGTGGTCTAAAGAATAATAGATAGGTCAAAATCTGAACATGAAGGATTAGTAATTCTTCACACCATAGTAACACATGGGCTGTATTTGTGGAAATAAGGGTTGAGAAACAACAGGTAAATGGTATATACACGCAAGGCAATATGGATCAGAAAGTCAGAAAAAGATGATGAGTAAAGTTTTGAAGGCACTGACTCGATATGCTCACTTTCTTCTAAAGGTGGCTAAAATAAGTCATAATTTATATTTCATGTTCTGAATGAAGAAGCTGTGGTGCTCACATTCCCTTTTGAGTAGTGATCTTCTAGAGAAATGTAAAGTAGAAAGACGGGCCCAAAGAAAATGACAGCTCATCTCGGCAACCCTTTCTCATGTCAGCTATCAGTAATTCTTATTGTCCAAAGGCATTAGGTAGGAAAGAGAAAGCAACAATTTAGGACTGTAAAAAGGACAAAGCAAATTAAGAATTACAAAAAGCAGAGATTTCTGGAAGTGTGACTGTATGCTCTTACAGAATGACATAAGTTGGAGTAGACAGTGCAACTAGGCCAGTAGTGACAAAACAGAGTGTCATTTTGTTTGGCTTTGCCATCTGTTAAGAAGAAAGCATCCATTAGAAAATGAAGGTACAGCCTTTATTCAAGTACTACTATATTTAGTTCCCCTACAAGCACTGTTGATCTGATGTTGAGTAAACTTAATTTGGGTTTGGCGTGCACTTATTGTACCTTGGGTGATTTGTCTTTGCAAATTTCCACTTAAAATAATCCTTTCAAAGCAATTTCCATTATGACTTCAGGTATTGCTGAAGTTTTATGGGGTTTATTGATGCATAGAACTGACAATATAAATATTTCAGAAGCTGAGCAGGAGCAACGATCACTTCCACTTCCAAGCCTGTCATGTTTTGTCTAGCATACCTTAGGCTTTATTTTGCCTGGGAGGAGGGAGCTGGAGGGCGTTTGCTTGTTTGTTTTTTCCCTTGAATTTCAAAATATCTTGGGTAACTGAATCACAGGAAGAAAAAAAACCACAGTAATTTAATTTGAGGTGCTGTGTTGCAATTATATATTAAAGTAAGTAATCTCCTTTTTAAAACATAAATGTTGAAGCACACAGATGAATTTTTTCAGATTGGGACAGAAGTTTAATTGCTTCTACTGAATTAACTTCTAATGAATAGGGAAGAAGTGTTCCAAGTGAAATTAAAACTAAACTCAAATGAACAAAATATTGCTAGCACCCTGGAATTTGTCCAGATTCCTTTATTTCAGTGATGTTTTAAAATGGGAATTGTACTAGAATTTCTAACTCATAGTAAGAATTCTTTGACAGAATAGCAGTGCAACAAAACACACCTTATCTGTGTTATTAGTCTGAGGTTAGCAGATTCACCTAATTGGTAGAACAAAAAATACAGTTCAACTGGTGGTTCTTGTACCATCTTGCAAGGTGAGTAACATGCCAGCATTGTTGATTTATTGAGAAGAAGCAGTGTCTGAGCCATCACTTACTCTCCGCAGCTTAAGCTCAGATCAGTGAATAGTTCAGTTCTTCAAGGAAAAGTTTCAGTATAAATTGTCAGGAAACTTACAGAAGAGGAAAAGAAAGATTATCTAGCCTCCAAACCTTATTTCCCATATTGTAAGATCTGAGAGTAGAAATTTGGGAAAAGAGCCAACTCTTCTAAAAATTGGATGCATTATTCTTCACAGAAAAGGATAGTGAAAATGAGGACAGAACTGCGTTTATAGACCTATGCAGAGGACCATGGGCTATGACTGATAACTCTGCGCCCTGCAGCTTGTGAATGAGCCCTGCATTTTCGTGAGCCCTACAGTGGTTCCAGAGGGTATTAAATACCTTGTGCAAGCTAACAGAATTTTATGGTGCATTTGCACACAAACCAGGTGTTAAACAAGTATTTGAGTATTTTATATATTCTAATAAAGACATTCAACTTGACTGCAAAAACACATCTTGTAGCCTTGATTTAGTAACCTGTGAGGTTCTAGTTTTTCAGTCTTATATATAGGTAATTTCTAAAATGTGGTACATACATTGTTGTTCGTGAGACTTGCTTCCCTGTCATGTCTTGACAATTTTTGATTTGAAAATGATTTGAGGCAGAAAAAATAGGCCGAATATTACAATGAAAGATTGAAAATGTACTTTTCACAGCCCTAAAAGATAACCGTTTCAAAGTTAATTTATAAAATGTTTGGTTTACAGGATTCAGGGGGCTTCTACAGCAAGGGAAGTAGGACATATTGGCTACTCAGATCCTGAGCCAAATGAAAAATAATATTTATGGTGACAGATAATCATATTTAGGTGATATAATTAAAGGGATAGATGTGCTAGTTTATCATTAGAAGAGAATTGCATTTTAAGGAAATATGGTTGGAATATAAGAACCATGAAAGAGTAACTCAAACCTACTGTTCTTTTGAAAACAAAAGAGTAGAATAGGCTATATCTCTTATTACAGGACCTTTAATTTCCTTCTAATGGTTCTGTTCCTCTAATTCTCATTGTGTTTGCTGTGTACAAAAGTTGTCTGAAATCTGACTTTAATAATGTTGAGGCAATTTTCCAGTTAATTGGTGAAAGGTCAAGATATAATTGGAAGAAAAAAGTCTCTCTTTCCCCATATCTGTCCTCAAATGATGACAGCTTACATTCCAGTACCATCTGACCTAAGTAAGTCTCTTTTCAGCCATTTATTGTAGGATATGGTTGAAAATATGTCACGATGTAGTGTTAAGTAGGAATCATAGCAATGAAAAGAGTGGAGCCCTTCAAAGAATAATGTATTAAGTCAAAGGTCATAAGTCTTTAATCTGCTGTAATAAGCAAACACTGTAGAATTTGAACACCTGAGAGAAAGTTAGACAATAATCTGAAGAGCCTTGGAAGAAATTAAAAAATATGAATTCAAAGAAGGAAGCACATATAATTTAACAGAAAGTCATAATAAAAAAGCATATGATCCATTTCTTAGAACAAGACTCTGGGGATATCTCAGGATCAGTTCTAAACTGTGTGCTGTGAGATAGAAAACTTTCCAGAATTTATTAAATGTCTGTTAAAAAAAAAAAAAAGTTCACTTGCTACACTTTGCCTGCTTCATTACCAGGATTAGAGAGCTGAAAATAGTGAACTAAACAAATGTTAAAAATATATAAATGTATGTAAAATGCTAACATTTTAAAGTAATAAGTTTGTTGTGAGTACTTGCTTATTTTGACTGTGTTTTTGCTGAAAACATAGTACATTAGACTGGAGAGTGTTTACCCAAAGAAAAATGGTAGTGTTTGCTATTAGACCAGAGATGAAATGGAAAGGTAAAACTTCTCCTTTTGGGAGGACTGTGAAAAATATTTTGTACCAGCTGTAAAGAAAAGATAGAATGAATACAACTTTGATCAGGGAAGAAATAACTGAGATAATGACAATGGTTTTGTTCTGTAAAGATTGTTTTTCAGGTGCTGAGGGTGCTGGCTCCATCATGATCCCAAAAGCCTCTGAACTCCTTGTTGCTACCTATTAATATAGCCTAAAAGGTCTTGGGATTTGCAGGCTCCCTTCTGCAGTTCTGAAGCACTTTCAGGATTATGGTGAATGATTTGGGAGAGATCCTTTGTGCCAGTGTTTGCACAGATCCATGAACCCTGCAAAACCTGACGTTCTTTGTTCCCAAGCAGCCTGCATAGAAAGGATGCTTCAGATCTGTAGGCCATGAAAGTTTTGAATCTTTACTAAAAGGTGGGATTTCTCTCTCTCTCTCTCTCTCTCTCTCTCTTTTTTTTTTTTTTTTTTTTTTTAAATAACCAAGCCATATACCCTGGTTGAGCAGGCTTCTTGAACTTAGGAAACCAAAAGAGGGGCCAATGGAATTATGAAAGTGTTTATTTGAAATCCAAATCAGTACATTTTCATCAAAAAAGAAAAAGAAAGAAAATTCCTGGACAACAATCCTTGAAATAAAGCAGAATTGAAGAGCCCTGGTCAAATTACGGAATTATAAGGCATTAAATTGTTTTAATCTATCTTGTAAGAAAGAGTTGATCAGATATTTCCAAGGTAAATCAACTTTTTTTTTTTTTTTTTTAAATCTGGACTTCTTTTTGCCAGACCGAGAACTGCTCACATAGTCTTCCTAGACTCAGTAGTCTTCCTAGACTACTGATTAAATGCTCCCTTTGCTATGACACCCACCCTTACAATCACTTACTGATTATAAATATTTTGTGAGAAGAGCTACCATCTCCCAAAGAAAGCCAAAACCACAGATGAATTGCATAAAGCAGGCCTTGGACAAAAATGATGATGGAAGATAGTAAAAATGTCAGCCTGATGCACTGGTTGACACATACTTTCTTTATACGTAACTATGTACTTTCTTTTCCTCAGAATTTTCAGATTTTAATATTTTCAGATTGATTTTTGGCATCCTAGCTAATAAAATCCAAGTGCTTTGTGGGGTAAAAAATTCTGTTTCCTAATTATTAAGAGTTTATAACCATAGAAACCAAACCAAAAAAAACCAAAGAAACACTCTTAAAGATAAAAGTTTATTTTGGGTTTTCTGAAAATAAGTCTTTGCCTTCAACTGAGAAAAGAAAAATCATCTTTTTTCAGCATTTACTGGGGCATATTTTCTGTGTATGGAAATACTGAGTGTTGAATGAGGAGGTCTTGAGATAATAACATTGAATAGTTATTTAATGTTATTTGTAAAAGGTGCTCCAGAAAAGTTTTTCTACTGCTATGATTAAGAGGAATAAAGTGGTTTATTTTATCTTGGCCTCCCATTCTTTCTTCAAGTTTTTATATTCCCTTAGTAGATATGTCTCAGTTAAAAGCTGTTCTGCTTGCACACTATACTCTTCCTTTCCATTAGAGTGACTCTGCTTAACTCATTTGTCCTTTATATAATTAAACTGTGTTCTAAACTCTGGGCAAAGAGAAGGTTTATTTTTCTTTTGGGCACCCATTCTACCACAATCAGCCACTTAATAAATTATGTTTTGGGTTTTTTTTGCCATGTTTTTGACTTTTTAAGCAAAGTGTTTTGGCTTATCATTTACAACGGTGTATGTATTAATGGACGTATAGGTTTTTCAGGCAAAAAAATGATTATTCAGTTGTGTAGGCTTGACTCTTATATAACATAGGTCAGAGAATATCATATATTGGACAGTCAGTTTTATTTCTCTAGTTAATACATGTCTTCTGAATAGACGGTTTGAATCTAAATATTTCAAAAATGGAAAACTAATCAGTTAATTCTTTTTGTCCAGTGTTTGGTTGTCCTCATTGTTAGAAAATTTTGTCTTACTCTATTTGGAATTTGTCTTGATATAACTTCCAAATGCAGAATATTGTTCTGTTCTTCTCTGTCAGATTAAGGAGATTTTTATTACTCACTATTTACTACTCATCTATATCCCCCCCCCCCCCCCCATGGTTGGGGGCTTCTTAGTCCTTTTCATTTTTCTCTATGAACCAAGATGAGACTAAGCATCCATGATACTCATTATTTGAACAGAACATTGAAGCAAGTGCAAGACTTCTGGTTGTGTGATTGCCTCCAATGATCTCAGGGTGTGCTCACTGGGCGACAAACAAGCCAATTCTGTACGCTGTCAAGCTATTAATTGGCGGGACCCCTGAACGCTAGGCAACTTTAGGAAATGAAAATAAATAAATGACAGTCATTTTAGCGCTTTCATTAAAGTAATCTTGAAAATCATGCTCATCAGGGTACATATTCTAGTGAACAAGAGCTCTCTGCATGAAAAAGTGTTTGCAAATTTCCTTTCTGAACTCCTGATTTTGAGGGACTTACTATTCTTGCAGGGGAAAAAAAGAGAGGTGGGAATATTAAACTGAGATCATAATTTATCAGGGATGTGTTATTTCTTTTTCTTTTCCCTTGCTGTTTATAGTCAATTTTTAGCATTCACATAGAAAAATATTAATGAAAAACAAGAAAAAAAGATTAAACTGTGGAAACATGGTACTGTATACAGGCAGCATTTATTTCCTTTCATTGACCTGCATCATTTTGTCTTGCATTAGAATATAATGTGCACAAAGAGTAGCCATGTTGGCACAACTATAATTGCTCTAAAGCTATATAAATAGATCATAAAAGGCTTTTAAAGAAGGCATTATGGTCTGCTGGTTCAATGATCCACACTGGAGAAAAAACCTTCTGAGCCAACAGAATGCAAATCCTATTTGTGCGGAACCAGTTAAAGTTGGCCTTTAATCAGGTAACCTGATGTTTTTTGTGCATGGTACTAATCTGTTATTACCTCTAAATTAAATTTTGCATCCTTTGGTCCCTCTTTTCATCCTCTCCTTGGCATATCTCAGTTACTTCACTTTGCCGAAGCCAAACTTGTGAAGGCAGCGCTTCAAACTTTGTCATCACATCTTCTTAATGTTCGCCCAACTAATTCACTTAATTCAGTGGTTGTGACAATACTACTGGTAGTTTGGGTACAAAATAAGTAGTGGAAAACTAGCTGTGTACTTTCAGCAGAAAATTATCATGTCTGCAATTAGCTGCTCAGAGGCCACACAGATGGTATCTTCTTGACCACCTATCTCCAAAGGTATGTTTTCAAGCTGTAGCTGAAATTTATGGCTTATAAGGGAGTCTGGGGAAGGGACAGAAATGGCTTGTAAAGAATTTTGAAGAGATACATATGAAGGTACATCTTTGTCTTGTTACAAGATTTTATAACAAAATAACCCCACATGCCACTCATCTTTAAAATATCCTCAGTGATGCTAAGTTATAAAGCTTTTATATTCTATGCAGTGATTTTCTTGCTCTGTCCTCCAGCAGCTTATTATGAGAAACACACCTGATGTATCAGTGTTTGTAGTTTGCCTTTATATAACCTTGTAGAGTTTCTGAACATGTGAAATTCTTAATAGAAAAAGTGAATTATTTCTGGTCCAAATGCCACATAGTAATGAATGTCCTCTGACTTCTCATAGTTTTACTCTGTGCTGACACGCTGAAGTGTCAGAAAAGAAATGAAAGTGAGACAGTGGCTGTGGAGTAAATGTAAATGATGTGTATTGTACATTTGGCAGTTTGTTTCTTCCTCTTCTAAATTGGTTCTACAGCAGGTTTATTGCTACAGTCTCTGTCTTAGCTGTCAAAAGTTTCATAGTGTGAATCACAAGATGAATCAATGAGTATTTTATATCTATGTTGTATGTATTTCTTATTTTATTTGGGCCTATTAAAAGGGAGCAACCAAGTTATGACAGCTAGAAAGAACCTGTTACAGCAAAGTGGTTTACTATGTATCCCTACTTTCATTTTTGTGGTGTTATAATTATGCTCACATATACAATGAGCGTAACAAAAAGGAGGCTAAAGAATCTTGTAATATTTATTACGCCTGTTTGAGATTTTTGCTAAGTAGATATCTGTTTCCTTTTAATGTGTGTTTGGGAATTTAAATGGAAGAGATATACATAGATGAACACTGCCAGAGACAAGTTCTGTCTGCCCAACTCCTCCTTTCCAATGCCAACTAAATGCTTGTTCTTGAAGTATTTGTCTTGCTTGAGATCAACAAATTTATGTGGGCAGAAACCTGTTGCCTCTGACTGAGAACTAACAGAGTGTTACATAGTATGCTGTATACATTATACTGTAGTATAATGCCAAGAAATGCAACAAATCATTGGATTTGATGCAATGAGTATCACACTGAATAACTTCTTAATATTTGAATATCAAAGCAGTTAAAAACTAGAAATTTAAACAAACACATAGAGTGAAAACAAGCAGACAAACACAGAATATTTTTAATAACTTTTGGCTGATTTCATGCTCTGCAATAGATGAGCAAAATGTGCAGTTGAATCAAATTACAAGTTCTTGCAGACAATTTCATTTTCATATCATGATACCATGGTCCAGCTAAAAAGGTGTGTTACAGCAGACATAGGAAAATGTTTTAGAGTGTATTAAAGTAATGGATGTTACATCTCATTTTAAGGCTTTAAACTGAAGATCCACTCCAATTAAAGAGCTATTTTGATAAATGAGGTTGATAGCTGTTTATTAAACCTTATGTGTCAGTACTATTAAGCAAGATGCTTAGCATCAATGTGCTCAGCAGCAATGAAAGCTGAACAGGATGCTAGGTCATCCTAAGAAGAAAGCAGTATTTCATAGTTTTTGAAGTGTTATCTATTCATTGGTAGTAGCCACCAAGTTTCTATTAGCTGCAATTATTTCTCTCTGACTTTGTCTATATCTCGGAAAATGGATAGAAAATTGTCAGTTAATAGTTTTCTGAGCTGAAACAGTTTTTGAAAGTACTCTCCATTTGAATGCTCATCTTGGGTAGAGTAATATGGGTATTGTGAAAAAGAATAGTTTAAGTTTGCTTAGAGGCAATTCCCCCAAATTGTATCACAAAGGGCTAAGGCTAGATGTTACAAAAGAGGAAAGAGTGTCTCTCAGATGTTTCTTGACAGAATTGTTTTTCTTTTGTTTTAATTTCTGCTTTTGCAATTATTTGGAAGGAGATGTTGCATTTTGGTAATATCATTTGCTATTAGTTTCAGGGCAGCCTGAAGTATCTGTGGTCACCAAGCTCCAATTCTGGCACTTCACAACCAATTTGAGCAGTGGTGAGGATTAATTATGTAATGCTTGTAGAGTGCTTTGGACACAACAAGCATTGTGCAGCTGCTAAGAATTATTAATCTTGTCTGTTAGGAAGAGTAATGCTTGCAGTGTTTGAACGTATACTTGTAATAAATGGCTGTTACAATTATCAAATATTGCTGTTTATTTTGGAGCTTAGTCACTTACAAAAGCCATTTATTCCTAACCTACTATTGTTTTCCTATGCTATAGATTTATTATGAAAGTGCATGGGGTCAGAGTGTGTAAACGTGATTTCTAAGCCCAGCACCTGCAAGCAATACTCTTACTGGAGGGGCTGTGCACAGTTCTAGTGTTTGAAATTCCTCATAAGTGTTTCAATCATCAGTCAGTCCTGTGAATGGAGAAAGCGAACTGAAAATTGGGTGTGACTTTATTCAACTAGGTAAAACAGTGTTTATCTACTTACAGCAGAAATGAACTGGACAAATATCTAAACAAAATAAACAGAATGATGCTGGTTTGTTCCAGATGAAGACCTATACCTTTAGACTTTAAGACACTGTGAACAGGAACTATCTTGTAAGTGGGAAATGTAATATTTCTCTCTGTCATTGAATTTTATCTCATATTTCTAGTACCAGATACAGGTTGATTAGACTGCTGATGATTTCTTTCAAGAAAGGTGAAACTAGGAGATACTTTTTAAGGTCTTTTGCATGTGAAAAATAGAAAACAAGTTGAAAAATCCAAGGAAGATTGGAAAATGAGATAGATGTATCAGTGCTGTAGTATCCTATGTTGATATTGATGTGTTTTAACAGTGGTAGTGCTATTTTGCTATTAATTCAGCACCTCTAGTGTTACAGATACTGTAATAAACAATATTCACCTTTAGGCTTAACACAGAGTGGAGCAAATGGACTGACAAAAGGATACCGAGTGAATATAATCTGTTGTTTTTGTACGAAGAAGGACCAGCAGCACTTGTGGCAGACTGGAGTGCCACGTTTATGCAAATGTACGACCAGCGAGTTTGCGAATAACCTTCACTGCTTGTGTACAGCTCATTACAAACACTGACCACTGAGTGAATGCCTGATTGCAGATTAATGTTAACATGGGCCTGATCTGAAACCCACGGCAACGGGTGGAAGGACACCTCCTGACCTTGTGAAGATGTGGGTGAAATCTGGGGTGCAATATTTGGGTATTTTTGAGTATGTCCCTGATCAGATCACCCTATTATTAATTCCTGAGGGCCCCAAAATTTTGTGCATTTCCAAAATAGCACACAAAGGTCTCATTTTTTCCCCAAAAGCAGACTGATAATTCAAACTGGGTATTACAGCATTTCATTGCAGGTCCTGATTATCTTTCATCTCACTAAAAAGCTGTTCAAAAATAATTTATGATTTAGTTGCTAACAGGTGATAAAAAATTCATTTGAGACAATGGCACAATCAGATTATATCTTATTGCTCAGTGTTTATTGGTCTTGATAAGGGGACAGTGGATTAATTATATGTCCCTTTTACCATCTCAGTAACTTGAAGAAATACCACTACTGGGAAAAAAAATTACTTGATTCAGAGAGGAGTCTTCTCCATTTTAATTACATAATTTCAGGTAATAAAAGAAATAGCCATGGCTATTCTGTGTCTCATGTAATTCATTTAGAAACTGTATCCAATCTGGCTTTGGAAAAACGACTTGGTGAACAAGTACTTAAAGGTGACAGTAAAGACTTACTGTGCTATTATTTTTAAGTGTGCTCAGGAATTTGGAAAAAAAGCAGGAATTCATATTGTTTGTCAAGTCATTCTGACAATCCGGGGTTCAATTCATTTCCATCTGTAAATGTGATGACCATTAAAGTAGTTCACTTCACTGTATAAGGTTTCTTTTTCCTGTTTTTCCTCCTCTTACTTCTTTCCTCTTTAAGAAATAAATAAAAAGAACAAGTGAATGTTAGTGCTGGTGGAAGATGTCAGACCGGCAGCCTTAGAGAATGAGGGCCTTAATTATCCACAGAAGAGGTACAGCACGGACGGCACCAGTGCAAGTTCCCTCGCCGAAACGTTTATTTTATTCCCCGAGCTGGATTGAGCCCTTCAAGGATTAGAAAACACTTTAATCTCAGTGCTTCTGCGGTCTGCAGCCTTGCTGCCTGAAACTGCCAAAAAGGGAGACAATTAATGGCAATTGTGAGGTTTTTATTTTTTTAATGGATATATGCATCTGTCCACTAGGAAGTAGTCTGAGATCATCAACTCATATGCCATCAGACAGCTGTCGCAGCAGTAACAGCTCTCAGTTGTATAGAGCCAGGCTGCATTGAGCTGGTGACCTACAGGTGAAAGGCTGTGTACTGTACTCATTTGCCTGTCCCTGAAGCCACAGAGTCTCCACAGTCTGCTTTTTTCCTCTATTTTTGAATTGCAGATTCTTGAATCTTAATTAGAGTAAGAGCTATGGTCACTTATCTTGCTTCAGAGCATGAGAAAAAGAAAGTAGGATTTGTCACAATGTTTATATGCTGGTCCTTATGGTGATATTAACTAGTTTAATTACAGCTGCAACTGTTTGGGCAGTATTCCAATCACTGTCTTGAATATTTATATATAATATTGTCCAGGTATTGGGAAACCCAGAAATATATTAGACACAATAAAAGAAAAACATCTTCCAAGCCACTGAGCTGGCAACTAACGTGTTGGCATTTGAGTTAAATTGCATAGAGGAGCGATACAAGACACTGCTTAGGGCTTTGTAAGGGCACTACCCTAAAACACACTTTCTTTTTGCTCAAACTGCTGTTTGTAGCAAAGTGAGCAATAGCTCTCACCGTGAGTGCATACGTGGCGAGATGGGGGCGTTGGTGCCTCGGATGGGACTGGAGGCAGAGGCACTGGTTCCATTTGTGAATGAGCTATATATATATGTTTATATATTTTTTTCCTCTCACAGGGCACAGTGTGTGTAGGCTGTGAGACTACTTTTGGTTTCCAGACCTCTTATGAAATTCGGATAGAGAAGAGGGCCTTGAAGCAAGAGCCTGTGATTGGGTGGAAGTAGCCTAGATACAGTGGGCTGGTATAACACATCTGCTTTGCTGTTTTCTCCCGACAGAAAAAAAAGTTAGAGTATTCTGCAGCATTTTGGCTTTTTTTTTTAATAACCCTGGACTGTATC
Source organism: Dromaius novaehollandiae (assembly GCF_036370855.1). NCBI lineage: Eukaryota > Metazoa > Chordata > Aves > Casuariiformes > Dromaiidae > Dromaius > Dromaius novaehollandiae. Next base: position 108,615,770 of record NC_088099.1, read on the forward strand.
AGAATCTGTCAGTCTCACAGAGAAAATGTTTCAGTCATGTTTGAATTTTTCTTCCTCTTTCTCTTTCTATTACAGGTCATTAAAATTTTTGTGTGGATAGTAGAGTCTAGAAGGTCACTTTTGTGCTGGAGGGCCTAAAATAGCTTTCGTACTCTTTACTGTATGCTATTTGATACTTCATGCTGGAGACGTGACAGAGAGGAGGAAGAGGAAGGAGAACATAATATAAGACTAAGGTGCACTTATTAAAATGAGCGAGACCAAATTATGAAGGGAAAATCTCACGAAAAAGAGTCCATAGCAGAGAACAGATGAGGAAAACACAGACTGAAATACCCCAAAACTGGTTGATAAACAACTAATTTTCTGGAAAAGCAGGCTGATGCTGCTGATATGGTGTGTGCTCTGTGTTAGGAGAAGAGCCTCTTGATTCTATAAGAAAGGCTTATAGGATAATCCGAGTGAGAAATGAAATAGGGCAGTATGCTCCTCAGAAGGGAAATGTCAAAATCTTTTTCTTCGGTGTTGAAAATTAGTTGGTACAAAGCAATATGTTGTTAAATTAAAACAGTTTTCTTTTGTTGCTTTTTAAGAGTATTTACAATATTTTGAAAATGATGAGTGACCTAATTGATCAAAATATCCTATTTCCGCATCCATGTCTGTCTGAACCTTACTTGTGTCACCTGGAAAATGATAAGGATTTATGTCTGGGTCATGCTGTGTTATTTTTCTGTTTTGTGCTGCATCTTTTCTCTCTCCCTCTCCCTCTCTTACTGACGCATCACAGAAAGAGGTGGTGGAGGGAAAAGCAGAATTTCTTTGTTAGGGAGTATATTGGCTGGGGAACAGAGTTCTGAGGAAACACCAGAAGGAGTCGTGGGGAGAACATCGTAGTCTTTATTGATCAGTGTCAAACAAAAGTGAATATCACCATACAGAATCTTGCCCAAAACGCTGGCGGCAGAGGGAGTCTGATAGATCATGTCAAAGGTTTCTTGTTTTTGTTTTTTATTTTGTTTTTTTGTTTTTTGGGGTTTTTTTTTGGTAACCAAGCAAACTTCAGTCTGAATTGTTTCTCTTTTGCCATTGTTAAAGCATTGCTGTAGCACTTTGGGAATTACTTTTAGTCACCTTTTCTGCAGTGTATTTGATTTCAGTATCACTGTGCTTCAGTCATATGTCTAAATGCAAGTTGGTATGTGAAACCCAGGCATAAACACACTGACTTCAGTGCGAAATTATAGAAAGCAATGCTCTAGTGGGGTCTATCAGAGGAGGTATCTGAGCCATATCAGAATAGTAAAATGAACTATCTGCCTAAAGCCATTATTCACAGGACTATTTCTTATTGTCATGTTGCTAAGAGTACATGCACCGGGGCCAATGATGTCATACATTGGAAAATATTTGTCAGGGGAGAGGGGCTAATTTACTCAGCAGATAGAAAGAAGAACTAAATGTAATGATGGAAATCCAGCTGACTACAGTGTTCCTGAATCCTAAAACACATTATTCAGTAACCACGCACAATGTGAATATCTGCAAAATAATCTATTTTGTAAAGGAGCATGTAATTTTACCGGATTAGTGAGATTTGCCCTCCCATTTATATAAGAAAAGACCTGTATATCACTTAGTAGCAGGTCAACAGATGAACTTGGAGATATCTTAGTCATATGAGATGAAATACAGCAACAGCCTAGAAACTGAAATGAAAAAGAAGGAAAATAATTAAATACATTTTATTTCAATACTCAGAAATTTCAGTTTATACCCTTCTTTGTCTCCTTTTATTTGTTTTGTTTTCTTTTTCTCTTTATTAGCAGTAGATAACTGATGTTGCACTACATTTAACTCGCTAAGGAAATGTTCAGAGCATGACTGAGAGGAAGTTCTTCAATAAAGTTCTCTTCTATAGGAAAGGTGGTTTCAAGTTCAGTCAGGTGGGTTTTTGTAACCAGATGAGGGAAACCAAGAGGAGGACTTGGAAAACACTCTGTTGCTCCTTAATCAGGTCTTTGCTCTTCACAATTAAGAAAAAAGGTTCTTAGGGTTCTCCACCCAGAAACACCAATCACATTACACAATGGCACTCAAAAAGGATGTTGGAGCCTGGTGATAAGACCCTGGTATGAACTGGATAGATGTAGACTTGAGCTAGCTTCTTTCCTCTAAGAACAATAACGCTGTAATCCCAAAGATACCAGTTTTAATAAAGCAGGTCACACATTTTTCTGTCCAAATGTCTTTGGAAGATCTTTCATGTGTTTCAATGTGAAACATGCAAGTTTCTGAAATTGTAAAAATTAGCATGAAGCAGGCAAAGGATTTCTTGCTCAGCTGGAGTTTTCACAAAAAAGTAGGCTCAACATAGCCAGAAAGCTAAAAATCAAGGCTAGAAAAAAGCGCTGTCAGGAGGTTAAATATGTAACACGTCTAGGCAGACAGCTATGGAGAATGTTTGAACAATTACGTTCTATTCAAACATTTGAATAACTTAAAAGCTCCTTTTCCATTCCATTTCTCATGTGGGATGACTCGTCTTTGGACTTGTGGGAAGGTAATTCTTATATTTTTTGAGATGTGAAATTTCCCCTTTTCAGTTTTAGTCTAATATTTATGTATTTTTAATAATCAACAGAATTTGTATAGTTCACATTTAATTATTATGTTTTGTGTGCTCAGAAGTTCCATATAACAGTAATGTAACATTGCTATGAGCTTTCTTACAGTAAAAATTAAAAAGGGTAATATTTTAAATAGAGCTGTCTAAAAGATAATTCTATTTTACAGCAACTATGAGATTTCAGGCTTTGTTTTCATCTCACACTGGAAGTGACCAGAAAATGAAGGAATTTGATCTCCATGCCTGTGAAAATGTTTCCACATAATATCTTTTTCAACCCAGCAAAACTTTTATTGTCTGGTGGCATCAAGATGAATTCCAGCATATGGGATTATTATTTTCAAAAGAGCGTAATAAATACACTAAAGTATTGCTGGTCCTGAGACTTGGTAGTTTTGGGCATACCATCAAAGCTGAGAGAGTTTTTGACCAAGACCAATCAGCTAATTTTTTGCTTGATTGTATTCCCAAGTGTGCAGTATGCCTGTGTGTCTCACATAACATTAAAATAATGGTTAGGTATCAGTTAAATTGCCTTCTGCTCACTCTTTCAAAGCAAAGAAGGTGGGGGGAAAATAAACAGAAAGCTTGCATGGTGATTAATTAAAATACCCTTATGATTAAGAAATGCTTCCAAGAAAACACTAGTATTGTGTTGTGCTGCTGTTTGCTGAATGCAGTGAACCAGGTTTGGAGATTGTTTAGTTTTCTGAACTTGTTAAGCTTTGAGTAATGAACTATGAAGTTTCCCTTTCAGGAAGCACAAAGTAATGCAGTGTCTGAGAAATAAATAGTAACTCAGTTGTGAACTTCTTATGGTCCTCATATATTGAGGATATGGGGAAGAAGTTCTCACAGGCAATGCTATGCGGGGCTGGGGGGGAGAAGCAAAAAATAAGAAAAGCTCACCTTTTGTTGATAAGGCTGAAACATTTTGCAATGTGTAGGATGGAGGAAAGCAATGTAGGCTTGCAAGGTTGATTTTTCTTGTTGTCAGCATGATCTGTAGTAGGACACGGGTTCTCCAGAGATTGCATATGTTCTTATGGGCAGCTACTACTGTTACTATAGTAATAGGATAAACACCGCTTTGAGTGGTAAACTGCTGCATGATTAGAAAGAGAGTTTATAAGCGTGCGTAGTTGGATGAACATCTTTTCTGCTTGATGGCCTTTAAGAAGGCAACTGGTTGAGGTTCAAGTGTGAATAGATAATTAAGACAATTTGCCATCTGCCAAGCAGGAAAAAGAACAATCAAAATAGAATCATACACTCCAACAGGGTAGTGCAGTTATAGCTGGCAGCAATTATACCTGTTGTCCCAGTGATTATTATTTCATTAGGTGTGAGACTAAAATTCCTTAACGCATGTTGAGGGAAGTGTGGCTTTTGAGTACAGCAATCTCATGATGTATATGGACAGCTGCTGTCTATATATCACACACAAGAAAAAGGACATTACATAGAAGAAAAAATGCATTTTTATTAGCTTCTGTTGGAGAGACTGGCCTATGTCTCTACCTTTAGTTAATAATTTTTGTTTATATAAAGCTATTCTTAGGTAGTTTTAAAAGCATTTTTAACTGGTTATATAACTATATTTAAATTTGACTAATGTTCAGCCCTTTCAGGAAAACCGGTAGATTTGTAGTTTGACCCAGAACCATATACAATATCCAAAGTGTTAAATCATTGAGCACTTAAGGAACTGAGACATTTACACCAGATACAATCCAGAAAGCCTTTACTGTGTGTCATTAGCAGAGGCATTTTTTTGTGTGTTTGGATTTAAGTTTTAGATTTGTTGAAAGTGGAAACTCAGAAAGAGACTACACAGCACAAAGTTGTGCATACTGAAACAAAAGGAAAGTTCTAAGAAATTTACTGGATTTAGCACTTCTGAGTGATAGGTGTCTTTACCAATCAAACATAATCTGTGGCTGCAGTGCATCAGGACGTTACAGAAGCCATTCTTGAAAATAAACAACCACCACTGAACCCTCCTCTCTGCACATGAGAGACCTGGGACTGTCAAACTGCAGGTATGCCTAAATGTTGGAAGAAGAAAAGTAACTGCTGCTTATTCTTCTTGTGCACTCCCACAGGTTTGAAGGTGCTTCTCTCTCAGATGCAGCAGAGACTCCTGAAAGAAAATGGACATTAAATCTGTGCATTAGTTTTGATACTGTGTTTAAATTGCCTCATGGTACTTGGGAAAGTTATTAGCTCTCTTGACACAGTGTAGTGTAGCAGAATACATTGAAGTCAATGTAATGCAACATGATATATCATTAATCCATTATACCAGGTTAGAAAATTTAAGATAAAAATAAAAATAAACACCTTCACTGAATAAATGATCTTTGGAAAAGAATGTGGCAGAGTATCCACAAATTTACTACCTGGATGTTTCCAATGCAAAAATTAATGACTGGCTTTTGACCATCTGTTTTACAAATATTCTGGCAGGCACATGTACCTGCTACCCAACACCAAAGACAGGCTGTCGAAAACAAGCCATTTTTAGGCTAATTATCTTTCTACGCACTTTAAGAAAAACGTTGTCTGTGAAAGCTAGAACCCTACTTTTGTAGATGTTCAGATAATGGAGCAGTGATGTCTAAATACTTATCAAGGCTTCTAGCATAAAAAATTTTAAATTTTTATGAATATTCAGAAGGAACTGTTAAAGTTACTAGTATGTGAGCACTTACATTTCATCTTTTGTTGTCACTGCTTTCAGATTCCACTCCAAATCTTGGCTGGTAGATCCAGTCTTCACTGGCCTGCAATAAGGGTAATTTTAGGTTGTCATATTAAAGGTCATGGACCATCTTCTGCTCTGTAGAAAAGCAAAAATCTTTCTCTTTTCATATAGTAGATAATCCACTTGCTAGCTTGGAAGCAGAGGGTGCATTTAAGCCTTCTTTAGCTCACGTATGGAATGTAAATATATGTGTGTTTGCAGATGGTAGAGGAGGGGAGATGTCCATCTATTTTTCAAGAACCTGGAATATTTCACCTGAAAAGTAGAAATATTGCCACATGTTTCAGTGTATTACTTCAGACTATCTAATATTCTATTTTCAACAGTGCTTTCAGGATTTATGTACTTATATTCTTTTTAAAAAGATAGAAAGTTGAGGGGAGGAGGAAGGAAGAAAAATAATTTGTGAGCTAAGAGAGAACAACCTGTGTTTTCCTGGTGTTTGAACGCACCGATTTTTCTTCTCTGTAGATCAATTTTATTAGTCAATATTTTTTTCTGTAAAATCAATGTGATATTTGAATCAGGTACTATTCAGAGGATATATGCAATGAAAACTCCAGTTACTGACTGCGGCTTACTTTTGTGGATCCTGTAAAGTTATCTCACGTCTCCAAAATAATTACATTATTGTTTTAGAATCAGAAACTTCTCTCAAACATGCATATATTAGGATGAAGCTTTATTTCAAATTTAGCAATGTGCATAAATTTAGTTCACTTATTTTACCCTTCACTCTTGCATTTTATTTCAAAATTCTTATTCTTTTCTGTCCCCTTTTCTGACACTAAATAATATGAATATTCCTTGGCACAGAATTGGTTTGCTTTAGCTAGTTATTCAGGTGATTTGATCATTTATAACCAAGCTACTCTGGCTGTTTATAAAATTTTTCTAGAAAAAAAAATATTGCAAGTTTTGCTATATCATCATTTTAAAAAAAATTTTAGTCAGTTTTGTGGCACTGATAGTGCTGATCTCTTTCATCTTGCTTTATTTAACCCAGCACTCTGTTCTTTTTCCATACTATATTTTTTTCTGTTATATCATGCAGATGTAATTATCATCAATAACATATCAAAAATCAATGCAGATTTACAATTTATTTTTTAAATTATTTACATCTCTTTTGTTTGAATATTTATAGTTCTTTCAGCCTACTTTAAGTTCTGAATGTAAAAACATAAACCTACTCCACCATAATGAGTTTCAGATATTTTCCCTCAGTCATCAAAGAAGTGGAAGGAAATTTTTGGAAATGGTTGTAATCGAAGACAATACATTGATTGATATTTAATTTATATTTGTCAGTAAATAGTCTTTTCATTTATATTAACCAGCACTGAAAATCCATGAGGTTCATCTTGAAGAACTTCTGCTGTGATAGGTTTAGAGGTTATGGGAGGGAACAAAGGACAACTTCCAGGTCTGGGTCACCACCGTGGTTCCCCATCATGGACCGACTTCAAGCAATTGTCTTCCAGTCCCAACAACTTTGCTGACCAACTGCTGCTAACAAACTTATCCAAGTGGATATTTGGCAACAGACATAAGAAGTACTTCATAATAGTTAAGACTCCCTGCAGCAACATTAACAAAAGTGACTTTTTTCATTTTTTTCATCCTCACATCCATATTGTCAATGCAACTCCTGGTAATTTTGATTTCCAGGTTCCTGTCATCTCATTGTTAGCATATTTATTTACTTCTTTAACTGTTTTGATAGGCTATCTTTTATACTTTTTAAGAAGACAGAATATCATTAGAAAAAGTAATGAGGAAAACAAGTTCACGTGAAAGATGTCAGTACAGTACAGCACATTCAATACTGTTCAGTAATTCACAATGACTTGTGCTTTTTTGCACCTTTTACAACACCCAGACTATCCATATGTGTCTCATATTACATTTGCATATTTGAAACTGCTTGTCAGAATCCTTTGCCAAATTATTTCTCCAGGGACTTCTGACCTTTCACTTGGTTATAATCAAATCACTGTAAGTGGTCAATACCTCAACATTCACATTCTGACAGGACACAAATCACATTTTGCAGTGCTGCTTTCAAGGAAATGGGTATCACTCTTAAAGCCTTAGTACTTATAAATTTAAGACTTATTTCCAGAAATGTGGATTTGCATGCAGGAAAGGACATGTAAGAAAAATCACTGTGAGCTTTTATGGTAGAGAAAGGTGATTTTAATTTTGTATAATGTCTAAGCAAACTGATTCCATCCACTCATACTCTCTTACCCACAAACACTAAGACATGTAAGTCCAACTAGTCTCAACAGGATCACTTGTGTGCAGCACAGGACAAGAGATATGGGCAGTCAACCCCTCACTATGTCCCGGGTTCCTCTGTACTGGTGAAGAAAAACTGGTTTTTGGACAGGGGTTTTACGCTCCCCAGGACAAAGCTTTGACTATAGTATGGTCCTTTGGGTTTGGAGTTCAGTTTTTTTTCAGCTTTCACAGCTTTTTGTGATATACTGCCTACTGTATCTAGGTTTGAATAATTTGAATAATTAGGTTTGAATAATTTCCCAAGGAAATAGCTAAGGGCAATGTACACATAGGGAACCTGCTCCAAGACCTTGTCTCAAGGCTGTCAGTAGCCACCAGACAAATGCATAGGTAAGCACTCTCTGAGACTCCAGTTTGCTAACGTAGCTCTTGATTTCACTTTTCTTGATTCCTGCTCCTGTCCAGGCTGTTTAACTGTTTTCCAATCTGGTTTGATAATCGGGCTAGATCTTCCTTGTTGTACAGGAAGATCTCTACAAGAGATCAGGCACTGATATGAATTCAGACAGTGCTCTTGTCTGGCCATCTTAGAATAGGAATACCAACTCTGTACCGTCCAGATCCTGGCTGGATGTCCCGATCCAATATCGGGAGGGTTTCGTTACGATCCCAAGGACGAGATTAAGACGCTAAATCTGGTCAAATATCGTACAACCTTTTAACTTTATTTTCCACGAAGTGGAGAGAAAAGGTGGGGGAAAAGCGAAGGGGAGGAGAAGGGAAGAGGGGAACAGAACAAGGGTAAGGGGAAAAGATAGAGAAAGTTGGAAAAGGAGAAAGGAAGCTAGCTACCACCACTCCGAGGCCGATGATGTTCCGCTGACTCCATTCGAATCACAGCTTAAGCTGGGTGCCTCTGACGAGGGACGAGAGAGAGATGAGGGCAAGGGGCGAGGGCCGAGAGGGGCCAAACAAAGAAATCCCTCGGCAATTATAGCTTTTTCAAATTAAGTTTTCCCACCCCTCACGTGGTAGTTCAGACCAATAGTAATATTTGGGTCTGGGGTCTCCTGCTCCTTATTGGGTCTCATCACTGTCCCTAGGTAGGCCGTTTACTGTTGCCGTTTCTGCTGACAGGTGTGTCTCATTCTTGGGTCCAGCCATTAGCTCTCAAGGTCCTGACAAAGAAGGTGATAACTCCAGCAATTAGCACTGTTTCAGCAGTGCACAGGAATGCAAATTGCTGGTAACTCCCTTATCATTCCCGCCTGCAGCAGCTCTGGGCCCTTTCTCACTGTACTAGGGAGTGCGGCCTAAGGCTTCAGCAAATTTAGCCACTCATGCCAAGCAGGTTTTATAGAAGTTGTGCTAAAAACGGACAATAATTTACTGTCCAGATCCCAAAGTCTCTGCCCGATTGTGGTCTCATTCAGTGCAGGCTCGGTGTGTCCCGGGTGGTCGCAGGGAGACTATCTTGGGGGGGTCGCAGCAGCCCAGTCCTGTTTCTGCCAGGGACAGATGGCTTGTTCGTGGTTATGGCCTGCCTGCACCCCATGCACCAAGAAATGTTTAAGGCAAAAAATTCATTCATCTGTCCGCCACACCGGATTTCTGATTAGGTTCATATCCCTTTGGACTAGCCATTCCCTTGCTCGCTCTAGTTTCTAGTCTCAGCTCACATTGACTTAATTCCAGTTTTCAGCCTGAATCCTGCTAAGTGCTGAATGCTACTTTCACATCAATTATAAGATAGATTTTGTGTCGTGTTTCTTCTTGCTTGGACTGTTCAACTCCAAAAAGGAAACGAACTGAGTTTTCCGAGAACAGGCATTTTGAAGAGTGAACACGTAAGGAGAATTCAAAGCTCCACTAAATAGCATTGTTCGTTCTACCTGGTTATACTCTTAGTAGGTTTCATTTCATGTTCCTTCTTGTTATTACTAGCGGTTTTAATTCTCTTTCTTGCAGGAGGTAGAATTGCTGCTAGACAAGTGCTTATGATATTTATTCATCATCACATTACTCAAAAAGATCACAAACATTCATGAATTTAGCCTTGTAAAATCTCTAGGAAGTAGCATGAATGTTATTATCTTCACTTAAGATAAGGAACTGAGACACATAGATGAACCAAGGTATTTGTGAGGATATTAGAGCAAAACTGATATCTGCCTAGATAGAATAAGAACCTATCACCAGAAGTTCATTCCTCTTTGGTAATCACTTTAGTTGGAGTAATTGGAGCCTGCAGTCTTTCCTGTTTCTAAATATTGATAATATAATAAAGCTTGCTCTGAGTTCACCTTTCTTTTTCAGTCATTCAGTTTTGCCTGAAACACAGTTCAAGTGGGTCAGATGAACTCTTACTGGGGAATAGTGGCTACTTCAATATAGCCTCTTTAGTTCTCTGTTTCGGTAACTAGTCCTTTGTTTTTTGCAGCAATGATAAAGAGCTGGTCAGTAAAGACAAGTGAGAAACCTAATTTTGAGGAACTAACTGCATGGTTAGTGGGATGGGTAGAAAGAGAAAAAAAATACAAATCAGAGGTAAGGTATAACAGGTAAGTAAAGAAAGAAGTCTTGAAGTCTGAAGAAGTAGACAAGGCTCAAATCTTCTACCTTTAGGAACAAATGTGGTAGCTCCATGAGATGAACATGCATGTGAATTGTAGACTCCCAGAGTATTACAGTGATGTAAAGTTGTAAACCAAAGAAAGTACTTTGTCTGTAGCCTCAGTTTTTTTGCAGCTCAGAAATCTTCTTGAAACTAATTTGACTTTTTTTCTCTCTTCATTTGAAAAGCACACTTTTTCTGATGTAGACTTTTTTTGATACATGAGTTCAGAAAGGCTGTAGTCTAAGTGTCTAGGCATAATTCAGTTTTCCCTTGGCTTATGCTCATCTTAACAATATCACAGTTGACAGTTTTCCTTTCTGTGATTTATACCTGTGTTTTAGGCTTTTTATCACACTATGGTGTGGGGTTGGTGACAGAGACTGGCTAAATGAGTTTCACACCGCTTCCATATCTAGAAATCTATTCTATTTTTCCACTCTTTTTGCTGCCAAGGCCCAGACATCTTTATTTCTTTTTATAGATAGCAGAATGAACATCTCCAGCATCAGCATTATCCCTTCCTTCTCTCCTAATCTATCAACTTCTTCTCCCACCTCCCACCCTTAACATTAGAAGAAAAGGTAACTAAACACTCACCTTGTTAAACATATTTAATTTACTCATTTTATTTTCCATTCTGTATGTGTGTGCATAAATACCTGAAAAGCAATATTATAGCAGATTCTGTTTTACAACAAATGAAAAAAAAAGGATTACGTGAGACTAGAAATCTTTTACATGCTGTATTTGAATAGACTATCACAGTGAATGAGAACACACATGGTGGTAGATGGTAGGCACCTGAGTCCTACCCTTGCATAAGCATTTGCTAGACTCGTGAGGAAGCTTAACCTGATTTCAGGTTCATAGGAGAATTTATAATCATGCAATATTCCCTGGTTTTCTCATTAAACTTGTATCGTACTCTGTGATTTTCACTAATGCAGGTCATGTCCCTTCATTTTACTATCTGCTTAAAGTCATCTTTAATTTTCAAATAGTTCTTGTTTACTCTTCCCCTTTCCTGTGTACCTTCTTCTGCCTAGCCGAGTGTCATATTACACAGTGATTGACCCTCAGTCTTCTCCGAGTGCCCCACATTGGCTCTGAGGCATAATTGTTATGTTTGTGAGTTCTTTTCAGTCCGAGTGATCAAAATAATGCAAGAGTTGCGCTGTGCTGCAGCCCATCAGAGCAGTGTTTTGATGGCATGAAACAGAAGGTGTCTTATATTCATGAGGCTTTAACATGTAACCACAGGAAGATGTTTGATGGTGCAAAGCTTGCTAAGGATAGCAAGCATAGCATTGGAAGATTTTGTTGGCCAAAGGGAATGAAACCTGGGGCAGCTTCGTCCTTACTGCTTTTTGGGAGAAGTCCTTCAAGTGGATTATCCTGGACCAGGACCCAGGAGCAAACTGGACATTTAAGTTTTTTGGCAGACTAGACAAATCCTGCACATTTGCGTTTAGACTAGCCCATACAAAATCATATTTAAGCAATATCACTGTGTCATTGTTTAAGTGAATGCAGCTATACCAATTTTCATCAGGTAGAGTGTGCCTTATCATCCCACTGAGACTAGAGTTGTGACTGCGTTGTACTGTGCATAGTTTATTCACATTCCCTGTTTTTTATATTGCAAGGGACTTTCCCTTTGTGGGCATAGTCAGTGTAAATCTATTAATTCTAGTACTTAATCTGGTCAGAGCCAATATATTTTGTAGACAGCCTGTGTTAGAGCTTAATTCTTGTAATTATTTAGAGTGGTATAACTCATTGCAGGCAGTGTGTGCAAGTCATGTAGTTAATCTGGTTACAGCTCTCAGTGCTGTCTACACAAATCACACATCACACCATTTTAATTACATTGTCACTCTGCATTGCATACAGTCTGTGAAAAGGTTATTTAATTCTTAGTTAATGGTGGTAAAAACCTTTCCCTTTCCCTTTTGGACTCAAGAAACCCAGTCACACTTAACAGGTTAGGAAGTGTCCTCTGTTTTTTTACGTGAGCAAATTAAATGGGGCATTGTCATCAGAAAGCAATGCTTTCAAAGTGTGAATATAAACTTTATAGTTAGAAGGACCAAAGATTCATATATCTAAAACTGATTTTGGAAAAAGTTCTGTTAGGGTGATTGCTGCTCATGGAAGCTTTTCTATGCTCAATGCTAGCAGACAAAGTTTATAGAAGCCTTCAAACGTAAATCTCATGATCCTATCCATATGGTAGTGCTGTGAAATACACACAGGTCTCAGCGACTGGAAGATTCAGGGAGGATTTTGGAATTCTGCTTTTTGTGTATGCAGGAATGACTACTGTGTGGATAACACACAGAAACTTGTGGAGGTAATTTAGTTTTAGGCTTGTTTTCAAAATCAAAGCTTAATGCTAATTGCTCTTAGGTCAATTGACCAGTTACTCATAGTTGCTTCATTTTTAAACCAAAGTGAAACAGACATTTTTCTAGTTCTTTTAATGTTCTTGGTTCAGAGAAGTAAACTTGTCTATAATGATGCTATAGAAAGTGTCTACAAGATAAGAAGTCAATAAGTCTTGAGTAACTTTGTTAGAGCAAAGTCTCTAAACTTTCACACTGTCTAGTTCCTGTTTGGAACTGTATAGTACACATCAAATAGGTAATATTATTTAACATTAATGGAGCAAAGATTTTACTTTCTGTTTAAACAGTATGGTTTTGAATGCTGATTTTGTCTTTCAAAGGCTGACTGACACTTCAGTAAGATGTGAAGGGAGGATTTGTAAAAAGAGGTAAAAGAAAATGTCCACTGTTCATGTCTTACCTGTTTGTCTGTAGAAAACTATGGTTTGATTTGAGGGTATTCCATAATGTAACATCTATAGCCAAGTGTGATTTTGCTTGTCTGTAGCATGCAACATTGAAGGGCACCCATCTGAAGCCAGTGTTAGATATACAATCCAGCAGGTTGATGTCAGCTGAGGCCTCAAAGTAATCCAGGTAAATAAGCAAAGCTCTGCCTCTCAGAGGTAATGAATTTTGGCAGCATGCTGCACGGGTGCAGCTGTGCTGCTCCTGGCACCATGGGCAGCTTGATCTGCTCTGGCAGTGGGTTCTCTGCACCACATGCTGCTGTGCTGGGGAAATGCACTCTTTGGGCCTGCCCTTCAGCTTGGAAGTGGGAGGGCCATTGCTCCTGCAAAGCAGCTGCTTAGCTTCACGGCATGAATGTAGAACTCTGCTGCTCGTATCTTTGTGTTAAATGTGTGTTTTGGTAATTTATGGGAGTGAATCATACTTGCTGTAATATAGAGACATTATTGCATTTTCCCCCAACAGAAAAATTACTTCAGTTTTGGTCACTTAGTTACAATTTCTAGATGAAAGAAGCTTCTTCTTAGGAAAAGCGAGTCATTCTGATTGCCTCTCTAGTTTTAATAACTACCACAACAGCAAGAATGGTTTCTCTCTTGATTTTCCATGATGCAAGCTCATTCCTTGGGCTACTTTATAATACTTACATGCCAATGAATCCTTGACCTGGAATTCAGTGCATGCTTTGAGGTACCACACTATGCGGTATGGATAGAACCATTCCTGCCACGGCTGTCCCAAATACTCCAGCAGGTGTCAGAGGAAGCGTGATAAGTAGCTCTCCACCAGCATGTCAGTGCTTTTGCATTATCAAACTTTGGTTTTGTTCCAGACCAGTACTTGCAAGAAGAGGAGGGAAAAAAAGTTATTTCAACAAATCCTTTACAAAGCTAGAATATTTAGATCTGATATCTGTTCAACAAAACACTTTGTAAAATGGAGACTACCTGACCTTTAACCTTTTCCTGTAGAGTTTGATGTATGACTTCTATTTCAATTATAAAAATAATTGATTTCATATTATGACTTTAGTTAAAAACTTAAGTTATGTATGATCTTTCTTTGTCAGCTATCACTATGCTCCATTCTCAAAACGCCTTAAAACACAAAGAAGCAAATCTGACAGTTCATCATACAGAGAATTCTCCACTGATCCTCAGATCTGTCTTTAATATTTTGCTTCTATTCCATGCAAATAAGAGGTATTTCTAAAAATATTTCCTTGTAGAACAACAGGATCTTTTAGAACAAGCCAAAGGCAATGTGCTGGACTGGTGATCAGACTCCGAGAGACAACGGCTGCAGCTGTGTTTGCGAATGAGGTTGCCACTCTCTCTGTACAGGGGTAGGAGGGAAACCTCACGAAGTGTTAGAGGACCATTCTTCAAAAAAAGCGCTGCAAAAGGAGTTGGAATATGAGAAGAGAGGACCTACAACAGCAGTGATGGATACGATTTTGAAAGAAAGGTCAGGCTGAAAGCAGTTCCTGGATTCAGAAGGCATGAGGGGGAAAAGGCGTTATGGAAACAGTTGAAAGCTATGGTGGTTATATTAAAAAAAAAAGCTATGGAGGCTATAAAGCTGATTTCAAGAATTTCTAAGATACATTATGCAAAGAAAAACTCCGCAAAGCAGACATGGGTAGAATGGGCTAAGGGAGTTATAGTTCACCTGGTATGGCTCTGGATTCCCCCCCCTTTTTTTGAGAAAAGGCTGCTGTGCAGTTGGATTGATCCCTAACAGCTTCAGGTGGTACATGCCATATGCTCAGAGAGGGAAGAAGGGATTGTAGCTATGGAGATAAGTGGAGACAAGAAGGATCAAAGAGAAGAAAATATGTTGGTGTTATAAGAACATAGGTCCCTTTTGTTTCACAGTTGCACATAGAGCATCATGTAAGAACCTTTCTTCAAACTGAAGAGTAGTTATTTAGGCGCAGCAACTGTCATTCTGCTTTGTGAGGTTTTACCACCTGATTGGTTGGTGAGTCATTACCTAGGTAATAATGTTCCCTCATAAAAACAAAATTCTATTACTCAAAAGAAAAATAATGCTGTTTCACAGCTTTGCTGGCACATACTTTCCATTTTTCTACATTGTTTTTTTCTCCTAGATGCAAACACTGAAGAGTGAGTAATGAAGAATAACTAAGTTTTGGATACATGCAAAACATTGTAGAAATCTTGAGCCTTTAATGCTCATCTAATAGCAGAGAGATACATGATATTTTTAGATCCCCCCCAAATGCATATGTTACTATTTTAGATCCTCCCCAAATGCATCTGTTACTATTCTTGGTAATGTTGATTGAAGGAACTGAATGATTTAGGCTATTTGTAACTGAGATTGGTATTTCTAGTAGTAAAGATGGCAGTTCTATAATAATTGCTTAGAGTTGTATGTTGTGATCCTTTGTCAGTATGACTTTCGGAAGCATTGTATTCTTTTCTGCAGGATGCATTGTGGGAGCACACAATTTCCTTACGCAGTGGAGGACTCCCTGAACAAACACCTATTCAGTGGATGGCATTTTCTGTGAAATAATTTATATTACTTGTATTGTTTGAATCTCAAAACAGACCAAAATATTGCAGTTTTGAAGCTGTATGAATGCAACAAAAAGATTTCAGTTTTCTCATAAAGCTTACAAGCATAACATAAAAGGTAGCAGACAGGATATCAACATGAAGAGTGAAAGGAGATGGTGAGAACATATTGATCAACACGGGTGATCTTAGCAGATGAAAAGCTGCGTTAGCTTTTTCTTGGCCATCATAGGAAAGCAGCCTGCTAAGAAGAGATGTAAAGAATGGCGGTGAGTCAATTTAGTGGATGTTTATAGGGAGTGTCTCTTAAACCACTGAGACATTAAGACAAAGCATGCAGGGATTTGTTTGACATGGAACAAGTCATCAGTAAGATTAGTGTCATGGGTTGATTTTGAAATGAAGGAATGGACTCAGCATGAAGAATGGGTGCTGAATAAGGGGTAGGGACTCCCTATGTCTGTGAGGGTGTTTGTCCCAAAACTGATATTCCTGGGGAAGATAACCATCTGCCGGATTAAGCCATAACCAGGTAATTACTGAGAGGCTTTTGAGAATAGAAAGAGTCAGCTTAAAAACAGTATATGAGAAGTATGAACATCTGTGACTGTGGGGAGTGACCTTGGCGTGGGAAAAATGCGGCAGCAGGCAAACCCAGCTGGACACTGCACGGCCACCACGGCAGCCCCCCATGGGACGGGTATCGAGAGCTGCCGGTGTCCAGCCCGGGGGGGTGGCAGTGTGGGGTGTGACAGGGAGGCACCTGCACCCAGGTGTGTGGATGTGGCCTTGTGGGAGGCTGCTCACCGATGTGCATTAGGAGGAGGAAGGAGTGGTGTGAGGGAGCCCCTGAGTGCTCCCTGGTGAGGGGTGTGTTTGTAACCCATGTGGCCTGTGGTGTGGAGGCCTGCACATTGCAGGGTGTGTGTGCATGCGTATGTGTGCATATATGCGTGCATGCATACATGTGCATATGCGTGCATGCATGCATATCTGTGCAAGGTTACTGCTCCTGGGGCAGGTCACAGAAGGGTGTTGACAAACACCTACAAATTTCTAGACATGTGTAAATGTCTAGCATTGTAGTTTACCTGTTATATTGCAGATATTGATCCTGAATGTATAGCCTACTGATTTGATTGCTGGTTAATTACCTATCATTTATAACTCAATATATCACTTCAGTCTGGACTTGCTTCAAAACTTGCAAGTTGAGCAGTTTTTTCCTGCGCCAGACATTAACTAGGAATAGTTGACTGTGGGAAGAGCGAAGGCTGGAAATTGAAATGAAGGGGGTCTTGGCTAGCTCAAGTGGAAGATTGTAGGTGGTGGCTGTGAATAGTGTGCCTGGCAAAACTGAAAAGAAAGGGGAAGTTAGAGAATCAAGAAGGGTTGAAGGTTTGACGGGGGAGTAAGAGAGACAAAAGCACACTTGCACTTTGAGGGCAGAAAGGGACATTGGGCTGAAAAGCAAAGGAGAATAATACTGGAGCAGATAAAAGATGGTGCAAGGGAATTCAGGAGATGCAATGTGATTTCAGGGACAGGCAGATGGTTTATAAAATGAGAGCATATCAATAAATTGTGTCTATGAAATACTAGAGAGGGGGAAGACATTGGATGAGAGGGGACAGAGAAGTAACTCAAGAAGAAAACAATTTTTTTTTCCTTTTCTGCAACACACCAGTGAGATCTTATTTGGAGAATGATGCGGTATCAGGAGATTTTAAAAAAAGTTTCTCAAGGGAGTTGATGCAAAGAAAAGTTTGTGATTTACAATGCAGCATTTAGTTACAGCGAAGTGTACTTATCTGGAATACAGGCCAGAAAGAGGAGAAAATGTATCTGAAGTTCAGAAAAGCAGGAGAATTTTTGAAGAAATTATATTACTATATTTAAAAGGAGGTCAATGGATTAAAACACTTAATCTTTTAAAAAATGAGTAAGTGAAATAATATGACTTAGTCTGGTGTCCAAAAAAAAAAAACCAAACCAAACCAAAACACACTCTTGGCTGTTTTTTCTCAATATTGAACCATTTCCCTTCCAGATTCTTTTGTGGTTCACAAGAGCAATCCAGTCTGTTTCATGAGCATCCTTGACAGCTGATTGTCTTGCATTTTCAGTTTGTTCTTTTGTATATTTGACTGCTGAGAAACACAGCCTCCTCTTTTTTTTTATTTGAAAAAAATTATTTGAATTGAAGTATTTTGCTTTGTCTAAATAAAGGGTAGTATCGAGATATAAATATATATATTCTGTAATTTTCTGATTGCCAGCAGGGGTTAGCGGAAAAGAAAGCAGTGTGGGTAGCAACTATTTTTCTGAATCCCACCTCTGACAATTCAGACCTTTAACAAGAATAGAGATTTAAGTGTTCACAAAGATGGCAGTTATAGCTAATATGGGCCAAATCTGTTTCTGACAGTGAGATTGTGGAAAGTTAAACTAATGACTTTAAAGTGGCTTACGGAGTCATGTGTCAAGGACATGTATTCTGCATCCCCTGTGAATTACGTTCTTCATTGCTTGTGTAGCAGATCTTGCCTGTCAAATTTTCTATAGCAAAATTCTTAGAGCTTTTGAAATCTCTGCACTTGATATTTATTTGTCTATAGGTATTTTTAATGATCCATATTCATGATAAATGTTAATTACCCACTATATA
Organism: Dromaius novaehollandiae; assembly: GCF_036370855.1. Classification (NCBI taxonomy): domain Eukaryota; kingdom Metazoa; phylum Chordata; class Aves; order Casuariiformes; family Dromaiidae; genus Dromaius; species Dromaius novaehollandiae. The sequence goes on from NC_088099.1 coordinate 108,634,102, forward strand.
TAGGACCTCTTTGTGGAAGTTGTGTGTATATTACAACGTTTCACAATATAAGCTAATGCAAAAAAAGGGAAACAGTTAAATGGATGAAATAAGGGAAGGATAAAATAACCATAGCAATTTTTCCCTAGTAAGGAATAATAATAATAAAAAAACTATCCATCAATTTACATAGCTTTGATGTGAAAAGGAGAAAATTCATTTCCTTCAAATGATTGTTTCTTTAAGTCCTGAGGTTCAAATGGCACTTGCAATAAAGCTACAGTCTGAGGCAAACTTGTATGAATTGAAACTGTAGAAGGTGTCTGTGGGAGACTTTGTGAAATGGAAATATTTTGCCCAGTGTTATTAGCAATCAAGCAGCACTAAAAGAGGATGTGGTTTATTTAGAACCTTTAAAAACAACCAATACGAAAAACCACAATTGACAAGCATTTTGACTAGTAATGAGGAGGATCATAGTGGTAGAAGTGACTGAGCATTCTTGAAAGCCTGACAAGAACTGACACACATTTAAATAGAAGATATACGTATTTTGGTGTAAGGAAAATGCTCCGATACGCATTTATAATATTATAACTTCAAAAATATTTCCACTGGATTGGATATAAAATAGGAATCTATCAAACATTAACACTTTAGTTGCCTGGTGTCAGTAAAAACGCATCATCTTTATCATCACATTACTTCTCTGAACTGGAGTCCTAAAAGGATATTGTCATGCATGCAAAAATGTCTTTTTGTGCTCACAAGCTATATTAACTGGTAGGAATCTGTTAAAATGAAAAAAAATGGTTATTCCAAATATGGCTTCAGTTTTGTATTACAAGTTAAAAATTTTAAATGTTTTACAGTGTGTATATAAAAATAAAGATAATGTTTTAACTGTTCATGTGTTAGCACTGAAATGTCTACAGGACACTTTTGAAATAAACATATAAGCATGCAGGTGATAAGTAGAGGCTTCAATAAGGCCCCAAGCTGTTGAACTCATTCTACAATTAAATAGCCAGCTACTTTAAAAGAATATTTTAAAAAAGGCAGTTTCATTATGATATCTTGTTCTTTTGAACTTTTCTGGCAGGGAAGTCTATAGCTTATAGTTTTCTTTTCTGAAGAACTCTATCTAGTCCAGTCACGGGAAGTTTCCTCTTGAGGCACCAGCTAGAACCCCTGCATTGGCAGGAGCTGAATGTTAAAAAAGGATGATTTCAGTGTTTAACAGTTGTTAATAAGGCTAGAAAGAAGGGAAAATTGAAAGGTCATTTTTATCGATCAGTACATATGGCGTGTTCAAACCTGGTGCACCAATACAGGTTTGAGGGAGTAGCAAGATGGAAGAAACTAAGTCTCTTTCGCTGTTAGCACTTGGGGGATCTTAGGGATCAACTAGTAAGCTACGTAAAACATTATCTGCTGGCTACTAAAGTCAGGAATGCTACCAGGACATGTTTTTGTCAAGATAGTCAAAAGGTTTGCCTGAACTTAGTTTGCCCCCTAATATCTTTGCCCACCCTCTTTCCTCCTTCTGTCCTTCCCCCCCTTCCCCAAGTTATACACCTTTTTGAAGTAATTTGTTAAAAGTGGCAGCTGTGGCTTTAAAATAAAATGTCCAACATAATGAGAAGTTGGCAGGTGACATCGTCTGCTAAAGACTACCATACAACTTCATAAATCTTCTCAGATTCACACATTGTAAATGTTGAGCCATGGGACTAGTAAATTTTATGACTGCACATTTCCAGCTCATGAATTCATAACTAGACATTTGCAACTTGCAAATCTTATTTAAGAACTGTGACCTTAATGTGTAAAGACTTCATGCACTATAATGATAGCAGGAAAACTTAGCTGCTTGCCACAGGGCCTTGCCTATTGCGTTTGGCTCTAAAAATCTTAGAGCAGAGAAGGGCATTTCATTGCTGAAGTTTCACTGCAATTAAAATTACTTGTCTGGTGTTTATATATAATAAAAATTCAGATGATGGTCGTTTTAAGCCAGAGATGTCTACTGAATATAGGCTTAGGAGTACTGACAATGTTAATATTTACCATGACTACGTGGTAACCATGGCTAACCAATAAGATCCCAATTCATATATTCACGTATTTAAAAATTGGGCCTAAGAATATGGCAAAAATCTAACTAAGTTAATTGCATAAGGTTTATCAAAAACTATGTATTTAATCAAAACTTGAATTATAACTTTTTGTTTTGATATTTTGATAAGTTACAGTTTTACATATTTATTCAGAACATTTCATATTCCAAATGAGAAGAGAGTAGATATACCAAAATGTCAGGAAACAAGCTAATCCTGAAGGATTTCGGAGATAAGTAGCAATAGTAAAGAATTTGCTATTCACCACTTTAAACAATCAAATGAACCAAAAATCTGAATAAACCAGCCCCCTCAAAGCAGTTCATAGACATAGAATATACTTGCTAAGTTTCATGCACAGTCCTTTGCATTTGGCAGAACCAAGTCACAAGTTCAAGATTTTGTCCATGTCTCAGGATTTACTCTGACCTTGCAAGTTTGCCTTTCATTCCCAAAGTTACAGTAAGACCAGGTTCTTCCTGAATTTAGCCAAGGATGGACTGAAGGCCCCTTAGCCCATGGATCTGGGCCAGCAGTGAACTCCTACCTGTTTCTGTTTTCCACTGAATATGATCTTTCCATCTTTTGATACAGGAAAATGAATCTGCACTGATATTGTGTGAAAAACAGCCTTAGTAGGTAGTAGTGTCTATTCAACCCGTACTGTTCCTTAAAAATAAGAAAAAAGATGAGGGAAACATGAAGGTGTCATATCCTTGTGTTTTCCACAGCTTTACAGTTTTCTACAGATTTATATATCTGAAGGTGTATATTAATTGCCATGTCAAAGCATTGTTTCATATTTGTCAGAGACTCTTGACTATGAGTTTTCAGATAAAAATAAGTGATAAGCAGAGTCGAACCAAACTTGCGTCATACTCAAGATTCTTCTGGGGCTTAAATAGTTGAAGTCTAGGCCATAACAGAGGTATCTGTTACCTGAAACCTTATTAGTGTCTTGCATGAAGACAGCTATTATTTTGGAGGTTGAGTCCTACCGAAATCGATGGCAAAATTGCCTTTCAGGAAACAAGCTCTTAAAAAGAAAATCCATGAAAAAGAAAATCTAACTCTCTGGAAAGAAGGGATTTTTGAACCATAATGTTAATAAACAAAACATTGTAAGTGGCAAAATAGATGCATTATTTCAAACTTTAAGCAAAAAAATTAAATTTTTATATGGTTATGATTTATGAGAGAATGAAAATTGTAAATGATTGAGTAAGAAATCTATTAAAATATTTTGACTTTTTTTTTTGTACAGCATGTTCAGTTAAGGTTTGAAGATAACTGCTGCTGTTGTTGGGTAACACTTGAAATTCTTGGATATCTCCTTATTTTTATCCATTTTGTCCAGAAAAAAATCAACTGCATGCCAAGGTGAATTTCAATGCATTTTTTGGTGAATTGTTTACTGTTATAGATTTTCCTTGCCCGATATAGAGCCTGGCATAAATTGAAGCAATTGTGCTGTGTTGTACTCCCCATCAGAGTTCCCTCAATCTCTCAGTAGAAACTGGTTTTAGACATGAAAGTAATCTTTGAACAAAGTGAATTCTGCTGAGACAATTAAAAAAAAAGAAGAGTTTGGGTCATGAGTTCTGATCGTCTTTTCGTATTAATACAGCATTGCTTACTCTTGAATGAGTTAGTTTTTAAAAAAATCATTCCATATTTATAGATCTAGTTTCTAAAACTTTGTTGCCATCTAACTCACTTAAAAGAATGCCTGAGAAATGAACCTTTTAAAAGAATACATTTTCTCTAGGCTATCCTAAAACATTCTGAATAATTCATGGAAGCCATTGAAATAAACACAATAAAGAATGAAGCAGTTAAACAAATACACTTCTCTGAGCTCTGAGTTTATATATTTAACTATTTGTTCTATGTACAAGATTTGGTCAACAGTGTGGCAGCAAGATATGCTAAGGAGGAAAGTATTTAGAAGATTGTTATTTTTGTATATCAGATTAAAATATTGTAAACAATTATGGGCAAAACCTTTAGAAGGTCAGTGAAAATTATAGAAAGCTATCCTCTCGACTGGGAGCATTTTAAATAAATCATAACATTATTTTGATGATCTTCCTTATGGTACTAGTTCTCAGGGACCTTTACTGTATGTGATTTATTTATTTATTTATTTATTTATTTATTTATTTATTTCAGTGCTATCCTTTACTCTGAAGGACCGAATAGCCGTGACACAGCTGGGAAACGTAGTAGACATATGGTATTCTGTATGTTTACATACTACACCCTTACCAAAGTCAGTGAGCAAACTGGTGGAGCTACAGCCTTGACCCAGCTGCCTTTTAGGGGCCTCATGAAGTAAACCAAGTCCTATGAACATCTGCTTAAAAGGGAAAATAAATTTTTCTTTAATACCTTTATGATGAATGTCCACCCATCCCCATCTAAGTTATCACAGAGGCTTTGACTGTTAGCTTATCTTAGCAGTTTCCAAGATAAAATCAATTACAAAAAAATTGGCACCAAATTTGAGTAAAAGATAAACTCCTTTTCAGGGATAGATAAATTTTGGATTAGATGCCAGGGCAGTAATCATTGTACATTGTATTAGCTAGATAGCTATTCTATGCTCAAACAATAGCTATCTATTATCTGAGAAAAGGCAGGACTTCCAATAACTTTTAAAATCTTTAAGATTCCCAGTGACACCTCCACGTCTGGTGCAAAAGTTAAAAAAAAAAAAAAAAATCCAACCCCCAAACCAAACAAATAAAAAAGAAATCTCACCCTGGCCAGAATATAACCGCATGGATTTTACTATCCATACAAAAAGGTATGTGGAATTCCTGGTTTCTTTTCTCTCTCTCCTTTTTTTTCCAGTTTTCCTTTTAGAAAAACAAAATAAAAGCAGATACCCTCCCCCACACACACCATTTTATTTCCAAAATAGAGTTGTTGGGTTTTTTCTAAGTATTTATTTCCTTGCAGATAGATGATGGAAATGATTGCAAAATTCTACTTGAAATTGTGGAAGTGTTATCATTTTAAATTGTTCCAAAGTTAATTTTAGTGCTAGCGTAGATATTTTGGAGATTTGTAGTTATGCCCAAATCACATCAATACCTGCGTTTTTATTTATTGGTTTGTTTTTTATTCTTTGCTGGTACAGTGATATACAGGTGTACTGGTACTAAGTAATTATGGGTATGAATATTTTTAATATAAGAAATCCTTTTCCTCTTGACTTGTGTTACATGATGTGCATTTTATGAAGTAATGTTCTGGAGATGAGACCTCTTAATGCCAGAAAACAAGCAAGTTTTAGCACTGACGTACACCTAAGATTTAACCTAAACCATCTTCCAGGTAAAAGCAATGAAAAATGTTTAAGGTGGTGTCACATATCTGGATATTTTAAAGTTTTGTAGTTTGGTTTCTAAACACTGCAAATCATCTTTAATTATTTTACAAGAGGCATTCCTTAATTTAAAAATGAAATTAAGTCCTGATGATATACATTGTGAAAATAAAAATAATAGTAATAATCCAACTCCTTTGACTTTTTTTTCAGGGTTCAGAACTCAGTATTGGAATAAGAGCAAATGAGGCAAAACATTTTGTGTATTGATGGCTTAAGTCTGAGCACTATAATATGGTTCTCAAATTCCTCTGTTAAACTGTAGATAGAACACATGCTAGTTATAAGAATGAACGTACTTTTCCTATGCAAGATCTGCAGCTAAAACTACAGTATTTTTCATAAAAATTATTACTATATATGCTATAAATATATATGTCATTTTTCTGTTGTGAGCACAACCACTTGGTGGAACTGGAGATGAGCTGATGTATTACTTGCATCTATCTTAGCCTGGTATAAAGTTATATGTTATCCAAAGGTGGAAGTAGCTCAGCGAGAATGGATGCAGCAGAACCCAGTCCTCCCCTCCCCACACACAGACATGGGTGTTGTGGGAAATGAGTCAATGTGGCAACGTACAAACCGGTCAGATTTGGACTTTTCACTATGAGTATGCAGCCTCTGGTCCAGCTGCTGCGAAAAGCAGGCTTGAAGCCAGCGTCGGCACAGGGAGACACCTCGCCTGCCCCTGCATGTCACCCGGAGGCAATTCCTCTCCCGCGAGCCCCATGGAACTGCCTGCAAAAGCTCGTGTTTATCGCAAGGGATGAGTATGGACAAAGGATTAGTTTAATGTAAATGTTGCCAAATGCAGTCTCAGTATATGAGAGTTAATGTGAGATAATGGTCCTTGAAAGCATTAAGATAGGGAAAGGTGACCAAAATAAGAGAGACAGCAAAATGATTAGACCAAGAGTTTTCCAGATGATGTGGAAATAATTTCCTAAGTGTCACTATGATTTTCTGTGATGATCAAAATCTTCCACTGGCTGAAAACTTTTATTAGAAGTACTAAAGAGAGATGATCCATAATAATATTTTAATGTACTGCTTCTGTATAATTTCTTCTTTTATATCTGTGGGGAAAAATTTCAACTTCATTACAAGAGTGCATACTCTTAGTTTTATTGCTTGTTGGCTACATCATAGGCTAACTGGGAATACTGTTGGCAAATCAGTGTTTAGGAATGGTGAATAGTTTCCAAAGCACATTTAGCCTTTGGGTGTTACTTCTTGGGCTTTGTAGTTAAAATGTACACAGAATATCCCAACTTTGTCCAGTTTTGTTGTTTCCTTTCCTCCTGGAATTACTGCATTGCCTCTAAGAAATGTGCAAATGTTGGACTGGCAGAGACCATTTCAGAGTTTATAAATTGAGTTTTATGCTTCGTACCTGTAAATCCACAGCAGAGAACACTTTATGTAACTTCATACAGAGGGTAGCAACACTGTGTATTGATCTTTTGTAATGACTGCTATTAAGCAGTATAAAATTTTATTTTTCCTTCCCAATGACTTAACATATTATCTCTATTTCTCCCTAAATAAAACTACTAAAAAGGGGCAATGCCTTAGGCACCACAGTAAGCTTCACTGTCACTTAGGCTTCTAGACATCATCATTTCATTCTGGTAGACTTGTTCTGTAATATCGTTAGTACAAATCAACTGTTACTTAAAGCTTTTATCTAGAGAGATAAATAACTGGCTGAAAATTGCTAGTTCAGGCAGACGTTAAAGAGTATGAAGACTTTGTATTAAAAATTACTGTCTCTCAATAGTCTTAGATTGAAATATAGTCTTTGGAATCACAATACTTTTCATATGTTAGTTTTGCTTAGTGTGTAATGAATCCTTCTTGTTTACAGGTACCATGTCTGGCTTTGGTGGTTCTTTGCCACTAAATGAGTCTCTTTCATGGAAACCAGTGTTACAGAATCTCATAATTGAAATGAATGGCTTAGAGCATAATTCTAAATTTTTTAATGAATGACACCTGGTGTGCCCCTGCTCTCTTCCTCCTTCAAGCATCATACAGTGGTACATACTTCCGTAACTCCTACAAATTATGACTGCTTTATATTAAGTCAGGCCTAAAAGACATCCTGAAAATTATCGGTTCAATTTTCAGAAAGCAGCACAAAAAAAATCAAGAAAAGAAATTCCATTGCTAAGATTGTATCTGTTTATACTGACATGATAGCCAATTTTATTTGACAAAATTATTTTGCAAACTATTTTTACAGTGAAAGTCAGGTTTAAGAGGAGAATTTCCAAGTAGACAGCTTTCGCACAGTTTATGTCAACTACTGTTACTGTAGCTTAGACAATAATCTGAGAAAATGTAATCAAATACTTCACTAGCGTTTGTTTTTTTGTGTGTGGCCTGAAATTTTCCAAAGGAGGTGCTACATCAAAGACCCAGTATGAATTTTCTTCTAAGTGCAAGCAAGCTTTTTTGTGGTATAAAAAACCCTTGCTATTCATTCACTTTTGTAACACCAAAAATTCCCCTTTTTAGTTAGATCCAGGAGTTCAGATGACTGAAATTGCCATATACTGCACATCTCAGTGCCTGGAAGTAGCTGCTTCAGTGTGAGTACTCTGCAGCAGGCAGCTGGTCCGAAACCATCTCCACCACCACGATAGCCTGCTGCTGACGCGGCCAGTTTAACCGTCTCACCTGGCTGCCTGTGCTACGCTATGCTAAGATAGTGTAGATTTTTGTTTGTTTGTTTTACAGACAGTTACTCCATTTAGGTAACTCCAAGACAGTTAGAAAGCAACATCTCAAAATGTTCCCATAGTCAGATGAACTTTTGATCTTTTAGAGGCTTCTCCTGTTGTATATATGCATGTATGCATGTATGCATGTATGTATGTATCTACCTGTCTGTCTATTTCTATATACCAGTACCAAAAAAAAATACAGTAACTATAATAAGGAAGAAAAATATCCTTATCCCTTTCTCTGTAACATGGATTATACATATAATTTAATTTGATTTGTCAAGACTTCTCTCGTTTTATTGCTGCATTTTGAGTGCAGTGAATTTTGAAATAGCTGAACTCCGTATGATAGTACTTTGAAATTCTGAAGTGGTATATTAGGGTAATTATGAGATTAATTCAAATGTACCCATTTTATAAATTTCATCATAAAAATCTCTAGATTGTGAGATAATTTCATTATGGTTTTTACTTTTTTCATATTACTCTAACCACTTTTATAATTTTTTTGGGCACCTTTACTATTTTATCTTAATTCTTTGAATCTAAATGCTTTATGCTAGCAGGAAAGTAGAGAGTCTACAGCTCTCAAAAGAGCCTCCCACCCCAGAATGCTCGGGTTTCCCACTGATGCCCCACCATGGTGGAATCTCTGTGCACTGGAAATGCACTGTGCATTTAAGGTTTGCCATTCAAGTGGAGAAACTTACAGCATTTGTAGAGAGAGGGTTGCTATTAATTTTGGAGGGGAAAAGGGTGCCTAGCATGTTTTTTCATGTTATGCCAAAGCGGATAAAACAATCACATTTTTCATATATACCTAGTGTTCCAGAAAAATGTGCTGCAAATCAGAGACCCCAGTCAGAGACAGAGATGGATATATTTTGTAAATATAATATAGACTTTCTAGGAAATTTCTACCATTTCTGAAAAAGTATTTGGAAATGAGTAGAGAATTACAAGTTTTCTGTAGAACAGTAGAACTAATCTAAATAATCCTACATATCAGGAATATAATGCCCAAATTTTCTAAGACTGTGCAGTAGGGACTGATACAGGACTGCTCTTGGGAAAGAAACTTATGACTCCGGGAATTTGCTTAGTGGATTGAAGAGAAGAAGGTATATTCCTGAGAGAACAAAAGAGACAGATTTCAGACACACACAGACAAAAAAAAAAAAAAAAAAAAAAAAAAAAAAAAAAAAAAAAAGGGAAAAAACTACTTCCCCAGAAAAACAGGAGATCTCTAATATTGTGAGGTGTTGCTAGTCTGCTTTGTTTGAAAAAGCAAAAGTTTAGATTTCAAGAGGTAATATTCAGATAGCAAGTACTGTATGATTTGGTTATTCGGTTGTTATTTACAACAAAAGATGGAAGAGCTTGAAAAAGCCAGTGGGTCTGACAGTGCTGTTAGACAAAAAAACATGCGGAAAGAGGTTAGCTTGGAAACACTGATACTTTGGCAGAAACTGACATGATTGTGGGTTTTTGAGTGGAATTTTGGCTTCAGTAAAAACAGTGATTTCTCATTGATCTTACATCTCCTGTTTCTGTTGTTCTAGGGATTTTGCTTTGTTTTGTTTGTTGTTGTTGTTGTTGTTGTTGTTTTTACCTAATTCAATTGCCTTTCAATGTTCTATATTGAAGTAGAAATGCAAGGAAATCAGACCTTGGTTTTTAAATTGTTTATGTATCCATCTCCCCATCCACCCTAGACTTTGAGAGGGGCTTGCTGGTGCAGACTTTTTGAATGTCATTATCCTGTAAAACAGTATTGAGATCAAATTCTCTTGAATGAAATATCTTATTTTCAGGATTTTTAAAATTTTATTTTATTTTTTATTTACTTTTATTTGATTCTGCTCACAACAACAAATTTGATGAAAGTCCAGAATCAGCAAAATTTTAACATTTCAGTTTTCACATGGAACATTTCATCGGGTCATCTTTATAAATATTAATTTCTCAAACAACTCAAAACTTATATGAAAAATATATTATGCTATCTAGATGCTGCTGCTGGTTTCAGGCACTTATAAAAATCTAGTAAAAGCATCCTTATGGAAATAGACACAAAAAAGATTAGTAGGACATTATATAGTTGTTAGGAAGAAAGGAATTACATAGCAAAGGAAAACGATTTGGTCTCAGAACCTGTTGTAACCTATACATAAAAGCTCTATTTCCTATCTGGGAATACAAGGAACATGTTAAGGGAAGTGACTTCTAGCATGTTTGTAGCCATTACAGCAAAGGGACAGGCACTTCCTAATTGCACATGTAATGCTGGCCAAATCACTCAATTCGAATAGGATGCACAGAGGAAAGGCCTTACAAAAAAAGTTGTTAACATGAACAGGTGGATAAATTAAAACTCAGTAAGGTACAGCAATCTCCTCAGAGTCTTGCAGCAAATCAGTGATGAGAAAAGGTCATGAGAAAGAACTGGTCTCACAAAAACACATGCTTTTGTTAGCCAGAATCTCAGAAAATGCAGAAATAGCTAGAGGTTTCTTCATTTTGTTGTCTCAGGACACCTCTGTCCCTGAATCTTCTAATGACAAGCATCTCTACCAAGCTTCCAAAGCAAAACTAATGCAAATCGGTATTTTGCAGAAAATCTGATAGCCAGAGGTGTCAATTATTTTATTAAAAATGTAAAATATGATTTGCAGAGTGCAGAGTGCAAAGCCTGGAAGATATTTCAGTTTCCCTTTTTGCTGTTTTATAGAGCTAGAAGTTGTGCGGCTGCCCAATGGTTCTGCTAATAACCATTTGACAATAGCAGCAGGAAATGCTGCTAGTATACTTGCAGTAGTATAATAATGTGGGTGTAAATGATGTCAATTCCATGATAAAGGTACATTAATGAAAGGTATACTCACGACTTACCTTCATCTCATGGAAGATCTGGACTCTAATGTTTGATCTAAATGTATATGTGCACAAGTATTTCATAATGAAATACTGAATCCCATGTTTAAGTAATGTCGCATTGGGGACTCTCAAAAGTTGGAGAATTCATATCTGGAGCTATTGATCCATCCTTAATTCATATTAACAGGACAAATGGGGCATTGGTTGTAGCTACAAAGTAGTCCTGAAATGAAAGTGTTAGCCTTATATTGTCAAAACTAATCATTATCAGGAGACTTCTGTTAAATAACTTTATTAGGTAAAAAACCTAGCCAGTTAAATAAATATGCATTACCTAGAAATTTAGTCCTAAAGATGCAACTAAATGTTGGACTTGTAACTCTGAGCAGTCCTTTTAGATAAATGAATTATTCACAGTGATAAATGACCTGATCTAGCCAAAGTCAATGGGATTCCTCCATAGACGATGATGGGCTCTGGATTAGAACTGACTTCACCTGAATAAAACCAATCATTTTCCTAACCCATGAATTAATATGAAGTGACTGCAGAATCCCACTGTTGGAAAAGTATCAAACCGCAGGAGGAGAAGAAGAGAAAGCTGTGTTTGGATTTTTTTTCCTTCCTTAGACAGACAATGCTCTTCCAGGACACGGTGTTTCCTCTGGAATTAAATCTAAATGCTATATGTCAGTATTAGGAAGAATGAACTTTTATGAGGCAAGTGTGAAAATTAACTCAAGCTCTGTTGACTTGAAATGATCACCTGTTTTTTTGGTGTAGAAAAATTTGTGTGAGAAACCTCTGTTGGGGAAAGTTAGTAAACATTTGGTGTGAAAATTCTTCATGCTTTTAGGTGACTAAAATAAAAATAATAATTAAAAGAAAATTCCAATAGAGAGAGACTACACTAATCCTATATCTAATTACCTGATTTTCAGCCTTCTCTTTTATATAAGCATGCACACAGGCTCACGCATTTCCATCAATCTGATTCTGCTTCCTCAAAGAATTGAGAGTTGTGTTTATCTGCTTGTTTCCTAATTATTCTTTATTATCAAGACACTTCATTTTTAATAACTTACTCTCCTTTGTAATTAGATTATCTCTTGGATTACACTGGAGTTTTCCTTTGAGCATTGTTTTTTTTTTATTTAATTTCCTTGTATAATTAAAGATGTCTATGTTGAATTACACAATTCCAGTCTTTGCTAACGGTAGCTGATGCCTGAGATGTTGGTATTCTGGTTCTGATTGGAGACTTTGATTCTAGTCTTATAAAAAAAAAGTTGTGAAATCTGCCAGTTGATATAGTCAGGAAAGATGTGAAAGTTACCTCTTTAAAATTCTTTGCCAGTATATTGTGTCTAATGCTGCATGAATAAATTACCAGCCTTCTCATTCTTTTTGTAATGCTGGCTTAGGTTTTTTGTTTCAACGCTGTTTGGGTTATTTCCTTCATCAAGTTGCAATATTTGGATTCAGAAAATATGCTGTCAACAAGACTTGTTTGGACAGACCTCTGATTCCTTTGGTGTAAGTGTTTTTATCTGAAAAAGAAGAATATTCATATTCAAATGGTGTAAATCCATTGTCTTCAGCAGAGTTACAGAATGGGAATTAAAACTGCAACATGTTCATACCTACCGGCCTGTAAATGTTACCAGCATTCCTAAGACGATATGTCTAAATAGGGACTGCATATTTTTATATAAAAATGTGCATTGCTTCTGTTTCAGTAGACACTTGCTCCTTTCTCCAGCTGCACTGATTAATAACTGCTGATAAAGCGTATTACTTTTGCAAACCATGCCTTACCGATGTCCTTAGACAAAGCTTCAGAAGCATCATGTCTGCTCTGACACATTCACATGTCCACTGCATAGATCTGAATCTCTGTGTCATCAGACTAGTTTCAGTAAAGCTAGCTTACATTATCTTATAGATAAACTGCATTCAGCTACATATTTACCATATGATGTTATCATAAAACACAAGATAAAAATGTTTGCCTTTGAAGAATTTGCAACACCAATTTTTGCTACACATTTTGAATGATATCAAAATGTTCTAAAAAGGCAGTAATATTAATAATTTGGAAATGTCAGTTTTAATATTTTAGGTAGACAACAGTGTTGATTCTGCATTGCTCTACATCAGTTGGTAGAAAAGTACCTTTCCCTGTCCTGCATGCAGCAATCCAGTTTTGGAATGAAAAGAGGTGAAAAAGTTTTGGTCACACTTCTGTGATTTTAATTTGTATTTATAATTAATTCTCATTAAATGTTTGTAACTAGATCAGAACTATGTATCCATGCATATTTATTTTATAAAATAATATTCTTACTATTGATGCTCTCTGTCTTCAAAACACAAAGGTAGTTAACTGGCTGGTCATTTTATGAAAAGAAAAGAAATGGAGGCAGTAGTTTGTCTTTGTAGATGCAACAAAGGACATGTTCTGCATATTTTCCAGAAACATTTGACAGTCACAGTTCAAACCTGAAATACCAAAATTATTAATTAAATGTGATGGATAAAAATAAAAAATTATTTATTGTGCTCTTTCATGTAAATGTAAGATAAATTGATACTGTACTTGTTAATTCAAAGAAACTTTCAGACACTTTCGGTTGCATGAATGGAAAGGTATGTAGTAGTTGATGTTCTTAGAGGACATTAGCAGCATTCATCTGAAAAAATGATTTAAAACTTAAAGGTTTCATAAAGGTTATAGTGTTGCTATTATAGTGCTAATATTTTAAAATCTTTCATTTTCAATAGTTATACAAGAGACATTACTTCAGTCTAGTATTAGATTAGTTGTATATTGCTGGATAAACAAATGGAGAAATAGCAAAATACTTTTGAAATGGTTAGTTGAAATCATCTGAGTACTGAAGTCAGATAATCTTATTTTACTGGGTTTGTGTGTGTTTGTGTTTGTTTGTTTGTTTAAATGTGAAATCTCTTGCCAGAAGCAGCAAGTTGATAGAGTGTTATGGCATGGTATTTTTCTGATCTGTGCAAGGCGAGTTCTTGGGAATTTTTTTATACCTGAATTAGGAAGCATTAGCATCCCAGTTGCTGATGTTGTAGGCATTCTCAATAGAGAGACTAAAGACTTGTGTGTCACTAGAACTGTTTTCTGAGTATTAACCTATGTGGCTGTGACAGTACAAAAAAAACTATAAAGAAAAAGAGATTATCATCCAAGATCGGTGAATGCAGCACTTGTCATAAATATAAAATAAATAAGTAAAGTAATCTCCCCCCCAACAAAAAATTATCACATAAAACCCCCCAGAAAGCTAGAGGTATTTATTTTCCTAGAAAGTTTCTACATTATAGCAGATTCAATTAGAAGTATTTTAGAAAAATTACTGATAATTGCAGCCATGAAATCTGAATAATTACCAGCAACGTTAATCTTGTTTCTCCACCAGTTCACAGCTTTCATAGTCAGGCAAGACATGTCCAGACCAAAATGACTGTATGTTTTATTTGCGTGCATGTGAGCAAATGATTTCCTAGAGTATGAAACAAAATAAGGGAAGGCTTTTTCTTGATGGACTAAAAGAATATATTCAAGTTATCTAGAAAACTTGTAAGTTTTCATTAGTTTTCTGATGAATCCATAGATGTTTATGTTCCATCAACACTGGTCTTGAAAAAGATATTTTATTTTACTATTTTTTTTCTCCCAGATACACAAAATTAATGCTGATAGGAAGGAGACGAAATAGCTGCCAAGAAAGACCTAGTGCTAGAAAGTCCTTCTGAGCTAATTTATCTGTGCAGAGTAATAGGCTTAAATGTGATTGTTCAAGTAAAAAAATGAAAGGTGAAATTCTAGTTTCATTGAAGTCAATGTCAAAACTCTTACTGATTTGACAGAGCTAATATTTTGGCCAGTGTCTGAGTAGGGGCGATGGTGGAGAAAACAGGGAACATGCATCTGTGAATACATCCCTGGGTTGAATGCACTGCAGGTTGCCTTTTTGGCAGGGGGTTGGGTTTTTTGGTTTTTTAAGAGGATGGGAGACAAAGGAAATGAGCCAAAATGAAGGCCTGTTTTATTTATAACTTTTGGGCCATTTAGACACTAACGCTGCTCATGTCTGCAGATTGTTTCAGTAACAGCATATCTGCTTTTAAGAACACAGTTTTAATTTTTCTCCCTGTTATCTGTAATTCCTTCAGTATAGTTTGAGACATCTGTGACTAGTCATATGAATCATTGCTACACCAGAGAAAGCTTTCTTTTTTTTTTTTTTTTTAAGATTGTTTAGAAAAAAAAATGACTATGTTAAAATTCTCAGGACAGACCGCTGCTTAATTCATTTTTATACTGTTGTGTAGATAGGACAGTTATTAAATTAAAAACAAAACCTTACTATTTTAATTTTTGTAGTGTTAATTTTCCGTATTTTAGACATATTAGACAACAATTTAATTTTACTCCCATGTTCAAAGTCACATCAACAGTAAAATCAACATTGTTTTCTGTAATGAAATGTGGGGAACACATTATACTCTTTCAAAGTTTGTTTTGCTAAACACTAAGTAAGCCCATGTGCTTGACTCACAGCAGGAGAGAGACATTCAAAGACACTGTGCCATATACAATGCGGAGAAGGAAGCTGTTGCTTAGATGCTCATGAAAGCAGGGTTACGAGAGTAATCATGGTACCTGTGGCTCAGGAAATGGGAGACTTGCAAGTCTTGGCAAGCTGGAAAAAAATACTGGAAAATTATTACTGTTTGTTTATACTGTGATTTTGTTCTTCCCTTCCTATCTGCTATAGGCTTCTCCTGGAGAGGGGACACTGAGCTAGAAGAATCATTGTCTTAACCAGTGTCTTCATCCTTGTTGTTCTTACATGACTTAAGTACCAACTGAAAACGGAATCACTGTAAACAATAGACCTTTAACATAATTAAAGACTTGAGTGTAAGAGTATACAGATTAGAAAGACAATCTGATGCTTGATTTTAAATTCTTAGTAGGGTTCTCTTCAGAAAACTTTTGTATAGTACTGCATAATGCAAATACACTGCATTTTAATGTACTGAATTTACCAACTTAGTATAAAGGGGATGCAAAAGATATGTATCTGATTTTTCTGCTCTGGGCAATAGACTCAAATAATCCCAGCCTGGTCTGTATGCTGAAGGTGTGTGTCTCGAACCTTTACAGAGGCAGATCCTTAGGGATTTGTTAGAGAAGACAGCAGGAAGAGCTCCCACCTGCACTAACAACCTTGACCTACTTTCAAGGTTGTTCTGTTAGAAGCAAGTTTATAACATAGGTCCCTTGCAAAGTACAGGTCAAGGTTCTCAGTGGAGCAGAGAAGCACTCAGTAATTTTTTAAGGTTGTATCCTGATAAAACTGATTTGTTTATCAGTTATTGCTTGCATCAGACGCAGCACCTGCCCAAAAATTTATGTCACTGCTGCTCTTTTATCTTTTTGTTTCACACTGAGTGCTGGCCTAAGGGATCTTTAGCAAAGTTTAATCCCCATGGAGGAAAGCCATCTGGTTCTCATTTGTTTCTCCTCTGTAAAATGTAGCTTAATCGTATTGATTAGATCTTGCAGTGGAGTTTCTATTCCACATTTTTATAAAATGAACAAGAAAGACAATGTTGCACACAAGGATTTTTCTATTCCGCCAATGAATATGCAATCACACAGATGACCTCAATCTGCATTAAACAAGTAGTCTGTGTAAATCCCAAAGGCAAGTTCAAATCTTTTGATCTGCAAGGATTCTGTTTGTTACAGCCTAAAGCATTGTGGCTTAGATGCGGCTGCCTAGCAGAAATGTTTTGCACAACCCAGGATGAATTGTAGCACTTTCTCTGTTTTTATTAATAAACCACGTTTATTAAACCCAGTGGGGTTGATGAAAGAACGTTAATTAAAGTTTACACCTTTTGCTACATAGCACAAATTTCATGTTTGTAGCGATGACAAGAGCGTGAACATCTGAAACAATGGACAAGGATTAATAATATTAATTTCTGAAGAAAGTAAGCAAATATTTTTGAGGAATAATGACTAGAAACTGATTCTTGAAGGAGAAAAAGTATATGAAAGATTATAAAAATACTACTAGTGATGATAGAGAATAATATAGGAACTAGAAACATAGTACCAACCTTTGCTGATTCAAAAAACATAATTTCATAGTCTCTACATATCCTTCTTAATGAGATTGTACATTGAGTTACTGGGATATTGAATAGAGATGAAAATTTTCATATGAGGAGGAAGAAAGCTAATTAATAATTCTTTACCTCTCAGCTTGGCCATGCCTTTTCTTCTGTATATACTTTTGTCCTGGATTTTTCTAATTTCATATAACCTCCTCTCTTTTGGATATATCCTTACTGTTGTCTCACTTCTTCCAGCAAACGAGCACAAAGAAGATTTTTTTTGCCTTTCTTTTTATCTATTCTTTTCTCTGTGTTCATGGCAGACAGCTATACTCTCAATCAAGCCTTTCTTTCCCTGCATGGAAGCTACCCACCTTTTTGTTGTTATTTTTTCTACATTTCTGAAATTGCTCCTTACCACCATAGCTTACGTTTCTGTTTCACAATAGCAGCTGTAACACTTCCCTCCTCTCTTCAGACCAACTTCCAGTAGCCAAAAGCATTTTCCTTGCTCCAGTGTATAACTCAAAGTTATAAAAACATGGCGGGGAAAAATGCCACTCACGTAAAATAATATTAAAGCGGGCAATAGGGATAAAAAAACATGTACCCATTGCTCAGCTATGTTGAACAGAATGAAGAGCAAGGGCTGTTTTTTTGCCTGTCAGGTCTGTAGTCCAGCCTGGGGCTCCAGCGGGGCTCTATCTCAAGATAACTCCACAGGCTCGTATGTTTTAAGTAAAGAACTTCAGTGATTTACCTAGTTCAACTTCTTGTTTACAGTAAGCTATCTAGTTGTCTTTTAATTACTCCCAATAACTTGTGTCTGACTAACATATCTTGTAGAAAGAAAGATTGCATCTGAAAACTTCAGGAAATCTAGCGTCCACCACTTTTCTTGGTAATTTGTTCAAGTAGATATTTTTTACAATGCGTTTTACTTATTTATGTCTGCTTATCAAAAGGAAGGCTGAGACAGGATTTCATCCCAGTGAATCAGCTGATACACAAAAAAGAATACTAGATTGCTCTTCAATTCAGCAGAAACCCTGTGTTTTCTATACTGAAATTTTCAGAGCAAACCCTTTCCTGCGTGAGCTGTTCTGCAGCAGCGTACTTACACGGAGTAGAACTTGGTGGTGTGCGAATACACACTAGTGCCAGCATGGCAGTGAGGGGATCTGTTCAAGCCAGTCTACCTTGCTTCTCCATAGACCTAATTAATCTGAGCATGTGCCCAGTAATGCATCATACTGCTTGTCCACTACATTGCATTGTGCTATGTAATGCATCCCTATCTGCTAAAAATTCTTTAATTCCTGGCTGTTATTGCCACAGATCTGTAATTTTATTTTGTTAAAAAAAAAAAAAAAGAGAGAGAGAGAGAGAGAGGAGATTGAAAGATTGAAATTTCTAAGTCTGGAATGGTAAGATGTTTCCAGCTCTCAGATCATTTTTTGTGACCATACCATCCTTCATTTTGTAGTGTTAGTTTCTGAAGGTGAAGAGCCCAGTGGAATATAGCTCTTCCAGACTGATACCAATAACGATGCAGTGGTAGATAAAATCATTCTACTGCTCATAGGAAGCATCTCTTGCCTTTAATCATACAAAGCTTGCATGGTTCCAAATTGGTCCAGCTGCATCCAGCTGCACCAGTTAGTGTGGGCACCATATGTGCTGCTGTGACCGCTTACCAGGATGTTTCCCTCTGAAATCCCATGTTTCTTTCTGAAAAGAACTGGGCTAAAGCTGCTTAGTGGGATTTGTTCCATCTGCAGATACCTATATATTATTATTCATCTGTAATCTTTTCCCTGACACATCACATGCTCTGTTGACTTACAGTATGCTAATTGACACTTCCTCATCTTTTGCAGTAACCATACCTTAAAACTATCAGAGCAATGCCTTAATACCCAGGAGTATTTGAAATATTAATTCAGCATTAAAGGCTGCTCATTTTTTTCATATGAATATTTGAGTGAAGTGGAAAACCTGATTAATGGAAAGAAGAAAGACTCTGGGCTAATATGACCTGTCTGAGGTCATGCAGAGAATTGTTAGTAGTTTCCATCCTGTCCTAGCTGACAAGTTCTGTTTTTCAGAAAAACAAGAACTGGTTTGTGCTTCAGTCAACCAGTTTTTATGTCAGTCTTGAAGTCTGCCCACAGGCCAACTAGAGATTAGGAAGAACTGGTTTAAATGGCTTGACACAACAGTAACACAGTTCTTGACATCTGTCTTTACTTACAGAAGTAATTCTGTAATTTTGTCCTGCAGTTGTGCACCTAACTTTTGGCTGCCTGTCCCCTTGAATGCGTTCCCAAACTCTCACTGGGGAGTTGTGCAAAAACAGTATGCTCAACAGAGGCACAAAGATGTCTGTAGGCAGATGGCTCATAGACCTACAAAGAGAGAAGGAACTGCTTTAAAACCTGTCTCTCTTCAGAGCTCAGGTGCCCTGCTAAGGCAATGCAATGCTACTATACGCCATATGAGACGTATAGTAGCACATCCAGATTCTTCTGTTGCAAAATTTATTTCAAACCAGAAAGCCGGAATTCCTCTTTTTGCTGAAGAAATAGCTCTTCTGATGCTCTATTCCTCTCCCTGGAAAGTGCTATCAGACAATAGGCTTGGCATCCTCTCCTGTGGAAAATTATTCTGTTTTAACAGAGAAAAGTAACAAACATTGCCAAACGCCTCCAGATATAAGAGGAAAGAATGCAACGGTTTTTAAGATCTCATTTTTAGACTCAGGTACTCCACCTAAGTCACCTATGTTTTTAAGTGTAAATCACTTATAATGGCACTGCCATAACCTTGCAGAGGTAATGAGAAGCCATAAATGTATCTAAGGTATTTAGGTGAATAGCTGGAATTTTGGTTTTTCATTTTATTACTAGGAATATTTCATATTTCCTCTGGAATTTTAGACCTGTCACTTTAATTATTCAGGGCCTCAGTTTTTCTGTCTCCAAAAAGGGGATAATTGTGCCCAGTTCAGGGGAGTAGTGACTTTTTTCTTATGGGTTGAAAAGTGCATTGAAATCCTTGAATTGAAAATATCACTAACACAGAAAGTACTTATTTAACTATCTCTTGGAATTACATATGTATTTAATTGATATTCCAGACATCCAAACTATTGGATGAATGTGCATTGGACACACAGTGCTATAGAAGGATATTGAAAGACAGACCGCAGCACTTGCCAAGGAAATAAAGTTTCCTGCAGATGCAGAGACATGTAAACCCAAAACCTGCTGCAGGTAGGGAGTATTGTTAAGGCAGAGTTCTGATCCAAATAAGGATTTAATTTAAATCTACCTATTTCACTTTCCAGACTGAAATCCTAGATGAGTGTCTGCCCTTAGTGCCATTTTTTTGTAAGTTTATCTTTTGAAAGAAAAATTGCAAAACACCAGGGAAAATAACAGGAAAAATATAAGTTCTCATATTCCACAACATTTAAAAAAGAAGAAAAATCTTGTCATAAAGAAATCCACAAAACACTGTGGGTGGAAATTAAATATAAAAAGAGTAATCCCTCAGCATTTTAAATATTTTATAAAGAAATATAATTTGTATTCTGACACATAAAGCTATATCATCAGAGCAAAACTACACACCACATGAATGTTTATTAAAAAAATCATATCAGAAAACAGTGTGATTATCCATAACAGGATGCAATATATCTAGTTATCTCATCATCTAGAAAAAGCTTCCACATTTTCATCAATAGACAAATCTTCTTTCTTAGAATGAGACAATAAAAAGCTCTAGCATTATCATCATCATAATAATAAAGTCCTTAAATAACCTTAATTTTGAGGGAAACAGAGAAGTTTGAAAGCATGGTAAACAAAACTCAGGGTGACGTGCTCTTCTTTCCACAAAATATTTTACTCATGAGAGGGCCTGGCTCAAACAATGATGAGGACAAGTAACTCCATGGCACTGCTATGCATTAGAAGTGTGCAGCAGACAGGTAGTTTAATTTCACCTCTCCTTCAAAGAGATTGAGGGTTTTGTCTGCTTGCTTGTTTTTGCCACTACTATTTGGGATCGAGTTCCTCTGCGGATCGGGATCAGGAGAAGGGGCCACAAATGGATCTCACCTTCCACCCATTCATGTGGAGGAGACGCCCAACAGTAGAGCTGCTGGTGAGGGCATGCCGGTGGTACAAGCCTGTGAGGCAAACTCCGCGGCTCGCTGTACCACGGCTGCTTTGACATCTGTGGTAACGAGGATCTGGGTCTTAGGATTTAATTCTCGTTGCTTGCCATTGTCTCAGTGCGTATCACTCAACCTTTTGTCAATAAATTTATGCTTGACTTTGAAATGGTGTATCACTGTAATTATCCTTGTGTTTGTACAGTGCCTGGCACAGCTAGAGCCCAATTCTGAGTGCAATGTGGGAGTTAATAAAATATAAATAATCTATTATTCTAAATTTATTATTATAAAAATGAAAAAATAAATTAAAAATGAAAACTAAAAGTATGTAATAAGTTATATAAATTTATATAAGTATAATATATAATATACAGTATATATAAATTTGTAAGAATATGAAAATGAAAAATGTAAATGTAAAATTTTTATAACTAAAAAGAAAATAGAAAAATATTTATTATTATAAGTAATAACTATCAAGTACTGCTAAGTTCAAATCAAAAAGGGCTCCTCTTTCCTATGAATAGTTTTCCATTTCCTGTTCGTTCAGAGAAGATACTAAGTTTATATTTTAGTCTGGTTGAAGGATTCAAACTGATTTAGAAGAGATTTGCTTTAAAGCAAGCAGACAGTGTCTATATTATGAGTTCTGTATTTTCTTCCAAGTCCTATCCTGCACAGCAGATACTCATCAATCATATTGGGAAGCTGACTTATATTCTCCACACTTCACCACTAACTGGATTACAGAGCTGAAAATCTTACTCAAAGTTTAAAATGTGATAAAAGTAATCAAATTGTTCTCGTCAAATTCTAACTGTGGTGAATAGATGGCACTAATTACCTTTTCTTATTATGCTACAAATGTAGTTTACTCCATCTTTATTCATGAAGTAGTATCATATAGCCCACCAAGGGGACTGCAGCAGTATGTAATATTGGCATATTTGTTTGCTCGTTCTTGTTTTCCCTCTTCATCAGTATTCTGGAGGTGTGACTTTAGACTGCAATGTATTGCTGTGCGGGACTTTCTCCTGTCTGGCTGTAATTATTGCATGCTGCAGATTTCTGAAGTTGAACTTATCGAAAAAAATCTCAAAGAACTCCAATAAAAGAACTCCAATAATAAAAATTAGAGGCAGTTTTACTGGAGATTATTAGTTGTCTTTTTTTCCCTTAACTACCAGCTTTAGAAAAATGCAAGTGTACACAGGCAACATTCATAAGGTGGAGGTAATTGATCTGAGCCTGGACTGAGGCTGTTGCACTCATTGTGAAAACACACTAACCTTAATAACGTTAAATTTGCTTTGTGGAGGAGTTATCAGGCTAGTAATAATGATTTCAAACCTCTAGTTCACAGACAAGCAGTATATATCTGGCTGAAATATTATTCTGTGAAGTAAGTCTGTCAACAGGTAGTTTATTTGTTGCCTAGTCTGTGGCTGAAATGCTGAACTTTTTTAGGACTACAAAACAAACAAGGAAAAAGCTTTCTGACTGTTTCCTTCCTCCTTCTGTTTAGAAAACCTTGCTTTCCTAAGACAAGCTTCCAGATGACAATGTCTCGAAAAATCATGGTCTTTCTGTAGCTGAAGTATTTGTTAAAGAAAATTGGCAGAAGGATGGGGCTTCTGCACAGTCTGAGTACCAGCTTAGTTTCCAGAAATTTATTTTATCTGATCTTTATCCAGCATTCAGAGACATCAAGTGTCTATATTTTGAATGCACTTCTGCAACAGTTTTTCTAGAAGATTTAGGGAGAAGATGAGAGAGGATGACAGAAAGGATTCTGGCACCTCTGCACACTGCAGAAAAGGAGGCCAGATTCCTGCTTGTGGCCCCTGTGTGTGTTGCCATTACTGCTAGAATAATCCCTCATGTAGCAAGGTTAGGAAAAACAACCTTCTGTAAAGGATGTTTCTTCCAAGTATGCTATCCTTATAATTTCAGTGGCACTGAGGCACAAAGGGTAAGTGATTCAGAGGATTTTGTGCTATGACTTTTCTCCCATGCTCTCATGGGAAGCAGGCAGCTTTAGCAGGGAGAGTCGTAAAATCTGCAAGATCAGCTTATTAGGTTCATTCAAAGCTTGATTTTCAGATACTAGGCAACTACTGGCAAGGGCATAATAAACCCTAGTGTTCCTCCATTCATCTTTAAAAGTACAAACTACCAAGCTCTAGTATTTCATGTATGAACCCAGAAACTGCTATACTGGAAGCATCCTGCAAGCTACCATTAGCCACTTTCCAGATGACTGCTCATGTCTTATCTTACAGGACTGCCATTTATTCTTGCTTTGCCTTATGAATACAGGGAAAAATAAATCAATTCAACTTTCAGATGAAAATAGACCTTTACACTAGTATCTAAGCAATGGAACCAATGAATAGATCAGTCTTTCAAAAAAATTAACTTCGACATTGAAAAAGGAAAAGCAAAATAACACCAAAAATTTGACCACTACTTTATGACTTGCACACCTAAATTGAAGCTATGAATGTGACTCCATTTCTGAGTAATATCATCCAAGCTGCTATTTTTGTATTTGTAAGCTTAGTAAGGAAATGCCAGGCAAGGAAGAAAATGTCTGAGAGTGAATGCTTATCTGCGTGACGATTACCCACGTGTCACACGGGGGCCTTGGGTCTAGTTAGGACTGTGGTAGGGGCAAGGTGCCAGTCTTACCAAGCCTCTCTGGAAATTTCTCTGGAGGCTTGGTTGCTTGAACCCTTTGAAGGTTCCAACTATTAGCACACTTTGCTGTATTGTGCTACCGGTATATTTTCAAGGTTTCTGAGCCTCATGACAATGCTGAAAAGAGAAATAAGTTTCCTTGCAGATTGGAGAAGATGCAGATGAGAGTTACAGAACTGTGATGGAAAACACTCTCATGAAATCTGAGGCCTCAGTTCCCTCTGATACTACCTTCTACTTGAAGACAAGAACCTGGTCAGGCTGAGGCAGCTGGAAATGACTGAAAGAAGTACTCTGGCATTCCCTCAAGGGACTCTGAGCGCTTGATTCAGAGCTACCTTTGCTGATAATTGCTCCATAAAATGAAGACTGTTTTTGAGAACAGCACCTTACATTTCTTTACAAACTTAATGTAGAACTACATCAGACACCACTGAAATGAAAACCAGTACATTTAAAATATATTTCCAGAATAGCTGGGAATGGAACTAGAATTAGACTGTGCAGTCATCCTTTTGGTTCCTAATGATAATTCTAATCCATGTATTTTTCATGTGTTATATATTAACTGCATGTGGCACAATATCTAGATTTTATTGGTCTCATACAAAGGAACAGCGAGCAGGCAGAACAATTATCATCTATGGTTGAATCTACCAATTAATAATACTAAAATTATGTTAGAGATAGGTGGAAAGGTGGATCATGACTCTGACAGTGATAGAAACATTTCATCAAGGAGGATAGGTGGTGCTCTAGAAGAAAAGACTTTGCAGTTGTTAGGATGAATGGCAATGCAATTTTGCATGAAACAGTAAAGATAGCAATGCTTGACATCAACCTTATTGTTGTTCCTAGAAGTAGCTTTTAATTGCTTAAGAAATGTTTGCAAGTTTAGGGCTGCATAAAAAAAGTATTATTTGAAATAATTCTAGTATAGCTTTTCAGCATGAAGAACTTCTTGAATCTGCTGCCACTGCTAATATTTGGGAAAATATAAAATATAACAGAGAAGAAGCCATTGACACAACAAAAAGGTCTTGCAGAGTGTTAGCCATAGTACTTCAAAGATATTGTCTGACTGCCAGAGTAAAATGGTGGTGTTTTATAAAACTGAGTAATCATTATATATATATGGACCCTCTGTTGAAAAAAAAAGAGAACAAAAAAACTCCTTTTGAAACTATTTATAATATTTTTGTTTCTCTTGAGGAAACAATGTAAGGTTTAATTAAAGATGAAATATTCTTCTCTGTGGCCTGCTGCTTCCACAGGAATATTGACAGATCTAATAGCTTTTGACTATTACACAACTGTTATACTTTATATTATTATATACATACAATATTAAAAATATACTACAATACAAACTTTTGTGCTGTGTCAGTGTATGGCCCTTTGAGCATAATAGTATGAATCTTCATTTTTGGGAAACATCGCTGAATCTACAAATTTAACATTAAAAAATGAATACGCTCCAGATTCTAGCTAATCGTTCAGCTCATATGTTACATTAAATACCACAGTATAAAACAGAGCTGCTGCCACTCGATCTTGATGATTTGGTAATGAAAGCTTACTATCATTTTTTTCTCTTCTCTAGAAGAATTTCAATGTTACAGTATATATATCGTTTTGTGAATCTATACAGCAATAGTGAGGATATCCACAGGGTGGTTACCTTCATGTTACACAGTTGAAAGGATCTTGTAACATTTTTCATGTTTTAAAAGCTTTTTTTTTTTTTTGTAGATTAGAAGAGTGTTATATAGCTGCTTAGTATTACTTATGTTCTTTAAGGACAGTTAAGATAGGTTGATGGGTTTTATGACCGCAGTAGTATTTCAGCGAATGATCAGTACTTTTTCTGTCACAGTGTATTATAAGTTTTCTATGACATAATCTTAAAAATTAGACACATCTAGTTTTGTATTTGCTGAATATTATGGCATTTATTGAAAGGGAAATTACTACAAAGAATTGATGTTATTGTTTGATCATAAACGACAACACATCTAAAAGTACAACAAGAGAGAAAAAATGGACAGGATGTCACTCAGCGATAAACATTAGTTTCCAAAATGTGACTTTCTGTTTTGATTTGAACTAAACAAACTAATAGAGCCAGACTCAACCCCTTACTCTTCAAAAAACCTGACTATATAGAAAATCATAAAGATTGCTGGAGGCTTGAAAATCTGATAAAAAGCTACATAAGGCATGTTTGTATGAAAGATATTTTGTACCGAGAGAGTCAAAAGAGAATGTACTGAAAAAGTCAAAAGAGAATGTCTACAAGCCCCACAGCTGCATATCAGACTGTGGGCTAATGTCCTTTTAAAATCATAGTTTTATAAATTTCTTAAAACATTTAATGCTCATTCTGTCCTTATATAAATACATCAGGAAAATAGTATTTTTCTAAGTGTAAATGGAGTTGCAGAATTTTTGGAATATATTGATGTTGTCATGACTGAATTTAAAATGAAAAATTATTTCATTGTAAAGGGTTTCATATTGATGGCAATATTATATATAATGTACTATGTTAATTATAATGATACATATTATTATTATATAAATGTTATTATTGTGATGCTTATAAAATAAGTGCCATTTTCAATTATGCAAATGGAGCTTATGATAACTTAATTAGGTGTATGTTACAGGAAATCATATTTTCCACCCTTAAAAATAAAACTTTGTTCAGGTGATTGTCACCTAATTTGATCCAAGGAATGTGGTAACCCTGCTAGCACCATACAGTTTAAATGAAGAAATTTGAACATTCAGTAACATTTTAAACTTTGAAACAGAAAAAAGCCAGACCTGAAACTTATTAAAAAATGAGGATAATGTAAGGAGAAGAAAGGGATCTATCTGCATATCTCTCTCAGTCAGGTTGTTCACCAGCTGAAAGGTCTCCTCTGCAGAATGCTCTGCTGGATGCTACATTTGAACCTAATATTTTTAAAAGGTCAGGAACTAGTAAGATAGTCCGTGCTCTGTAGAAAAAAATAGAATAACTCCTTTTGTGTTAAGATCTAAACATGAGAGTATCTGTAGTCTGAAATGTTATGGAAATGCATATGAAAACTGTGGCAGGTGATGTCATTTAGTTACAAGAAAGCAGCAAAAATGTCAAATGTCAGAAGAAATTTCCCCACAGTTTTAAATCTATTCTTTGCAAAAATTAGCTGATTTTAAACACAAAAAACATGATAAATATCATTCCTGTCTGAAAAAGTGGTGTATTAAAACCTAAATTAAAGTGGCTCTACTTTTCCTGTTGATTTCAGCTATATTCATTTTTTCATATACTTCAATATTTTCAAATAAAACTTTTTTTAAAAAACTCTTCTTTGCTAAATGAGGATACTTCTCTGTTATGTGCCTGCCTCAATGGAAGAAGCTTTCTTTTTTCTTTTTTTCTTTTGTTAGCAACAGTCAAAGATATATCATGCATGTTAAAACTGGAATTTCACAGCTGACTTTAGCTTTTATGAGTCTATGTTCACAACTTTAAGTCAGTTTGTCTCTCTCATTATTAGCAAAACTGTTTTTTTTTCCACTCAGCTATGGCTATCTTGCATTATGTTATAACTCCTTTCTCCTGTGTGAACTATTTATGGTCCTGCCCGAACTGCTGGCCTAAAGGGCTGAGCCCTCCTTGGCTTTGTCCTGTATAACATGCTTGTATGGATTTAAAGACCTTTTCAGACCAAAAACGGAATAAAATGATCTTGAGAGACATTGCTCCCTTAAAGAATATCTCTTCACAGTAAATAAATCTTTTATATAATCCCTCTAGGCAGAGTAAACCGTTGTAGGGAGGTTCAGTTTATGTGACCCTTTGGGAACTGAGCCTTTAAAAAGAAATGCTGTGACTTCACCATTGGCAGCATTTCTCAGGTCTTTTTGGATTTCTTTCCTAAAGGTGAATCAGAGAATGTAGGGAAGACAATCCCCCAGTGCTGAGGTAAGCTTGCAGGAAAACTTCTAATACGTTTCTTGAAGTGACAATACTTGACAGACCTTGTTACCTACAAGGTGCCTTTTCTTTTGTGCCATTTGTTCTGCTGTGCAGCTGAACCGATGCGAAGCAAAAATGTCTAAATCTTACAATAGAAATGAGAACTCTGCTTTTTGGATGCTCGCATGTACTCTTTGTTTTGCCCTTCTACTCAGCCCACAGAGACCTCTCAACAATTACACTACCTCTACCGGCGAGAGGAAAGCATTTGCTACCTACTGCTGCTTCTATTACCCTCAATGAAGCTAAAGATCACCATTTGATCTTCAGGTACAATATGCAACACAATTTTTGTCATCTTTTTATAACATTCACTAGTCATTAAGTAGACGGCCTACAGGCTGAAATATGTAAATTAGCTAATTATCTGAGTGCTGACATAAAATTTAGTATTGACTCTTGTCTTCTCTGTGGAAGCTATCTGGTGGTGTTAGCTCCAGAACTTCAGGATCTTCAGTTCAGTTATCTTTCTGTGAGATAATCTATATGATTCCTGTTTGTCCTTCTTGTTATTCTTTGCAGCTTTTTTCATCTGGATCTTTTGAAGTGCTGCTGCTGCTATTAGCAGCAAGTTATTTATGGTGTTTTTAATGCCCTCTAGTGGTACTTCTAACATTTACTGTGGTGGTACTCAGCTGCGCTCTCCAAAATCTGTAACATTTATGAAGGCTTTGAGAGGATGAAAACACTATGGATTAGTCTGTACTATCACTGCCAGTTACCACATTGGCTGTGATAGGGCAACCACAGCAGCAGCTCCTGGCTTGCTCAGTATGTGCCTCGGGATGTGCCAGGAAACTTCCCAAGACAGAAACCCACCACCATGCCCCTGTTCTCCTGCACCTTCCTCCATGTCCCTTTCCGAGCCAGTGTCCCCCCATCTTCCAGCCATACCTGCCCACTTTCACCACCTCACCTGCCCTACAAGGTATGCCATATCTTTGAGCAGATGCTCCTCACCTGCCCTGTCTGGCCTTCGTCCCCCTGTTCATCCTGACCTACAAGAGCAAGTTAGCCACATATTTAAAGTTTTACACATGCTTGCTTCAGTCACTGCTCCTAGCTCCAGCACTGTGTAGGCTCTTAGAGAAGCTGGGGGTCCTGTGAGACCCAATGCCACTCTAGCCTTCCTCAAGAGTTTTTCACTTTGAAATAGTTTATATACCATTGAGTGTGTGAATGCCACAGTCAAATGCTGGGTATTTCTGGATATATCATCTCAGGACCTCTGTGTTTCCATTTTTTGTGTTAGTTGCCACTTTTGTTAAAGACGTAGTGTCTAGGGTGAAATGCTAAAATGTGAATCCACTTCTGAGGGGTTTTATTCTATAACAACAAATGTACTTTAAGAAATACTAAAATAACTATGTATAGAAAAGCAAATGAAATAGACTGGAGGAAAGAAAAGGTTATGCACAGGGAATGACTTGAGTTTTATTCCTGACACACTTTCTGGTGTGTAACTGCCAAAGTCTAGACATCAGTTTGTTGTCACAGTCTGTGTTTCTGGGTTGCAGTGATTTGTAGATTATGAAAGCTGAGTCCTAGAAGTAGGGTTTATGTGTATACATTTACTTTAAATGTTTGCTTGATTAAAAGACTGAAATATTTATAGATGTAAAGTCAAAGTTTTTGCTTTTCAGTTTTTTTTAATAAAAAGATGATCTCCCTGAGAAGAAAAGGGGAAAAAATGAAATATCTTTTCTTTAAAGGAAGCTATATTAACTATAGAAACTATACAAACTAGAAACTATACTAAAACTATAGTATTTTGAAAGCTTTAAAGCTTCAAGCTTTAAAAATTTGCTCTGATTTATTAATGAATTGAAAGTGAGTGGAACAAACAATTCATGTTTAAATTCAATATTCTTGCATAACGATAAAGCCCATAAATGGTGATCTGCAGGACTAAAAAAAAGGGATAGAGGGGCAGGTGAATAAGAAAAATTGTTAATATATAAGGTGAACAGAAACTCACTTAGAAGAAACAGTGAGAATGTTTTGTGTGAAGTGTAGAGGCATCAAGTGAGTCATAAAAGAGAGATCAAAGAACAATGATGCTACTAAAATTGAGTAGGTAAATGGTGAAATTTCTTTTTTTATTAAGATGTGAATTGGAGCTTAAACAGGACCAAGGGGTGAGATCCTGGAGCAAAAGGAGGTCATTTGCAATTTAAATATTCTATCATTGAATTAAAATATGAAAGAGATACCATACTGGGGTGTGGGATTTGAAGTTGAGCAACAAGTTACTGTTGTGATACATTTTAGGATGTAATGAAACACACTGGTGAATTTCTGTTGATGAATGGTTAGTTAGAGCAAACTATTTATATGTTAAATATTTGAATAATTGTTAAAATGTCAATATATGGTGGCATGAAATCTGGCTCTGACTACATAAATAACTTTTTTCTGGTATTTTTAATTTTTTTTCTGACTGAGAAGTATATTATTAATGAACTATAATTTTTTTAAGCAATAAAATAATTTTCAGAAATAATCTTTAATTGTACATTTCTTACTAAAAATACTATAGTTATTTACAATTTTAAGACAATACTAATGGTTATAGTTTTTAGACAATTAACTGTTAGATTGTAATATTATTTTCTAATTGACAAATATTTCTTGCACGTATTATTTTCTCTAACATCTGTATTGTTTGCTATGCAACATTCTTATGGCTTCTCTTATAGCTTCTTTATATAGAAATCTAATAATAGACTGACAGCATAATTACCCAGTATATGGATGATCAAAATTTTACAACTTTATTAGCTCTTTAATCTCAATAGTAAATTTTGACTCCATTTTTCAGTAAATTTGATATGATCATCTTTCCAGAGCATAATTATGATACAGTAGATAAAAAATAGTAAGCAGCTAAACACCATTATCTGTGAAGGTAAAAAAGTGTAGCTGAGCAAAGACAACACAAGGTCTTCTCCTACCAAAGACAGATAAGTAACAGATACAGGAAACAGACTTCTGTCTAAGAACCAAGACTTTAGAATAATGTGGCAAAGTAATACTTCAGCTTCAAATTGTTTGTAAGTTTGTAGATTGAACAATAGCAAAGGAAAAAAGGAAATATAAATGGAATATAACTGATGACACTATTTTCTTGTATCTATGAAAAACTGGAAACAGTAACAAGGAAAGTCTGAACCATCCTATGCATTGCTGCAGGTGTTCAATCTACGCATGTAAAAGTCATGTCAGGAGTAACTTAGGGGAGATTCAGATGTGTGTTTGAAGAAAAAGTGAAGACTAAGTAAGGTTTTTGTAACATCAAAATAGACCTTAATTTCTAGAGAAAAAATGAATTCTAAACAGAGCTTCAACATGCACTGACTCCAAGAACTGAGCAAAAAGATAAGAAGCAACTGTCAGTCCACTCCCTTCCCAGCTAGACTCCAATGTAAATGTGCAGCTTATGGATGTTCTGGCATCAGATTATTCCTTTAGCTTCAAATCGCAATATCAGTAGAAAAGATTGTAGACATTTGGTCATGAACAGTAATAAATCAGTGGGATGAAAAGGCTTTCCACCAGGAGTTCCAAAAGAAATCAGATACAACACTGCTGAAAAATTAACTCAATTTGTAGCCTACGACTTTAAATGGCCTTGGTTATGGAAGGTTACAATCCTTAAAATGACAGCTGGGGGACTCATCGAACTACAAATGAGTGAATCTCACATCTTCACACTGAGTAAATCTGTTGTAATACTAATAAACAACCACATTAATAGATATATAAATAAATGGGATATAATAGGGAAGAGTCAATGTGGCTTTGTAGAGGGAATCCATGTTTCACATTTGTTAGTTATATGAAGAAGTCATTTGAGCACATAGGCAAGGTTGATATAATATTCATGCATTTTGACAAAGTCCCTCCTCCATGCTGTGGGAGAAGCTAAGCTGTCATTAGGTAACAGGGAACAAACTTTCCTGAATTCATTACTGGTTAGAAGAGGGAAAACAGAAGACGTGTGTTAAGAAAAAATACAGCCAGAACATTGTGAAACCCCTGGTCTTCCACATCTTGTCCGCTATATGCAGTGCCACCATAAGGTTATAGGAGAGTAAAACTCAGTATTCTGCAGAGCTATGATCATCAGAATTAAAAATGGGACTGGCAAGTGTAACTGTGATAACGAACCATAGAGAATGACTTCTGTACAAGGAGATATTTTATAAGCAAGGTTATTCAAGTCTGGAAAGAAGTGACTAAGGATGGTATAACTGAAATATTTTAAGTCATGAATGGCAGGGAGAAAAGGATGTAGGAGCTGTTAATCATTTTCCATAACACAAAAACTAGAGCACCCGAGTAAATTATCAGGAAAAGGAACATAAATTGCCTTTCATATAATATATAACTGAATTGTGTAACTCATTGCCGCAGGATGTTTTGGATGCCAAAATATAAATCAGTTCAAACAGCAATTAGATTAACTAATGGAAGAAAGTCCCATTAAGGGCTATTAAATACAGTGATGTAGGTATGACCCTAAAACCTCAGATTTCCAAAAGAAGGGTCTCATCAAGTGTCTATGCTTTTTCTTTCACTATACTCCTCTGCAACAATCCATTCCTGATCAGTATAGGAGACATGATTTGGGGCACTACAGACCTTTGTTTGACCCATAATGGAAGTTCTTGTCATAATCAGTCCCCCTTATGCCTCAGAAGGATTTAGTGCTGGGAATGCGAAAAAAAGGTATCTGCAAACAGGCCATGTGAGAGGACAAGAGGATCCCCTGCAACTATTGCTTGGGAAGAATAACAAGAAAAAGTTATCAGGCAGTGCAAGGCAAGGATACGTTATCCAGATCTATCCTATGTCCCTGTTCTGTGCATAATAAACAGATAATTAGCCTGAACTTTAAACTGGATTTCAAATTCTACAGAATTCAATTAAATTTACAGTAAAATTTAAGCATACTGAAATAAAATAGTTGTCTTGACTCTCTTTATATTAGCACACCTCTACATGTCTCATTCCACCTGGGAAATCAAACACTACAGGAATATTCCAAGGAAGCTATTATTTTGTTCTATTTTCATATGATGCTTCTTTACCCAGAGGTGGCATCTCCTAGCCAAGTATAGTGACTCTAATTAGGGGTAAATATATATTTCCCCTCCTGCTATGGGGAAAATCCTTTCTTTTTCTATGTTATTTTATTTCCATTTAAAAGAAAGGTCCTTGAATAGTTTCCTTGTAATCAGGTGTTTTTAAGGGCTGCAGCTAACACTGAGAAAGTGAATCTTTGGAGTAGTTTTCTTGTTATGTTTTCTTTCCTTTTCAAACACTGTGTGGAACAAAACCTTTCTTTTTCAGTCATTTCTTTAATGACCTTTGTCACTCAGTCTTCAAACTGAGCTGAAGACTTTCTGTGAGGGTTTCTGCCGTTCTTGCACAGAAGTCTCTGATATAAACACTAAAGAGAAGCTTTAATTGATATGCTTAAAATAATTAGAAAGCAACAGAGCTCAGCAGGGCTGTTTAGGACTAAAGGCTAACAAGGAATCGAATCCCCAGACAGCAGTGTGATCATTAGGAAAACTCAGAGATAAAACATGACATTTTGGAGAGCTAGAATGTGTGATTCAAAGTATTCCAAAGAAAATGAAGAAAAAAAAACCTTGCAGAAATGATGCAGTGGAAATGAAGCAGGATTTTTGCCTCTGTGGGAGCATGTGTGTCCTCTATTAATATTGCTTATGGCTGTGACAGCCTTTACAGATATAGATATTCAGGACATTTTTGTGAAGCTCTTACATGAAGTACTTATAGAGCAATACCTTGTTTTTCAAATACCCAATTTTTTTTTTTTAATGCAGAGATATATTCCTATTTATTCACCATGATTGAGTAATAGTCATAATATCAGAGGAGTAGGGGAAAGTTTGTTAACTCATTGTCATGGCTGATAATTCACTTATGATAAAGATCAGTTGTAAGTTGCTTATGAGTTGCTCCCCTCCCTATTACTATAGTAGCTTCAGTCTATGTCACTCATGTTATGAAAGAGAATAAGGACTTCTTGAGCCTTCTACTTTCCAAAGACTCTGGGAAAGAGAAAAGTTCCTCCTAGAATTTATTTGTAAAAGAATACTTGTGAAATGTAGAGCTCTCATTTGGCTGGAAATATTTTTCTGCAGTGTAAGGGTTATTGAGAGAGTAATTGTAGAACAGAATCTCAAAAATAAGGTAGAAAATGTGGAAGATAACAAGGAGATGAGTAGTATCTGGCACGGATCTGTCATCAACAAATCATGTCAAACAACTGTAATTTCTTTCTGCAACAAGGCAATAGACTTCACAGATAAAGGAGGCATTAGATGTCATATGTTTTGATTTTTGTTAAATCTAATAATGTTATCTTCCATGACAGCTTTCTAAGAAGGCAAGAATACACCAGAATACCATGTATGTGTATGAGGAACACAATTTGGATTGAATATTCACACTTATTCACACTGTAATGTTTTACAGTCAAAGACGAAGGATGTACTGAACAAGATTTCAAAGGAATCTGTCCTACCTTCGGCTCTGCAGGATGTTTACGTTAGCAACGAGGATGATGGAATGGAAAACCTGCTTATTATATCCGCAGGAGGGACTGTAAGCATGCTGTGAGGACAGAAATGGGATTCTAAATGCTCTTAACAAATTGGAGAAATTGGTCTTAAAAAGCTGGATGAAATCCAGTAGAGACAACACTTGCATGAATAATGAAGTGCACAGATACAGACCCGTGAGCAACTGCCAAGTTCTGTGGATGGGATTGAGGGACCACTGTGAATGTAAACAAGTGTGTTGCAAAGCACAGAGGCAATTCTCAAGACAGGTGAAGTAATAATACTCCTCTCTTTTATTCCCATAACACTTCAGAGAAATATTGTATCCAGTTTTTGGCATCTTCCTTCCAGACAAACGCAATTCAACTGGAGGTAGTCCAGAGTAGGACAGTGAAAACAGCAACCAGTTAAAGAGATGTCCTGTGAGGAAACACCAAGCATCCTTGGTCTAGAAAGGGAAGCCTAGGGGTAAAGGATTAAGGGGGAATGAGAAGTCTTCATGTGCCTTAAAGGTTGCTACAAAAAGGATGAGAACTTGTTCATTTTCCACATCCATAATGCATTCAATAAGAAGTAAGGGGCTTAAATTGCAGAAAATATGAATCAGAAAAAGAGATGCCTTCAACTGTAAGAATAATGAATTCTGGAATATGATGGTGGGAAGGTAGACAAAAATTGGTAAAGACTAACATGGATATAGTAGGTCCTACTTTTGAACATGGAAGTGGACCTTTCAAGACTTCCTTCAAGCCTGTATGTCTAAAATCCTATAATTCAGACTGCTGAGTTTCACCTAATAATTGCTCTTGTTCTACAGCCAACTTCGGAGTAAAGTATGTATATATTCTGAGGGAGTATGTACAAGGAGGGATTCTTTTATATGAAAACAGATTTAGAGGATGAAGCTTGAACAGCTTGATGAAAAATACTAGTTGTAGGAGAGGCAGCAACAGCAGCAAAGGTTTAATGAACATTGAAGGATATGGTCTCACCACAGTGCCTAGGAAGTCTTTAGACTTTACTGAATGGAAAAATAAAAGCAAAATAAGCAAAATCAGTATGTTAATTTCTACAGGTTATGTCACTGAGAGAGGGCTTATATGTTGCTAACTGATAGCATCCTCTGAATCAGAGTACTGCTCTATGTATCTCAACTGTTTGGTAAGGAAGCAGGTTGTACTAAATAGGAAGCGACAGGAATAGCTTTGGTGTAAATGTCCTAGGAAAGAAAACGTTTTCTATGTTTCTTATTTTTTGGTTTATTTGCCTATATCTACTATCCTACTTTTAACTCTTTATTCAGTACCTCATAGAAATTTTGTTAGTATTCTTTTTTATCAGGAGCTAATAGCATCCTTCTATATATAAACTGTGCTCATAAATATGTATGCTATCTTCTTAGCACCCTAATTTCATTGAATATGACAGTAAAAATCTGTTGGCATTGTTAATGACTCATTTTCTTTTAAGAGTGGAGATGTTTGAAGGCAACTCAAATATAATAATTTCAACATTAAATGGTATGAATAGCACTGAATATAATATTTTGGAGTGTCCCGAAGAGGCTCCCATTGTAATATTAATTACTTTTTTACTTTTTTTTTTTTTTTCTTGCAATTAACTTGTTCTGTGAAAGGAATTTTCATGTCCTTCCTTCCTTCCAAAGAGTGTACTGGGTAACAAAGTGATTTCTTAAATATATTCCTAAAGCTTTGTGACAGAAGAGCACATTTTTATAATAATTTTGACTTGATGAAGAGGTGTATTAACAGTCTCTATTAACATATTTATATTATAATAGTATAATAATGTTAAATAGTAGTCTGTAAATTTTAAAATTAGATAAAGTTCCCATTTTGGCAGGCACTAGAAAGTCTCCTTATAGCGATCAAATTTGGAGGTGTTTCCCTCTTTTCTTTGACTACATGGGAATCTTAAAGTGACTAAGCTCCTGATTTAAGCAGTTCAGTCAAGCATTTAAATTAAATAGGGTGAATCCAAGTCAGAATAAGACAACAGTAATCTCTGAAAGGCTTACAGTAGAAATAGATGAAAGAAAGAAGAGTATCGCACAGTATGATAGACTGGGAAAAGATCTGCTCCATATCATTTAGCCAGAAATACCCAGATCCAGCAGGTAACATGAACCATTATTATCACTTAATATCTCTTCCTCTTTTTTGTCCACTTAAAAGAGTATTTTTTTTATTTAAAGAAAAATAGTTGAAAATTCAGTGTCAGAAGACAGCTGTATATACTTTTTACATGATCTGACCCATCACAATACCTCACTTTAAAGGATCAAATTTTGTTGAATATTCTTACATCTAATAAGACATATCCTGGCATGTGTGATCTAATGCTGTATCATGCAGTGCAGCAGCTCATGTCAGTTCAGGAGATATAATGCATATACTCAGGAATACAAAATCAGTCCCTACTTTATTTTTCTCTCCCCGATCGCTCGCTCTCTCTTTTTTTTTTTTTTTTTTTTGTAAAAACTTGAAAAAGTAAAGCTGAAAACACAGAGAAGCATGAAGCATAGACATACCTTTATTTAATTGTCACTGATAATACCAAGCTTATACGCTCTCTTCCTATCTTTTTTATCAACACACGTGTAAAACTCTAGTATTCTTCTGTTTGGACACTGCAGTAAGATATAGCAGCAGGGGAGGAGAATGCAATGCAGAACATTAGCTGACTCTTCATTCTGCAGCTTGTTTTCTCCTTTCTTCTCTCCCCCTTCCCTATTCATCCTTCTTTGTGCCTCTGTTCCAACTGCATAGCAGTTTCTCTCAGAATCTGAGGATACAGAGAATCCATCCAGGGGAAAGGATCTCCATTGCTTCCACTAACCGCTCTTAAAACCTATCGCCTGCACACAAGCAGGAAAATAGATGGGAGCGGACTCGAACCCTCAAGTCCCACATAGCCTGACTTAGTGGCACACAGCTGTTTTGATGGATCTTATGGAAGCATTCTTTCACTGGTTTTCCTAGATGTAACCAATATGTTAAAAGTGCTGTTTTAAGACCACCAGTTGGCATCATTTCTTATGGTAAATAGTGAAGTAAGAGATGCTTGCTATCTTAAAATATTTGTGCTCTGTTTTTCAGAGTCAGTATATTGACTCCTAGATATTGCTGACAAATTCCCACCAGCACTTGAAAGAAAATAAATACCAGACAGAGCATGATGACACACTGTTGTTCCCAGACTTGAAGAGACAGGAAGATGTATACCACCTACAAACAACCTGTGTAGATGATTTGTGTTTCTCTGACTATTGGATTGATTTCTTTGAAGAGAACTGAGTGACTTCTGACTTAAACTCATGGTTATTTATACAGGCACAGTGTCAGCCTCCTAGATCCAAGGCTTATTACAAGGCTTATAAAGCAGGAGAGATGAGGAAAGTTGTTATTTACAATCACTTTTTGTAGCTCCAAGGTAAAAGATTCAGTGAATTTGAATTATGCAAGTGAAGATTAAGTTCATTATATTAATATTCATATTCTTAAAGTGGTTATACACAAATGCCCAAAGTACAATAAAAATCATTAGCTAGAATGTGGCTAAATGATGCTGATTATGACCTAGTGATTATAACTGAAAGTTTGTGGGATGATTCTCATAGCTGGACTGTCAATGAGGATGAGTGAAATTTGCATGGACAGCAATAGAGTGAAGAAGATACAGGAGGTTAAGAAATGATGTTGATACGAAAATTTGACAGTGAAATGCATGTTGGCTAAATATTTTGGGTACATGTACAGAAAATGAGCAATTGCTGTGGTTGATGCTTAGAGTGGAAAAGAATAACAGTCCTAAGTAGGCCACCCTCAAAAGTCCTGTCTAATTCAGACTCTCATGGATGAAATTTGTATGTTCAAGCATCTGAGGGTAATGGCCGTGCATAGTGATTCCTGTCCAAAGATGAGTCAGATAACTTTTCCTAATTCTATGTATGACTACTCAGTAGTCAGAGAAAATAAAAATCTCAGATCAAAGAAAAACTGAATTAATAATGAGAAACAATAGACTTATGTAAGGAAGAAACAGTTGTGTATCTGTCTTTGCACTCAGTGATCGGTGATAATCCCACTTCATTTGGCTCAATAGGGTCTTGTAGGTACAGCATACAAAACTCATGTGGTGTGATGTGGACATATCCCACCTGTGAGAGGTGCTTCAGTTTGTCACGTGCTGGAAGCTGGCGTTAGCAGCGCAGCAGCAGGACTCTGCCCAGCTGTGTTTCCCTTCCTGTAGAAAGTAGGAAAGGAAGGTGTTGTGAGCAGAGGTCCTGATTTGAATCTGCTTTGCATGCACACACTTGCCCCATTTCCACCTGCTTTGAGCCCAGTAACCAGGACACAATGCATTTTATTTCTTGCTTTCAGTAAGAAAATGTTTTAAAAGGTGTTGGGGAAATTGAGTACTCAAAGCGCCTGTGAAATACACATTAATAAAAAACAAATAAGGAAAAATGGCTAGTACGAATATTTAAACATGCATTGGCAAAGTTAACATGCATTTTACAAGTACTTGAGGATCAATGCAAACACTTTCCTTGATTTCCTAGGATTAACATCATTCTGCTGAAATATGCCATACTAACCCCAGCGGGCAAATACTGTCACTGCCAGTTAGGCTATTGGCAGAAAATATGAAAAGAGGATTCACCTTGGAGAAATGTGGGCCAATGTATCTGGGACTGGTAATAAAAAAATCCAGCTATTTAATGGAAAATTTTAATGGAAATTTAATGGAAATAGCAGCAGGTCAATATCGCTCAGAGAGACGTAGTGGTATAGCGGGCAGCAAATTAAATGTGTTTGCATTCACCGTTACTTCAGGCACACTGTGCTTTGGACTTTGTTTGCAGCCATCAGAACAGAAACTGGAAAGGTACTTCCTCCTTCTCAATTTTGGGAGAATAGAAAGGAATGTTGTATTGAATTCTGGATGTTAAATACCCCTATTTACTACCCTATTTACTACCCAATTTGTTACCCCTATTTATTATACCTCTATACTTTACTTTAGACAAGTTAAAAGATTCAGGAAACAAAAAGACAGACCTTGGTATTGAATATTCCATTCGCTCCACAGCTACCAGAAATAAGGCAATGTCTTCCTCTTTTATTATTAAACTATGCACTCTTTGACGGCATGAGCAGAGGATGGGGACTGTTTCCAAATTGAGAGAGGCATTATATTACTGCTATGCAAGTGACGGTTTCTTATGCCAAGTTACTGATCTGCAGAGAACCATAGGGTACAAAGCATCTTGTGAGCAAGGTTGGGAAAAAGTTCTCAAGAAAGTAGTTTCTTCCTTGTTTTACTAACTCATATAAATTATTAAAATAAAATGAAAACAATCAAGTAAACAAAATAGTCAGCACTTGTGTAGCAACTGCTGCTCACATTTCAAGAGCAAAAAAAAACCACTCACAAGACTGGTTATACTGCAGTGAAACTTCTTTTTCTCTGCCCAAACCCTGCCCACACTGTTAAAAGAGGAGAAGGAATTTTTCTGGTGTGATTCAGCTCAAGGCTGTACCTTCAGGTGTGTATATATGCATATATATGTACACACGCACATCTTCTCTACAGATGGACAGATAGACTATGCAAAGACTATAGAATATGAATACAGAATATGAATTCATATATTCTACATTCATATCAAATACACAGTTTATAAAGTTTATGAGTATAAAGGCAACCTATGGCTTCTTGTCTCTTTAATTTAAAGATTGCCTCTGTGAATGCTCCTCAAGAACTGAATGCAAAGAGCCAGGCTTTGCTGCTATAAAAACCTTCATGTAGGGAGATTTCTTTTTTAAAGAATTCTTCTAATTTAGAACATTCAAAAACCCTTTTGCAACCTTCATGCTATTTGTTGCAATTGTGTTAATAAACACACTGTCCTCAGCACACTGGACAGCTTAAAACTAAGCCAAAACTTAAAAAATATATGAGAAGCTCATTTAGTACATCATGGACCAGAATTAAGCAAAGGAGAATCTGTGAAGCTACTTCAGGAACAAATAATGAAGGTGGATATTTATAATGATTTTATGAACAAAAAGAAGTTGTCTGATAAATTCGAACAACTTGATAAAGTTTAAGACTGAAACACTTTTATAAAGAAGAAAAAGTTTCCTGTACCACACGTTAAACACTGAAGAACTGAAGGCTTCTGGGGGGGGGGAAAAAAAAAAAAAAAAAAAAAAAAAAAAAAAGTGAATCGGATGTGATTAAGTTTCAATAACCGCATCCAAACTCCAGTTATATTAACACGCTACTATGCTAGAGAAGAATAAATGTTCGATTAAACCTTTAGGTACAATTTTCTAGCCATAATCTTCCCGATGCATTCTATAGACTGGATAATATAAAAGAAAGTGTACTGACTAATAGATATTATATAATAATAGAAGAGGTATTTGTCACGCAGTATAGAGTAGCAATGTAAGTAAGGTGGTCACCAGTCTCATCTAAATATTGTTATAATCAGAAAATTAAGTTGAATGTCTTTTTTTTTTTTTTTTTTAAAGGGACAGTACTCTATATGGGCATAATAGACTGATAGTTTAACTATTTTAAAACCTTAATCTTTTTTAGCTGAATTTATAGAATTTACTATCCTAGAATGGCTCCTGAATATGTATGTGTGTGCGTGCGTACGTATGCACACGCATGTGTGTGTTTACTAACAGTAAGAGCTTGTTATGGATTTCTTTAAAAATATCTAATTATTGTACTGACTATCCTACCCTTGGATGTAGCACTGAATAGAGACCTGTTCTTTTTCCCTTTTTTTTTTTTTTTTTAAAAAAAAAACCCCAAGCCCATGAAAATAACTATAGTATTTTAAATCCATTGATTTCCTAGCTGCTGATATATAACAGAATTTAGTACATGATTTAGAGAAAACATGATGTTGATTAAAAGCATATATTTCCCTAAGAGAAGAAAAACAGAGTATTTTGAAAAAAGCAATACTTAGGAAATTACAGCTGGCGAATTATGAGCCCATTCCAACTCTCATTAAACTAAATGGGCATGGATTGGGCCCAGAATGAAGCTAATCAGAATGAAAGCAAAGTTGATTACAATGGAGTATAATGATATTTTGGTATTAATTTGGGGGGACATTATAGACAATTAGACAATAACACTCTGGGCAAAATTAAAAATGTTACAGATTTTGAATATGTGATTTTGAGACTCAAAGCTACAGAAAGCTAATTTATATTCCTTGCAGACTAGACTGCACTGAAATTTATTCTCCTTTATTGTCTGTACAACTCTTTGAGTATTTGCTAAAGCAGAAAATGCTTTTTTTCATAGAAATCAAATATCAGGATTTTATGTTGTTATTGCACTTTTTGTTTTCTTCTGGCTAAACCAGCTAAAAGGCACAAGTTAGCAATACCTGACATTTTCAGCTACAATTTAATTACATTTAATAGAGCAGTTCTTGCCTCTTGGTATTGTAAGGCCAAATCCTGGGTTTTGATAGAACGGCATGATGTACATACCTAGCATGAAGCTGATGTATCCATTTCTCTGTCTGTGCAACTGCTCTATAGGACTGTTCTCCTTCTACAGCAGCTGGCATCTCCCAAATGGCTGATGCTCTCTGTAGCAGCCAGAAACACACCTGAAGGTCAGCCTTGCATGCAAATACTCTAATTATGTCTTCTTTTAACTGTTCCTTTTGCAACAGCAAAGAGGAGTGCTGTGAAGCCTGTTTCACGCTATCATAGTTTCTTCTTCCACTGGTTTGACTAGTGAACTAAAGTCTGCACTGATTTACCCTGGGGTGCTGTATGGCAAAGCAGCTGCACATCAGAAGAAAAACTAGCCTATGATTAACAGCTGTAAACCAAGAATTTATCAGGGTATAAAAGCCCATCTTGTTGCCTGCAGCTGTATTAAATAGAGAATTAAATGTGTACCTAATATGTGCCTGGTACATCAAATAGCTAAGGAATTTGGGAGAGTGTGAATTGTGTGTGATAAGGCATTAGAAATAAGATTTGGGCTTTGTTTTCACTTCTTGCAAAGCACCACATTTTCCTTTACCTCCTTCTCTTGTCCCATACAAGCAAGAATGAACTTGGTGCTTGCCTCAGCATCTTAAAAGTCAGCTAATAGAATGAAATTAGAAATTCAAAAGAGGAAATATAATTCTGAAAAGTTTTATTCCCTTATAAGAAGCAGCTTTTGAACTTCTTTCTGAGTGATAGCATCATGAATGCTTCGGAAATGTCTGCATCTCACAGGTTGTCTGTTCTAGCCTGTTAGTTTTCCTACATGTCAGGAGAGCCTTAATGGTTTTGGAAGTCATTAGGACAGGCTGTGCCATAAACAATCAGGGTTCTGGACAGGATACAAAAAGTTCAGGCTTAATGATGAAAGGAAGCTGAAACTACAGTTATTTCTATTGGCCACAGATGGTTTCAAGCAAGGATAATTAAAAGAAAATCATTTGAAACCAAGAATGTACAGGGACATACTTTGCCACTAATAGCTGAGTGTGAAATAAAAGGGTGACAGGGTAAATGTTTTCTCAGAATACTCTGAGTTCTTGACAGTTGCTCTTAAATTAATTGGAAGCAGGTAAGATTCTTTTCTAAGGGTAACTATTTCCACCTTGATTCAGCAAAGCAAGTTAAGTACATACTTAAGGAAAAGCACAAAATGTAATTCCATCCCTATTCAATAAAATGTGCAAATATACATTCCTTTACACATTTTCTCCATGCTGAAGGCATTTCTTAAGTAACATCTGGGCACTGATCCAGGCAGCAAACTGTTCTCAAATAGAGAAAAGAGCTCTTCCAAGCTTGAAAAGTGCTCTCTCAGAAGTCTGTGGCCCTTTTAAATATATCTGTGAAGCACAATATAGAATAGCTATGCTCCTACAGGATTTTAGGTTTTTTTCTTTTCTTTGAGACATTGTAGCTTACAACTTAAATAAATGAAAGTCCCATTAAAAAGCACATTATGAGAACCATAAGAAGTCTGTGGAATGAACTACAGTTCAGTGAGTTTCCAGTTTCCAGTAGTTTACTGAGTTCAGCAGAAAAATTTAAATGATTCTCATTATTCTTTCAAAAAGGAATTTCTTTAATTTGATGAAAACTATTTGATCCTATAAAGCTTTCCTTAATTAGTCCAATAAAATGTATAATCTGTTTTTGCCATCATTATTTACTGAACTAACATGCCTATTACCATTTTTATTACAAGTAACTGTTTATTGAATTTTTCATAAAAGCAGCTTACTGCAAATTCCTCGTGTGTTAATTTATTGTGCCAAATTCATTTAGAAGTTACAGCTGTCCTTTTTACACTCTCAATTCCATATACCCACTTGT
The DNA here is from genome assembly GCF_036370855.1 of Dromaius novaehollandiae. Taxonomy (NCBI): domain Eukaryota; kingdom Metazoa; phylum Chordata; class Aves; order Casuariiformes; family Dromaiidae; genus Dromaius; species Dromaius novaehollandiae. Next base: position 108,678,282 of record NC_088099.1, read on the forward strand.
GCTTCAAATGTTAAAGAACATATGAACATGAGAAGTATACATTTAAGCAGTTCCTACAAGTAAACACTTGAGGTCATATGAATTGAGACAAAGCAAGTAAATTGTGAATAATGCATAGCACGACTTCATGTGCTCTAACCACGTAGTTAATGTACCTGCTGTAGCTTACTGATGTTTGTGTACATTCCTGCAGATTTTATTCATACACCCTTATTTTGAAGTAGTAGACTCTTCTCCATTTGGACATAGCATCCTGCGCATATAGAAACATATTGTAAGGACCATAGTATTAAATACTCCATGACACCTTATTTGAGTAAATCTTTATGATTCTGAGATGCATAAATCAAAACAGGGGGGTCTTGGCAACCAGCTTGGTCCATTAAGCAAATGCTGGCTGTTGTTGCAGTATCTCAAGGTGACCTTCTCAATATTCTGGAAAAGTGAGTAAATGCGTAGAGTAGAAAAACATTCACATCCCACTCCCTTGTGAAGGGTTTTTCTCTTTGTGTAAACTTCAGTTCTGACTTTGGACAGATTGCGTTTGCGAGCAATATGGAAATGACAGTGCAGCCTCTACATTTGAAAATGGTAGTAAAGAGGAAAGTGTTTGGAAAGCAGGAAGCACTTTGATTAGATGTGAAAACAAAGTTAAAAGTAACATTTGACCATAGCCAGTCCTCAGTGTTATCATCTGAACTCTTTCTGAGTTAGAATACTCTGTTTTCTTGACATGAGGATTAAAAAGAAATGTTTCACAGAGCAACTAATTCAGCTAAGTCAGCTTTCACTGTTTCAGTATTTATAACTGTAATATCCTGTGGAAGGAAAATAGAAGCATAAATAAACCGTCTAAATTTGTGTGCAACTCAAAATCCTCTTTGTAAACCCAAGCTTCAGAAAGTTACAGAAGGCCTCTGAGTTGCAGTGACCATCAGATCAATAACTCAAAAAGAAAAAAGTTTTGTATGAAATTCTGAGAATAATAGACACCACTGTATGGAAAAAATGTTGGGGTTTTTTTGTCCTTCATTTTAAGATTTGAATTTGACTTCTTTTTTATTTGAGATGGGAATTAAAATCTTTCAAACTAAAATTACTTTTCTTTGCTCAGTTTTTCTGTTTACTTGCCACAACTCAAGTATACTTGACATTTGCTGGCCATCTGTGAACACAGGAGTTGCAGCTTCTATAGCTTGTCCTGGAAGAGCTCCTGGAAGACCAAGCAGCAAGGAAGCTGGGTGCTCTGGAGTCAAAGTCACTAAGGTTTCATGAGAGTGGGGAGATGGATTTCCAGGGTTTTGGCTCTTTATTGTGCACCGTTAAGGAGCTGGGCCTGCCAACTGGCAGGAAATATGGCTTTATTCTGGCCTGCAGGATGCTGTATGGTATACAGGTAGTCTTTACAAGTTATTGACAGGATTCTGTAAAATATCTTAATCACAGTAAATTGGTGAAATCAAACTAAAAATGAGGAAAAATGAGGAAGTAAAATACTTTATTTAAAATGTTCCATTTCTTTTTCCTTTTTTTTTCTTTTTTTCTTTTTTTTATTCCCCCTAGAAGCTCTTTTCCTGGAAAGTCTGAACCAAGAAATTCTTCTTGGAGAAATTGCTATGAATATTTACATTTTGTATACTGTGTAAGCATTTAGCATAAAAACTTCCTCTGTTTGAATTGTAAATCAAACATAAGTTGAAAAACATTTTGACCTGATCAAAAAAGTCCTGTAGTGTGCAACACTTTGGATTTAGACCTACCTGCAGTCCACTTTTATTTACTGAAACCATATTGTTGCTGATCCTCAGTTTTGCCTCTGTTCTGCTCTATCCCAAGTACATGAGAGAAGACTTGGGTGTCTGCATTTATTTTAATATTGCACCCTTTTGTCCCTAGGTGTTACATATAGAAAACAGAACTACTGAGATTAAGAAATGAGAGAACAAAATATCTGATAAAGTAACTTCTGAAAAAAAGAAACCCTTTATCTCTCTTTTCTTTATTTTTGACATACAGTTAATTTTGTTTTAAGTTTTATCTTTTATTTATTAAATCCTCTTGTAGTGATATGAGCTATCTGAGTGGATTGTAGTGGTCTGTAGAAAAGAGAAAGTGAGATCACATAATCTAATGATTACCTCTGCCTTAATTTCTATGACATAGGGAGCAAATGGGCTACCTGAAAGCAGACTACGCTTTATATAGGTGTCAACCATTAAATGTTAAAGACTTCAGAGAAAGAATTCAAGCTGTTCAACATATTTGTAACAATATAGGGTTGCCTGTCTTCCTTCCTTCCTTCTTTCCTTCCTTCCTTTTTTTTACAGGTACCTTTTAACTCCCTTTCACATATATGTGGGTTAATTTGTACTTTCAATTTGTAAGAATTTTGGAGATTATTTTTAATCTCCTCTGAAAAAGCTTGAAAAGAGGAGCATCCAGCATTTCAAGAATACAAATAGTTCAAACTCAATGTTCAATTTTCAGATGCTTATAATTCTTTTCTCCAGTAAAGAATTGATTATCAACTCATTTTATAAATTAAGACTGCCTTTGTTTCTTTAGGCTCAATCGACACAAGGCCAATTATGTGCTTATTGATAGATGCTCTTGAATCAAGGGCTGACAGTTTCCCAGATGCCAGCTTGTCTGTCTGCTCTATACTAGAGCTCTACATGAGTGTAGAAATAGATAGGTGAGGAAAGTCCACTTAATTATAAAGACCCAGACCAGCCCTCTATTTAAATATACTTTCAGTGTTTCAGCTAGTGAAATTCTACAGGGTTAGATTAGCATTAGGCATTTCACTGATGTCCAGGTCTTTTAGCCCATGGGAGCTGGAGTCATCCTCTTACTTCTATCCACTTTCTATCTACTGGTCAGCAACACTGATGTGGATGGCTTGTTTTTTCACCTTTTTTGAGGGGCAGTTGTAGTGTCTCGTCACTGTTTCAGTCCTCCCTATGGAACTTTCTCTCTGTTTCCTTTTCACCTGACAATCATTACTAACTAACCATGTGGTTTCACTACAGAAGCTACTACCTTTTTCACTTTATTTTAACTACAGTTACCACCGAGCTGGCCAAAGCAGGTTGTCTCTTCATTCTGGCCATTTTTTTTTTAACAGTTTCTTAAAAGATGCTCATATATAAAAGTTTTAGACACAGTTTTTGCTGGATTGATTTGGTTTTAGGCCAAGTTTCTTCTGTTTCTAAACCTATCATGTATTGTGAAAAATGGGGAAGATAATACCTTTTTGAAGAAGTGAATTTAGGATTAAACACTGCATAAAAATGCTTTGATGAAAGGTATCATGTAAGTACAAAATGTTATTATGTTATTTTGTGGCATTAATTTCAGCAGCATTTCTTTGCATATGTATATGCCATTTGCCCTGTAGGAAAATACCCTTGCAGATATAAGTGGAGCCTTGGGCTCCAGCTGGGCTGCTCCTGGATCTCAGCTGTTCAGACAGAGATTCCCTCCACAGTGGTTCTCCCGTGAGCCTGTGGCAGGGAGCTGAGGGACTGTACAGCAAGACGAATTTTAATGGCTATTCCGAATTAAAGCTTAGTAACATCAAGCAGGCAGGAGCTGCCAGGTCAGCCACATTTCTCAAACCAAACTTGAAAAAGATAAATTCAAATCAGAGGAATTTAAGCATAGATACATGCTGCAATTTAGAAATAACTCAGGAACTGTCATGCAGCCAAGGAATTAAGATGTCCAGTTAACTACGGCTGCAAAAATGGTTCAGAATTCAGTGTAAGCACTCACAAATTTTTCAGATGCTTATCTGAAACATATCTGAAGCAGCCAGCTCTTTGCACTTTGCTCAGTTGTAATGTGAGCTTTATACATGCTTTGTTACAAACCTTCGCATTCCTTTCCTGATACAGGTATAGGCGTATTTGTATGAGAGCACAACTGCACACAGATTTCAGCTGCAGTTTATTTGTCATGTTTAGGTCCAGGTCAGGCTAGGTCACAACTGTGTCACCATTAAGCACTCACCCTCCAATGAAGGGAAGGTATATATGTTCCTGCTGCTTGCCATTAATTCCTTGCATTTTTGTAATGTTCTCTTTGTGCTATATGTTGTATTTAGGAAGTCTTAATTATCATATTTATTTTTAACTTACTGGGAACAATCTATTTCCTGTATAGAGCAGTCCTAAATATGCATTTTGACTTAAAACTTGCAAGGATTTCAAGAAACTGTAGGATAGAACATGCTAGAAAATACCCTCACAAGAGGACAGAGAGGCTTTAAACATCAAAGACAAAATTCTTCAGAGTGTGTATTTTAAAGGATGCTGCAATTACACTAGCATTACAAATAACAAAGAACAGCACTGCCCTCTGGTTTGTGCCTTGTTTACTCTTCTCCAGGGCAGTGCCCTTGGCTATTTTGCTCTCTCTTCTTTAGTGGCAGTCCCTCTAGTGATCTCTTTTTAATCAAAATCTAATTGAAATTTAATTCATCTAGGTAGGTGTCATTAAAATAGATTAGATTAATCACCTTGAGTGTCAGGAAATTAAAATAAATTGCAATATTGTTCTTTTTTATTAATGAAAATGATTTGATCCAAAGTAATTTTGTGTGATATAACTGCAGCCAAAGTCAGCTATAATATATATACTCAGGACTGGAAACCATAAGGAGTGAATTTGCATGCTCCTACATGTTTTCGTTCTTTTTGATCTACATTCATTGATCTTAAGAATGTAAGAATGGAAAATACTGGATCGTACAAAAGGTCCATCCAGCTCAGCATCCTATGTCTGACAGTGGCTAACAGCAAATTCTCAGGAAGGAGTTGAAGGATGATAATTCTCCAAGTGTATCCCAGCCTCCAACAATTTCTGACTCAAGGGCTTTCTAGGCCAGAAATGGTGCCTGTATTTTTAGTAACTCTCAATTATCTCTTTCATTTCTCTCTTGTCCTGATTATCTTGATTGGTTGGTTGGTTTTGAATATGCCACCTCTTCAGTTTTCTTGATGTATCATAATTCTTGCACTGGAACATACCTGTAGTTATCTGTTCCATCTCCTCTCCAGGCTTATTTAGCTGATTCTTATGCAAAAGCTCTTCTAGGCATTTGATCAGATTTGTCACCTTTCTCTGAACTTTTTCCATTTCCACTATACAAACCTTTTTGAGACTTAGGTCTGAAAAAAGATGTACCCTGAAGTAATAACATTTGATTACCTTTTCTTTTGAACGTTCATTTGAGTTCTTCGTATTAGTTATACGAGTTATCAGTATTGTAGGACATTGATGATAGTTAAACATTTTTTGTAAAACTATTAGAATGTCTCCTTACCAACATAATACATAGTTCTGGTTGTAACTATGAAACAAAGGAAAGTAGTCAGAGTTGTTGTGGTCTCTTACAGTTCTCTAACAGTTTCATAACCTCAATAGAGTTTTGCTACAAATTGTCGTAAGTTAAAGCAGCTCTTGACTAGTCAAGGCCAGAGTTAAAATTATGTGTGGTTTAAAGGTGGGTTCAAGGCTAAACACAAATGTAAAGTCTGTCCCACTAGACCTATTTTTGTAGTAAATAAACCATACCAGGAAATAGTTCTTTTTCACTGCTAACTTCTACTAATTGTATTGTTGGTCATTTGTTCCTCTTCTTGTTCTTCTCTTAAATTTGGGACCTAAATCTAGTTAGTCTCATAAACAGTCATCGTATTTCTTATATTTCCTACCTAAAGTCAGCAATAATAGTATGTGCTCAGCTCCTCTCAGGTTAATTTTTATGAGATTGAATTCAAAATCACACATAAGTCATCACCCACATAGAAAAAATTAAATTTAGACACCTAATTTTCATGTATAGTTTTCCACTTTGGGCAGGTAAAGATGAAAATATTGGCAAGACCCCTTTTTTCACACTGCGTGCATAATGCATGAGCATCTCTAAAATATGTGCAGAGAATGAATTTGTTAATGAACGGAAAGTTCACAGAGTCAGAAGTCACCAATTCAGATGAAAACAAATCTATAAACAACATGAAGAAGGTAAAATGGAGGCTGACTCTCAGAAGCATAGCAGTATTTATGAGGAAACAAGGTATAGCAGTTCTTCACTTTGACTTTTGGATTTACTGCCTTTTCATATTATACTGCTATTGGTTCATGTGAAACTTTAATATTATCGTAGCAATACATTTCATGTGTATGTTTTAATTTCTTGCTTATGGTTATGTAACTGTTGGATTTCTCTTCTCCCCTTTTTGATGGGCTAGTTAATTTTGATTAATTACATTCTTTATTTGTTGCTATTTTTCCATAACTTAAATATTTTAAAAGTGCTTTTGAAGATTAGGGGAGTTACGTTAGTAAGCAAGTTTCTGTTCTACACCTATTGCTAAAAACAAACAAAACCCAAATGCAGAAATCCAGGATCAGCTTCATTTTAAGTCAGTGTAAAATTAAGCACTAAGGAAAAGCAAATGTACAGGAAAAATATTTTTGAAAGCTGTAGTATCTTGGAAAGCTTCCAAAAAGAATCACAGCAGGCTAGGTTACACCCTCAGTAGCACATATGCATGTCCAACTTAAAAGATATAAATATCAGCTGTTAAAGTTAGAACTTTTGAAACACCATTTAGTGCTACTTCATGATCCAAGGAAAAACTAGCTCATATTTCAGGTTTTCCCACTAAAGTCTCAAAATTTTAACTGCAGACAAAAAACTATGATATGGTGATTATCAGGATTTTCTGATAATTTTATACTGAAATCTGGCAAAACATTGGTGAATCTGAAAGAATTGGGTTGCAATAGCAAACTTCGCAGATATTTTTATTAAGCCCAAAAATGTTCTGTATGTTCTGTGAGTGGCTAGAAAGCTCTGTTCTGAAATTCTATAGAAATATCTATTTGCTATCTTTCCATTTAAGAAAGGAAATCCTACTCTGTCAATGTCAATCCAAATTAGCTCTGTTGACTTTGATAGGGTTAATTCATTTTGACACTGCTGAAATAAAGTGGGGATTTTGCTCTGCATCTTGTGAGAAAATGGATAACTGAGAGATTAACAAATTTAACAAATTTATACCTATAAATCCAATCCAGGAAAGTATCTATATTCAAAGAAGTATTTAAGTATTCTCTTTAGTCCCAGGACCCAAGCATATACTTAAATCACAAAAAGCAGTGAGATAATGTTTCTACATTTTTCAGAATTTATTATTAGGTATAGGAATCTCAAATAGAAATCAATCATAAATTGGTGCAAGAGCAGAGGCATGGGAGATTTGCTTCTTTGATGGTGTGCACATGTTAGATGAACATAAATTATGTACTAATGTCAGCATATAAGAAGTGCCTCATTATAAATTCTGAAAAATGTAGAAAAATTACACTGCTTGACCTTGCAGTAGGAATAGGTTTGGATTTTTTGCAGCATAAGCAGAATTTTACCACTCAGATATATCAGTTCGGATTTTATAGACAATTCCTTAACCTCATTGTAGCTGGCTTTGGCTATGTGACTGGCTTTGTCTGTCAATACATAGAAACATCTTCTGGTTGTACTCACTCTTGTACAATACTTTTATGTTTGCATACACCATGAACAGCACTGAACATGAGCCGCCTTAATGAGAAATGGGCTTGTAAGTAGATTGCCAGGAGAATCCAAATGTCTGCTCTCAGATTTTACACTGTCTTTGTCATGAAAACTATACATGACATGTCTAATTCATCTAACCTTGAAATTTTCTGCATCGAAAATCCCACAGTGGCTGAAAGCACAAAGAGGAAAATTTGTACAATTTTTCTGTAATCTTCCTCCAATGATTTTGAAATCAGTCGATTCTAGCAAAGGCAAAAGTGCTATTAGAGCAGCTGGAAGCTCTGCTAATTCATCCTAACAGATAAGCAACTGCTGCTGAAAAGATTTCTGTAGAGCTTCAGGTGGAAATTGAAACTGTCCTTCCCTGGGCTGGACCCTCAAAAAAAGACTTTCTCACTTCCCATCTGAGTTTACAGCTGGTCAGGTAAAGGTAAGTATTGTGTAGTTATTTTGATAACTTAAGGAAGTAGAAAACGAACCATAGAAGACAAGAAGATGAGCTGAAATGTAATTTTCTCTAATTAGAAAGTCTGTGTTGTTCAGTTCAAATTGGCTGATCTAATAGGGGCAGAGTTACTGCTTGATTTTGTTTAAAACCTATCTTCCTCTAATTTAAAGCCTGAAGTTTGTGTTAAGGGGTAAGCATTGCATGACAGTGTGAAAGAAGGTTGTCTGCTGTCAGCTTCCTATGTGCACATGCTAAGAGTGCCCTCTTGCTAGGTTATGTGTTTCAATTATTTGTTTATTAAATAGGAATACAATACCAAAGTCACTTCAATATTCAGAGTCAAGATGGACAGGAGGATTAATCAGTTTGTGTGCATATGGGTCCAATTCCGGGACCTGTAAGAACAAACTTAAACAAAGATATACAGTATTGTCAAAGGCTTTAATATTTTACTAATGAATTCAAAATAAAAAAGTTGCCCATATGTCTTAACAAAAAACCTGTGTAAGTATTGAAAACATTGAATTTGTAGGAGAAATACAAAAACATTAGAAAGGTCAAGTTGGATATATTTTTTTTTTTTTGAGTCAACATTTAGGATGTCATGACTGTTTCCTCAGAGCTCATATTAGATCACTGATCTGGACTTGTTTTGACAATTGTACTAGACAAGTCATTTTTCATCTGTTAGTAATCAGGTTAAAGTGATTGGAAGGACTTAGTTTAGAGTCTAGATGAAATGGATAAGATCTTAAATGTGTCCTAATGGAAACTGCCTGATTATGTGCTGTAGGTCAATCTGATTAAAACATTCTAGTGAGTGAAGGGGGTAAGCAGCAATTTTTAGGAGCTATATTGCCTTCAACTTTTTACATTTGTAAATGCACTTTATTTATATCCATGTATGCTTATATTAAATATGGTATAGCCGAGATCATGGCATCTCCAGTTTGTCATTCATTGCAACAAAAGACATTTTAGTCCAAATTACATTATATTTATCCCAAATTACACTCTGGTTTGTGAAGGAGCCATGCGCAAATGATTTTTCTGCACTACTTCCTTTTGGCAACAAGCTGGTTTCTTTGGTTGATTTGTTATTTATAACTCTTCAGCTCTCTGTACATCACCGTTTCTGCGCCTGATTCTCCAGTGTCTTTGCTCAGATGTAAATAAGTTCACAAAAGAAGAAAGTAGGTACAAAAATGAAGAAATATATAATATTAATTTTACATGTAAATGACTGTTGGATATTGGGAAAGTTCTTCAACAGGACCTTTTATTCTGGACATGCCACAAGGCCAAAGTAGTCAGTAAAACTAGGACATGTATAGAAGTCCCATCTTAGCCTTGGAAACAATGTGAAGCATAAGCTTTCCATTTAAAATCTACTTTATGTTATTCTCTATGCTGACATGTTTTTCCTGCTTCTATGCAGCTGTGTGCTTTAACATATTATGCTGCTTTGGTCACCTTGCACAAAGTATTCCTCTGCACAGACGAAAATTTTCCACTTGTTCTATTAAAGCCTGTTTCATGTCATTTGAATTCTTGAGCTTTGATTATATCAGTATTAAATCTAAGAAAGCTTGTTACCACTTCTTTTTTTGGAGGAGGGTCAGGGGAAAAGTAGTATATTCTTAATTAATTTCAAGTTCCTTTCATTAACTCTGTTCTGTTAACTATTCCTTTGTCCTTAAAGTGAGTCAATAAGTCTCCACCACTCATCTGCAAAAACAGAAGCAGTTCTTGCCTCAGGGGCACTTATGGTCAGAGGTCCACAGGGTACTGGATACTGCTCGTATTTTTGTTAAATGAAAAAACATTTTACTAAGAATCTGTAGTCGTGCAGGGTATTTTTGAACAGGTTTCATTTCAGTTTGAAACTTCAGTGGTTGCAAACATCAGATAAATACTAAAAAAAAAAAAGAGTTGAAGCAGAGTAGACTACTGAGCTTTTCCTTTGAGAGACAGAGAACAAGCTGCTGCTGCTAGAGAAAAATGCCTTTTCAAAAGTTGTATTTTTGTTTGTTCTGTCTCATTTATCTTTTTCATCAAACACATCTATTACATTAGCCTGCGTTTGTATGCACATCGTGTATGGAATTTGACTGAGTGCTACAGCGCTATTTCAGTATCTCTGCAGTGTTTTGCCTTCAGCTCATTTCCTTGTATTCTGACTACTTGACTACATCATCCCTTAGCCAGGTAAGAAAAATCTTACCTGCATTGGTGGAGAAGGGTAAATGGCTATTCCCTAGTTTGGATTTTTTTTTCCCCCGCTACAGAAGAGGGCAAATCATTCTTTTCTATTTAGATATTTGTTATTGTCATTATGGTGACCTTATGAGTTTTTTTTCCTGGCACTGCAGATCTTAGAGTAAGATTAAAAAAAAATTCTCCTCATCCCTAATAAGCTTTACTGCTCATTTTTTGGAAGTCACAAATCTGTGTCCATAGTATCTTAATCTGTTGCAATGAAAGATACTATTCTGTAAGAAATTCAGAATTATGCATCCATTTGGCCATAACACTTGTTTACCTTATCATTTTCTTTGCCAATAGAATATTATTCTCTGCCACATATCCAATAGTATTTTTTTTTATAATTGTTTTAAAGGTTAGATTTAGGTGTCCTGTTCATATTGAATATGATTTCTGCTGAATAGTATGATTGATATAACTTCTGAGGTAAATTTCTATCATATTACAAGTAGAGAACTTGTATACTTATTTGAGTGATGGGTTTTCTTCCACTCCTTTGGAGGACTGTTCTATAGCTGAATATGTTTCAAGACAACAAAATTGTATGTTGCCTTACAGTTCTCCTTTTATTGTTAATTATGCTCCTTGGACCAGTTTAAGCCATTTTTCTTCCTGCTTTGATACCCACACTGTTCAGGTATTTCTCTCATTGACACAATTTAGCCAAGGTATATATATTTTATACCTTTTTTGGTTCCATCCTCAAAGGTCAGACCATGCAGCACCTTAGCTTGTGTTTTTCTTTTCAGAATTCTCCACAATTTGTAAACTCTGAGATGCCCAGAGATCAGCATTATGGGGGTAGGCCACAACATTTAGGCAGGTCTGAATGCATGTCTTATTTGTGATGGTTGCATCTCCGTTTACCTAAAATGATAGCACAGTTTTTATTTTTGTTTTCTTTCTTGGTTCTATAGTGTTTACAAGATCATATTTGACTTGTTATTCACTATTACCCTAGGACTTTTTAAGCACTGCTGCTTTTCATCTATTTCTGAGTTCAAAACCGATTTTTTTTCCTCATAGACATATGGGTAAGTTTTTTCTGGTGACCTCTTGCCTTTACTCCCCCTTTCCTTCCCTCCTCTAGCCTTTCACTGCTGAATAACTCCAAAAGAGAAAAAACATTCCCAGTAGTTACCATGGAGTAGAGACCTAGCCTGCCCCAAAACAGCTTGTTCGTCTGCATTCATATGCAGTCTCCTAAGGCAATCAGCCACAGAAATATTACATTTAGCTTTTCAGATCCAGATTCATTTAAAAAATAACCTCAAAGCCTAGGAGAGGTCAGCACAGTTATATGCCTGTTGCTTCTCTCTGAGAGGTAAGGTAGTTCACTGGAGTTTGGCACCACATCTGTATGGCTATGAAGCATCAGGAGCAGCTCAAGGTGCTGGATTGGGGTTTGAAACAGTATTAGCACTTGTGCTTTGCTATACTAGAAGAAGGGAAAAAAAAAAAAAAGAAACCTGGACTATTCCTTGAAAGGATCATCAAGATAAGACTCTGGAGTTGGGATCATAAGCATTCTGAAGTGCCAATCTTAAGTCTGTCTCAGGCTTCCTCACAACAAATGTATATAACTTCCTTGTTTGCAAGCTCTCATGGTGAGGGAGGAGACAGGGGATAGGAACTTCCTTCACTCATTGCAAAGATGCATTGCATCATCATTTTCTGTGCTCTCGTTCTGGGTTTTGATTTTTGCTTCAGGAGCTGGATGCCAAAAAGCTGTCCACTGGGTTGCTAATTTGTAGATTCACAAATCTAACCCTAAGTGCCGAAGTCCCTTTTTACTTAGGAAGTCAAGCTTTTGAAAATTTTACTTGTACTATTCAGGCACTTCCTAGGGATCATCAGATGAAGTTTGACATGAAATCAGGCCTACTGCTGCCTGTTGTGATGGCTTGCTGGATTCCTTGTCATTTGTCCCTTATCCTCTTTTACAATCCCAGTGCTCCTGTGCACGCTCATAGGAATGACTTGCCAAAGTGCCACCTAGCCTTTTACAGGTTATTTCTTATGTACAAATAAATGTGTATATCTTTCTACATAATTTATTTAATAATTAAACATACCTGACAAGTGTCAACAGTATGACTTATGACAAAAAGTGGCACTCAGATTGAACACATTCTGATGGACCCTGCAAAACATGGTAACATTTTATCAGTCAAGTTTTACATGATTTTCAAAAATATTTGCTAAATATTCTGAAAACTGATTGGCTAATTGACTTAAGATTCTGGCTGCTAATTGAGAAATTGTGCTGTTAACTGTAAATGCTTCCAAGAATCTTTTCTGTTTTCTTAAAAGTTAATTATGCAAGCATAATTTTGATTGTCTATTATCTAATAGCCTGGGACTATGTTTTCTTTTAAAAAACTTTGTTAGGAAAAGAAAGTATGTATTTGCCATTCAATCTAATTTATTCATAAATCTACTTTTTCTCTTTCCCTTGATATAGTAGTTCAACATCTTTCTTTCCCTAGGTCACTTTGCCTTATTTATTAAATTATCTATCTACCTATTTATTTATTTATTTATTTTTGCTGATAACCTTAAATGACATTGATCATTTTGTCTCTTTCCTCTTTGATTCCTCATTTCCTATACAGGTTTTATTATGCTTCAGATGTCTGAGCAGTCCCTTTAGGAACCACGGCAAGATCAAGTAAAACAAGCAGATGGATTCTGATATTTTCCGCTTTGAAGCTTAGCTTTGATTTTGGATAGAAAAATAAAAGTAAAGATTACTGGATGGTCAAGATATCATCTCCAATTCATCATTTGGCATTAACTTCTTACAAAGATAGGAGACTTGTTTTCTTAGTGGTCAAGGGTTTTAGACTGTCTGGGCTGATACTACATGACCGATAAGGTATCTCCTGGACAATTACCAGCTGTTTGATGGAAGAATTGACAATATGGTGTGGGGGGTGGAGGCTCTTCATCTGAACATTAATGTTGGTAATGGATAGGGTGTCAGGTGTTTTTCATCATGGTTATTTTTTGCCTTGTATAAGGTCATAGTCAAAAAGGCTAGGAAATTATTGGGGAACAGAAGGCATAACCTCTTTTCTTTTTTGGAATTCCATCCTTTTTTTTATTATTCTGAGGTTCTTGATTTTCAAGGAATACTTTCAGCTGTCATCACTGAACTCCTAACCCTCGTGACAGGAAATAAATTGTAAACCACAAGTTTTGGTCATTAACGTTTGCAAATTGAGATTGGAGTCCCTCAGCGTTCAAAAACCCCACGATTTGAGCAACTATGTCTGTTCATTTACAAGATGAATCAGAAGGGAGGACCCACAAGAAAACACAGATGTCATCCAGAGTACAAAGGTAGCACTGCTTAAACTTGGTCTGGATTATAATGCGTAGAGAGCACACTGTGATAATTCCCTCTTTCTGTGGTCACATCATTACTGCTTTCAGTAGAGTTTGGCTGCCCCAACTGACCACACGAAATGGATGGGATACCATGTGTCTTCAATCTTTTTCCATTCTCGTGTGTAGTTCTACAAAACTTTAATAATCTCTAAAAATTTGCAGACATGTGAAGGTGCTAAGGAAAGTAGTATGCACTTAGCCAATAGGGAGATGTACTTTTCATTGCATTTGAACAGCTCACCGCCTCTAGTTTCTCACTACTTAGCAAAAATCAGGTAACAAAAATATCATGTGGGTGTAATCTTAGTCCACAGAAATGGAAATTCTTTCTGAACTGATGGAAAATACACACTACATGATGAAAACAATGTCAGCTGCAGGTATAGGGAAAAAATTGTTTATGACTTGTCAGTCAGAACCAAAGTTTAGCAGTGGTTCTCCATCTGTAGTATTTAAATATAACATCAGTATTTTGAAGAATCTAGAATGCAGTTCAAAGTACTGACATCAGTGCTTAAAACCCATAATATTAGAGGCCAACTTCATGAGCATTTCCTCTTAACTCTATTTCCTTACATTTTCAGTCACCGTACTAAGATTTACAAGAAGGGTAGCTCAGGGCTTTCACTGCGCATGATGTTTTTGAAGTTACCGACTTTCAGTACAACAACAATGTCTCATCATTTTACTTTAGTTTTGACCAGAAACTGTGATTGAAACAGTATGGATTTTTTTTGCTTGCTTTTGGTTCTTCATACGTTATTTCTGGGACTCAAATCCAGTAATTATTGACATTCAGGCTTTGTGATAATCTTAGTGAATTTTGACCTCCTAGCTTTCTCTGAGTCACCTTTTTAAATACAAGCAGTAAAAAGAGTGGCTGTAAATGCATATGTGTAGTAGTAGTACTATGTGAGTAGACATACAATTTAAGAAAAAAAATATTTGGGTGATTTTGTTTTTCTTTTAACTTCTCAGATTCTGCAGACAAGTTCTAGCCACTCTTGTACCTGTGCTTGACAAGTACTCTCATAATAAATATATCTTTCTTTTAAATCCTCTCTCATAGCATGTGAGCAACTGAGAGCTGAATTTACACAGTTCTAGCTATGATTATTTTCTACTTCTGATTTTTACTACCACCTAAAATAACTAAGGAAAAAAATGTTTAGTTAGAGTATGTATGTTTAAACTATAAAATTAAAACAATGACTCAAAAGTTCTTGCAAATATTACAGACTGTTAGGCTGGGATTATTATCACCTAGTTCTACATGTTTAAAAGTTAGGCATCTAGTCTAAATGAGCTGCTTAATCTCCTTCATTCAGGAATGGAAAGAAATGGGGATTGCCTGACGTTCATTCAAATATCATATTTTAGATGAGGTTGAATTGTTCTCTAGAAGCGTATATCTTGATTGACTGTACAGGGACAGTAGAGGACAAACTTAATCTGGCTTGAGATTGTGCTGAGAGTTGTAAAACAAATCCTCATCTTAATTAAGGTAAACTAAGCAGCTGAATAACTCATGGGAACTGTTTTTAAGAATTTGTACCAGAAATATAGTTTGACAAGTGCTACTGAAGGGAATTAAGAGTCAGAGATGAAGGGAGCAGCACAGATTTGCAGAAATTGTATTTTAAGTTCATTTGCTTTGGTAGGATTTTTTGATGTTGTTTGGTTGCTTGTTTCCCAAGTAGTTCCTTGGCTTTACAGGAAAGAAAGGAAAATGGTCTTTGAAAAAACTATCCCATCAATGGAGTATAATGCACTCTGAACCCTTTTTTTCTTGATCTTCATTATAACTAACAGCTTTATAAAATAACCCAGCTATGTGTTGTCCATATGTGAAGTTCTCGTTGTTGCATGCAATTGGTTTAGCCAGGTTCTATCTTTTGATGATAGCCCACTTTTATACTAGAGCCCATAAACAGTTTTTCCTGGTCCTCTAACTATTCCACTTCATTTCCCATTTCAGACTCACTGTGGAACTGTGAAACTTGCTGTCCAAAAGATTGCTGCCTTGCTCACATCTTCTGTGGTTCTTCATGATAGTGGAGAAGTAAATCATGTTTTTGGGGTAAATCCCAAGGTGAATGAACTTGCTTCTGAGCTGAACAGCTTATCAGTGTGGGACAAATTAGAAACAACTGTTATGGGATCTATATGCTGTAAAAGAAGGGATCCGTTCTCTGCTTGTCAGCCGTAGGAGTTGTGATGTGATGGACAAGACCTTTTATTGTGTTTTCTGAGAGTGCCCGTCATGTGATAAATTTGCTTGCCTCAAGTCTCTGAAATCCAGGATCTCAAGTTGAGCAGTTCTTTGGGATGGCCCCACTGCAAGGCATCTCTGACTTTGTGTTCACCACACTGTCCTAATATCTATACAGAAAATAGTACTGTTTCCCAAAATGAATGAAGTCTTTCCTGTAGATCTTGGTAACTGCAGTTTACTGTTCCAAACAGCTAATTTACTGTATCATTGCAGCTAACTTTTGAATTGAAGTTCCCAATACTGACCTTAACCTAAGTTACCTTCGCATTTCAGTTTCTTATTCATCAGTTAAAACCTTTTTTCTTTCTTTTTTTTTTTTTTTTTTTTTTTGAACACTTGCATCAAACAGTTGGTCCCAAATGGCCAGCTAGCTTCTTTTATGTAAACACAAGTATATATTTTTAACATGCAGAGAATTATATCTGAGTAGATACTATAATGTAACAGACTACGGTCATTGCAGTAGGTATTACAATACTACTTTAAAGCCACTTGTTCATGTGGGCATTCACAGGTTGGGATAATTGTGGTGAAAGTATGTCAGGTACCTCAAGGAGAAGAGACAAAGCAGATATAAACTCCTAAGCTTAGTAGGAACACACACTGGTAAACAGGCTGCAAAATATAACTCCTCACCATTACAACTGTGCTATAGGTGAGCAATTCTTATATTCACTTAACATAATAAAAGATGGTGGATGTGGGGTTAAAAATATAGCCACAATGTGTTCACTAGTCTTGCTTATTTTTCACTGGTTATCTCCAGCTAGCCAATCTTGCAAATTTGAAAGGATAGTGTATAAAAAACAGTGAAAGTTTCATACTGTAGAGAGAATGAATATTGCTTACATTTCTTGAAGAAATAAAAAATAAACTCTTTTCCCTTTGGAGGTCCTTGGTGATCATACTTCCTTAGAGCCTGAGAAGAGGAACTCTCCTTCAGAGTACAGGGCGAGATGCAACAAATACGTGCTGGATCCAGGAAGCTACTGGAGGCCCAGGAGGAACAGAAAATCAAGCTCCCTTGAAAGGACATGGAGAGCAAGAAAAGGCTGGAAGGGATTCCCAGGACACCCCCACAAATCCGGGCACTGATCACCTCTGACCACCTGTGGCTCCAAAATGACATCAGGCTCTACGCAGGCCCTGTGCCAGCAGCTGCCTCCCTGCAAGGGTGTCCCTCATGCAGGCTAGCCCCTTACAGCTTTGTCGCTTAACTCTTCCAATTCCTTTTCCAAATTATCAGTCAGGTGCAGGGAATCAGGTATTTCTTTTCCCTTCAGCGCTTTCATGGCATCTTCACTAGCACCCTGAGCTGTCAAGAGTTTCAACAATTGTGGTAGCAAACAATGCCCTCTCACTCAGTCCCTGTGCCATATATATAAAAGTATAAAATAAAATCCTGTGATTTTATTTTAAATTTTGATTTCACAGTTGTACTCTGGTTTTCTAGAGTACAACTGTGACATAGTTATTCTGTGTAATAATAGTTATAGTAATAGTAATAATAGTTATAACCGTGATTGTTAGATAATTAAAAAAAAATCGTTTTCTTTCCTCTTGGTGGTTTTGAAGGTCTTATTGTTCTGTTCCCAAGTTTCTCCTTATCTATACTTATGAGTTTAGTAAAGCTACATGTTTGTTTAAGCCTTTTTTGCTGTCCACACTATTGTAAGGAAGTGAGAAGTCATAACCATACCAAAAATATCTTAGAAGTATAAAAAAAACAGCAAGAAGTTGACACAGAACATTAGAATGGTATGCCATGCCCTCAGGTGAGCAAGCAGAGATAACTGCATTTAAATAGATACTCACCTGAACAAATAAGTCATCTCTTGCACAACACAATCCAAAAAAACCTAATCACACAAAATAAAATATAAAATAAAATACCATGGCTAGCAGTCCCATAATTAACTAAATAAAACAACAACAAAAAAAATCCTTTAGACGGTCAGCTACTTTGAGTATGCTGAACAATCAGTACTTTAAAGAAAGTAGACATGACATGTTCCACACATGAGAACATATGTAGCATTTCTTAGTGACCTTGATTTCTTGAATGCAGGGACTCTCCAGCAATGGGGATGCATCTCAGCTGTCCTGCCATGATGTTGGGGTGGGCTATGCAAGCAGTTAACAGCCCACTTTCAATAGGGGTCAAAGACAATTTCTCATTACAGAGCTGAGCAGCTGGTCATGTGTAATTTCCCAAATGGAAAATTGGCTGACTGCTCAGCCAGTTGACCATTTCTTTTTGTTAGCTGGCTGTTTGCTGGGGTTGCATCATTTTGCTTCTGAAAGCTGTTGTTTGCTAACTTCCTTTCCTTGTCTTTCCCATCCTCTAAGCCCTGTAAAAGCAAGTAATGGCGTCCCTTATGTGGCAAACTTAATACCTCTTTTAAAGGAGCACACATGTTCCAATAGTAGCCTCAGCACAGGCCGGGAAGCTTATGTTCCAGATGTCAATTATTATAACAGGTACATTTCTGGAGCTAGCAACAGGTAGTTAAGTGGTTTCACAACAGTGTCAGAAACTTCCTCATCATCAGCCAAAACAGCTGATTTTCTTGCAATAGGATGGCTAACCATGACCTGTAGCTGTTTGGAAATTCACTATCCTGTCCTGCTATTTCCTCCTCCCCAAAGCTCTGCCACCTGTGTTTAGCTCACCTGATGGTTTCTTTTCCTCCTTCCTTGGTATGCCTAGGTGCAAATGTAGTTTTCCTGCTTCTTAGGTGGCTGGTTCTCTGTCCCACAATTCTTCCTTTATCCCTGCCCTCAAAATCAATGAGAAGTCATTTGGCAGACAATCTACAGTATGTTAGACGACTTGACACTTGGTCAAGATATACTAATACATGTGGGGACAGGGCAGCAGTCCATCATGTCTTATGTTCTACAGTGCTTATCCAAGACAATCACTGCAATTCCTACAAAGCAACTGGACATCTCCTTGAATCACTGCATAGACACTTCGGTCAGTCAGAAAGTGTCTCCAGCAGATCTTTGCTCTGACCAAATAATCAGGAGTTCCTTAGTAGAAAGGCTAGCTGACAAAGTCGGGGTGAACAGAAGTTCTAATGTCACACAGAAATATACGTAAGCAAGTGCGGAGTTAGATAAGCAGAACTAGACAGTGGAAAGATAACACAATATGCATATAGGAACGCTACTTGCATATGAAGTGAGCATAGGCACATAGCAGTGAAGTAACCTCTTGGCTCATAATCCCTTGTAAATTCCTTGTTAAAAAACTTCTACTAAAAGTCTTGCTTCATAATGTAAGTGAGAACAGCTTTTCCAAAACAAAACTTTTTTTTTCTTTTTTGCCTCAGTTACTTAGCAAGCAGAGAGACGAGTTAAAATAATTAAAATATTATGCCTCTGTCTTAACTAAACCTTGACTTTTCCTGGATAAGATAAATTTGGCTTTTCTAAGCAGATTGAGTTGTGGTCTGGAAGAGACAGAGTACTTTGCATCAGTCTCTACTGCCAGATATATCTACACTACATATTGCAGTGTAGAGTAGATTCTGCCTATAACTTCTGTAGTCATAAGGTGGCTTTGCAACCTGGAATTGTTTAGCCTGACCTGGGAAAATTCACAGACAGAAACAAGGTAAACAAACCCACATGCTGTTCTTCACCCTTCAAGCTTCATTCTTCATAGTAGCTGAGACAGCTCCTAATGTAACTCACAAATGTAGCAACTAACTTCCCTAGTGTTTTGGCAAGCTTTGCACCAGTTGTCCCCCAGAAACTAGTTGCTTATTTCTTCAGTTCCGCTTTGGGTAGTAGCTACTAAGTGTCTTACACTCTGTGATCCCATGCTCCCCTTCCTCTCCTCCCACCCTGCCAAAAATAACCAAACCTTTTGTTAAATTGGTGGTTACTAAACAAGTGAATTCGCTGTTCTTTTATGGACACAGGATATTTTCCAGATAATATGTTATTGTTAACCATTATTTAGTTGTGCTAGAGGTCTTTTTGATTTGACTCCAAAAAGTCAGACAAAGTAATAGCCAGCAGGTGATATGAACGTTAATTAAAAGATTAATATCAGTAACTCTTATTCTCCACATCAACAATAAAATTTTAAAACATCATAAAGGACTGTAGACTATCTGAGCACAGTAAGTAATCGTGGTTCTCTCATTTATTCTTCTGATCAGGAGTGAAAGCAATATGGCAACAATTTATGATATTATATTATTATGTCTACTATTCTTAGAATTTAAAAGCCTTGGGGGAAAAATACATTTTATTTTGAAATTATTAAAATTAACTATTACAGTGATCTGTGAAGAAATCAGGCTTTTCCTTTTCCTTTTCCTTTTCGTTTTCGTTTTCCTTGCTCTTATTCTTTTGTGCTGATAGTATATATTATTGCTGAAAAAAAGTGTAACAGAGAAAGCAATAGCCCATAAGTGCCTGAGACCAAAATATCCTGGTCTTTCATGATAAAGCCCCAGTCCTTGACTATGGTCTAATATTAATATAGGGAGATGATATTGTCCAGAAAACTGAGGTGATTTTCCCTTATGTTTTCCTCTTGTTTAATTTATGGGCACTTTCACTTGCAAACAGCTTTTGTTTTTTTGAGTGTCTCAACCTTATTTACAAGTCCAATATAGCCTTCACATCATAAACGTTTGGTTTTCTCTGGCCAGTTCAGCATGCAATGAGACAATCTGGCATTCTAAGCTGCTCTGGATGAAAGACTTTTTCACCAGCTATTCCTCTGAGAAGTCAATGAATATGAGTAAAGATGAAAGTCCTTTTTTAAAAAAAAGATTTATTTTGGAAAATACACTGTGCCACTCAGGTATTTTTTCTTCCTCTTTCATTTAATGTCACTGAGTTTTATACAGGCTTTATTTAACTATCTGCTTTTGGCCCAGGTATAACTGAGATAATGACTAAATCACAATGAAAACTTGGAGGTAAACTGTTAACAGTGGCTACTCTCACTGAACTTGGATGTTTTCTAACAGCTAAAATTTAACATCCTAATGTTTCATTATTCTTCTCTTACACTTTTACATACAATCTTAGCATTATAATAGCTAAGAAATGTCACCAAATTGTTGCAAATCTTCTGCTTCGTGAGTACCTCCCTCACTGTACTACTATTTAGCCCTTAGCTTGTGAGATTACAAATGGGCATGGTGGAGTATTTTTAACTTTAAAAGCTCTAGTTGCTAGGTTTTACTTCATTTTCTTTCAGTCGTTTACATTTCCTCATTCACAGAAGTTAGAAATGATCTTTAGCTTAAAATTAGGGATAAAGGTGCAAATTTGTAAAGCTTTTTATTAACAGTATTTGTGTGAATCTCTCCCATGTGGTGCTTTGAAAACTTAGCCAATGAAGCTGGTCAATTTTATTTTAAATATCCCCACTGTTGAATTTTATGTCCATTTACTGTAGAATAATGTTCTCTCCAACAGAGTTGAACAGAAGAGTGCTAATCTTTATTCATAAGGCCAATAAATTTGTTCAAAGCACACATCTGCTAAAGGCTGAAATGACCATGAACAAGATGAATTGTGACTTTGTTTAGATTTCTAGTGACACTTAGTTATGAAAAAAGGTACAAGCTTTTTCTTCTTTTATCCATCCTTTTGATCTTTCATGAAGTTTGTTATGTAGAAGGTGAAATATAAAGCAAATAAAACCATACATGGTTGATTTTATAATGATGTATGCCAACAAAAGAAATAAAGCAATAAAAATGTCCATTAAGCATTCTGGTATTTTCATTTCATTCTACTTAGGCCATGTTTTGAAGCTTATGTTAATTCTTCTGTACAATACAGAGAATGAAATAAAAAACTCGCACTTGATTTTAATTCTCCCGGAAGAGTGATTACTTTAATAAATTCATTTGTGATACTTTAAAATAGTTTTATTGTGCATTAAAATGGTTCTATTACATGAATTTGGAGTTACATCTTTTGACGGCCATTTGGCAGTGTTTGAGCAATACTGAGATCTTTATGCCTTTAGGAGTTTACAGGGGTGGTATCTGGCAAGGTGTATGCAAATGTGCTCAGCTTAAAGACAAAGCAAAAACATGCCCTGCAATTGTTTTAACCAGGAAGATGTTGCACAGCCAGGGTTTGTAGTTTCTCGGTGATCCATAAGAGGGCTAGACATACTTACTACGGTCAAGGAACCCAAGATCTCGGTTATAAAACCAAGGGTGAGAGCAGTCCTGTAGAAAACATGACTTAGTTTTTCTCAGCAACAATAGTAGTTTATTAATGTGTGATGTCTGAGCATTTACTTTGTGTTTCATTCTTAGTTTGTGGTTAAAGAACAAAATAGAAAGGACCCCTATATGGGACTGATCTAAACACTTTATTCCTATTATGATTCTAAGAAATACTGGATCCTGCAGCAATGGGCCCTCCTCTTATATGCTCATTCTCATCTATGTCTGAGATTTTCCCTTGTGAAGCAGACTGGAAATTCATAGCAGGCTAAGCGCAACACCAACCTTTCCTAATAAAGTAAAAACCCCACCCTTCATTAACAGGGTTAAAACCAAAATGTGTTTTTCTCTGTTTTAGTCCCCATTAGGGACTAATGGTCTTTCCCAGGAAAGGATGTGGTCTGCCAATGTGCTATTGAGAAATAGTGCATTGCCCTTCTGCAGGATTACACAAACACAGGTTAGTCACAAAGGTTTCCAGAAGCCTGAGGATTGGGGAAAGGATGTGATGCTCATGAGCAGCACAAGCTGGCAAAGGAATGTAAGCAGAATGCCTGAGAAATGTTTTGCTGGAAAAGCTGAGATGTTTATTCTGCCTAAATTATCCCTTTGCCAGGTACTACAGTACCTTTCTTCTAGGAAAGGATGTCTTCATCATAGTCTTTTTTCTTTTTTTTTCTGCAAGAACAAAGATTTTGTGAAGTGGCTGTGGACGAAGAAGACTGAAGAAAAAGAAAAGATGTCAATTTATAGTTCACTCATTAAGCTAAAACCAAGGAGAATAAGGTTTTCCTAGCCCTTGCTGACTCTGATACAGACTTCCTATATGGTGTTCAGAAAAACTGTCCTAATGTCTATGCACAAGAAGGCTAATTAAGTCTGTCATTCCTTAACTTTTGAACGTTTGATTTTGCAACATAAAGTTCTTTTAATGTCTTTTGTACGTAATATAGATCTATAGTTTCCATTTATTATTAAAAATTGATAAACACTAGTTTTTAATGACATGCATGCTTAACTATGCATCCTTAATGTTCTCCATATAATTTTTAAATGGGATTCTGTATTCAGTAATGTCATTCTAATATAAACAAGGGTCCTCCCTCGTTTAACATAGTGCAAGAGTGGGTCAATAGACTTTAAAACATCTATGACTGTAATTGTATTTTTTTTGTTGTTTGAGGTATCAAGAACCATAATCCCAGCTGAATACCCAGTGTTACATACCATTCAGCAGCTCATTCACCTTGCAAAGTCATAACTGCCTTGGTCAAAGATGTAGTCGCTTATCTTCCTAGCCATTGCAGGAAGAGATCTGTTACTGTGATAACACTGATGCACTGCCCTTGTAAAAGGCGATTTTAATTTTCCATGAATACAACCCATAAGGTGCAGATGGTGCAAAATAAAACATAATGAATTAGACTGATACCTTGATACTTGCAGGGTTAAAATATGGACAGGCAAGCAGTGAATAAGAATGAACACAACGTAAGATTTTATGTGCTGTTGGAGGAGTATAAAATCTCCAGAGGTGCTCCATTGCTCAGCCATATGTTGTTTTCGCACTTAAGGCTTGTGAAAGTTTAAAAGATTAATAAGATTACTAATATTAAAGTCTAAGCCCAGAGAGTTCCCTAGAATCTTAAGAGCAAAAAAAAGACAGGTAAATCTGTGAAAAATATAACACAGAGCGTGAGGGAGGTGGATATCAAGCTTTGTGCTAGCCTTGGTAAGAATTTAATTATCAATTATTGTAAGTAGAATGGACTTTTATCTGCACTAGATTTTTCAACTTAATATGCGTATATTACTTTGAGATATGCCTTACCAAGGCTTACTAAATAGTGAAATGAGTTAGAGAAAAGGAACCTGCTGGGTACTTTTTTCCATTTCTGTAATATTTTAAACAGCCAAAGAACCATGAAGAGTTGTGACAATAAGCAAACATTTTGTGAGATGAATTAATATCTTAATTAAACACTTCTTATCTTGGAGTCCTATATCATGGATCTGAGCTATATGTAACATTCCTTGCCTCTTGGCTTCGGAACACAGCACAAAAAAATAATACAAAACACATACATTTCCTTAAAAAAAAGAGAGAACCTGAAATATCTGAACTCCTGAAGAAACCAATGTAACAAACCAAATTCCCCTGTAAATATTAATTGCATCCAGTATTAGAATGCTAAGCAGATTGGCAAAGTTTATCTGATTTGGACTTCAAACAGAGAACTTGTGATATCAAGCTGGGTTTTTTTGTTTGTTTGTTTATCTTTTCTTTTCAGTGGAGGCATCTGGTTTCTTGGCCGTTTCCCCAGGCTAGCACAGCACTGAGTTGCCTCCCTGTCAGAAATGGGCTGCTTGAACATCACCTTGAGGATAACGACCTGAGTGCTCCCTCTCTCCTTGAGGGTTCTGCTTGCCTTCCTCCCCCTCCCCCCCAACTTTTCCATATGGTTATTAGAATGTCATGGTGATTTTTTTGCCTTCTAATCAGTCTTTAAATGTGTTGTGTTAACAAG
The DNA here is from genome assembly GCF_036370855.1 of Dromaius novaehollandiae. NCBI lineage: Eukaryota > Metazoa > Chordata > Aves > Casuariiformes > Dromaiidae > Dromaius > Dromaius novaehollandiae. The sequence continues at coordinate 108,703,003 of NC_088099.1, forward strand.
GTGTAAATTTATTTGATTGGCAGTGTCAGTTCTCCTCCAAATCTAGTCTGAAGAAGTGGTTGCCATGCTCAAAAGGTAGGTCTCTTCATGTCCAATATATTTTCTCTTCTCTGGCAAGACTTGAAATAGGAAACCTGTTAAATTCAATGGCAAGAGGAGTCATTTTGTGCTGCTAATAACTGCACACTACATATAGGACTGAAATCATGTCATGTTAGGTAAGCAACTGGAAAGCATTGAGCAGCAAAGACTGACAAGAAGGGCCAGATTCTGAATCCTGTTGCAAAAAGGCAGGCTATCGAGTCACGAAGTCAATGAGGTTGATTTGTTCACTGTGTGCTTCACAAAGGAGCAGCAAGTCATTCATTGAGAGAAAAGTACAAGAATGGAGCCCAATACTGGATCACCTAGGTGGTGATCATGGTTCTTGCAAATTAAATGGTGAACAGCCCTTAATAGACCAACTAACTCGCAATAAATGAATTATCTAAAAGGTTAGTCTCTTTATATAGATTCATTCATCACCATAAGCAGGTGTGTTTATTAAAATACTATATGTACTTACATTTTATTAATGTTTGGGATTTTCTTATTAGTACAGAGAAACTGATCTCTGTTGCCTCGATGAGTTTACTGATTCATATACTATCATTTCTGTCAACTGAATGTGTAAGTACTTCCAGAATAAAAAAAATAAAATTTTCCTGTTTAAGCCATTTTCTTTCAATGAATATGTGTGTAATTTATGCAATACATGCCATAACATATAGGCAATATATGCAAAAAAAGAGATTTCAGAAAAACACAAATGAAACATGAGTAGAGTTGAAGAAAATGGATTACATATTTGATGAGATCTCATAAGAAAAATAAGTTCAGGTAGTTTTAATCAAAATCACATGAGTGACTAATATATTTTGCACTTGTATATGTATAATACTTTTATTTTTGTAGTTATAAAAATGTGTGTGTGTGTGTGTGTGTGTGGCAGTTTTTTTATAAGTGTTTTCATTTACATTGGTATGCAAGTTTAGCCAGATATCTGGAACAGATATCTGTTCAGAGAAAAAAGAAAAAAAGATTGTTCATTTTTTAGATTCCTGTGACTAGCATTAAATATTCTGAAATAAATAGAATTGGTCAAGATGTTTGAATATGGTATCTGAGAAAATAAAGTCTTCTTTATCAGTTTTAGCAGAAAGAATCTGAAAAATCTTAGTATTACTGAATCTGCAATATGTAGGCATTGTTTCAATACACACGTCAACTAGGATGCTTCCTGTATAGAGCAAAATAGATTGCTCACAGAGGACATATTACAACTATATAATATATACATACACATACATATAAAACTAGATGTCACTATTAATAAAAGTTGACAGGTGACTAATAAATTTAGATATTCACACTTTTTAACAAAAAAGTCAAATAAATCAATGATCAGAAATAATGTTGGTTTCAGTTCCTCCAAATGGCAGCACCTTCTACAGATTTTCAATAGCAAGATGAAGACTAAGTTAATAATATTATTATTTATAAAAAAGGTTAACAAATTCCAGAATATATTCTCAGCTTGCAGATTGATAGTAGTATGGTAGCCTGGCCTCCTGAGACTTAAATGTAAACTTTTATTTAGTAATCTAGAAAAGTTTTGGCTTCTGTTGTAGCTCTGATTCAATAAGTAGTGTAGACTTAAAATATTAGGACATTATATCGTTGATGGCATTTGGCATTAATGATACTAAATTTGTGGAGGCAAGCTGTTGGCATATTGAGTGGTAATGCTTTCATCCAAATGGACCTTAAGGAACTGGAGAATTTGGTCAACAGAAACCTCATGAAAGTCAACATGGAAAAGTGCAAAGTCTTGCACTTCGGGCGGAATAACCAGCCCTGTGCATCTGTAAAGACTGAGGACCCCCCTGCTGAAAAGGACTCGAGAGCTGTGGTGGCCAATAAGGTGCCCATCCTTGGAGTTTTTTCAAGGCCTAGCTAGGCAAAGCCATGGCTGACCTAATCCAGTACTGGTGATCCTGCTTTGATGAGGAGGTCAGACTAGATGACTTCCAGAGTTCCCTTCCAAACATTTCTATAATCCTATGACCATTACATTTGCAGGGGGCAGGAGAAAGCAGGGAGGGAATATCTAATCACACAGTTGATAGATGCATGCAACTTTTCTTAGCAGAAGACAGCTGACTAGTTTATCATCCTGAATGTTAGAGCCCAGGATGAAGGCTTGCTAGAGAAAGGTATTGGGAAACCAGAACAATTTCCATTGATTTTTTTGAGTTTGCTCAAATGACACAAATGTTTGAAATTGCTTTCATTTATCAGGGTATCAATATATTGTTAAGAGAGCATTCTAGCTGTGGCACTGTTGAACAGATTTAAGTTAATAAAATACTATGATAAATCCCTTCTCAGACAATTGTAGTCTATAGATATTACATTGTGGCAGTTTATTAGCCTGCCATAAAGATCTAAGACATAGAAGTACCTTCATTGCCCAACTTTGCTACAAAAAGGCCACATATGCTATAACAATTTCTCATCTAAGAGCTTTCTTAGTATCTATGAATTATGCAACAAGAAAGAGAACTGAAAATTAGGGTGCTTAAAGACATAGTTGTTTTCTTTAGCACCTAATATATTTGTTTTCCTGTTTAGTAGCAAATGAAGTTAAATATGCTGCTACAGTCTAACAAGCATACAGGTAAGAGTATTTTGGGTTATATTAGTTTATTCTGATGTATTAAAGACTCTGTTTGAATTCCTGTTTTGCTATTTCAAGGTCTCTGTTAAAAACACCTCTATCACTGTATTATCATTTGCTTAGTTTTTGAAAATGCTGCAATGCAGAAAAAGAGACATATGTGCAATAAACTGAATTTTAAATTTCCATCAGTTTTGTGGCAAGGCAAACTAGTTTTACACTATTATCTTTCTATCATTATATCTTTCAATTGAATCACAGATACACCAGCTGTGTTAAAATATCTGTAGGGATATTAACTTTATACAGTATATGAGCCTTATTGCTAATTTTGTCTTAATACCAAGTGACTAAAAATGTATGGCTTCTGATATTGTGTGTGCACCTATGTGTTCTGTTCTGAAAAAGATGTAAATATTGCTTTGATAGAGGGAAATACTGAGCTGTCAAATTCAAAAAACATTTCTGGTATTTATATTAGTTACATACTTGAATTAACTTTTTATTTAATGCATGTCCTTTTTGAAAATGTATTTACCTTTTACTCTGTCTCCTTAAATAATTAGAATAATATGTAGGGAGCTGAGGCCTATTAGAAATTTTTCTTTGCTATAATAACATTGTCTTATCTGCTAGAGACAAGTCAAATAGGACTGAAATTATAGAGATAGGGATTATTCCCACTTCCAACTTCTGGCATCACACGCGTTGTTGTAGGAACTAAATTATTTTTGCAACAAAATCCTCCTTTCTGTAACAGTGAAGAAGACTCTGAAGGGTGATGCTAAGTCAGCCAACAGAGAAAATGAAAAGGCTCACTCCAGTGTTGCAGCATGGATGGAGAAGATAAGGCAGACTTATTCTTTTTGAACCAATCATGCTTCCAAGCCACAATTCTGCATTAACTTGATTAGCTAATGATATTATTGACAGCTTTATACATACAGTTGTTTAGCACTCTCCTTTAATGACTGTCCTTTGCAAATAAATTGACTTTTGGGTTCTAATCTGGCTTCTTAATAAGTATAAAGATGTATTTATCTTGTTATGGAAGCACTTGAAATGAACTGTATCTTGGAAACACAAACACTGTCCTGTGAAAACATCATGTCCTGAGCTCCAAATTCACTATCATGTGATCATTTCTCAGGCCTTGAGACTGTACTGAGAGTGTTACAGAGCTATGCGCACATAGGACCAGCTATAAACCTTGCTATAAGTGACTTCCACCATTATTCGGGTGAGATGGTACAGAAAAGTCTTTTTTCCCTCCCCAAATACTAACTCTGGTGAGTATTCAAGGGCTGTTGGACTCTTATTTTGGCAATGAGCTCTCCCTGCAGAAACAAGCTGATTGGTAATTATCACTGAATAAATAAGGCCTCTGGTATCAGTAAAGTAGCACAGGTATTACAAAAGCCATAATTTGGGACACAATGACTGAAATAGCTATTTTAAACACAGTGTTTAGCCATCCAGTATACCACATCATCATATTTATTAAGGAAATGCTGTCTAAAACTAAATGCTATTCAAACAGCCAGTTATCAGTACCAGCTGAAGATTACTGTCCTTTTTTATGGTGCTAGCACTGTTAATGAAATTACTTATTGAAGAAACTGAAGTGTGATTGGACATTGCCTATGTGTAACTTGTCTGTAAAGCTATATGGAAGGGCATATTCCTTAGAAAAAACATCCTCATTATTTTAAAAAGCTTTCTGTGATTCACATTCTTTTGTAGCACTTTTTTTTTTCTCTCTCAGAAATTGCTGATGCAAGAGAAACATGTGAGTGGGCCAGATGGATCCTGATAGTCTGTCTTTACTGGTTGCTATACAAGTCTTATTTGCAGCTGTCTTTTTCTCCTGCTTCCTTGTCCTTGAATTCTGATGGCTGGAGGTAGACAACAGGCCACTTGAATTATTTCACCTTTCATTTTTCTTAGTGGTTCTTCAGAAGTGCACAGATGCTTCATAAGTAGCATGAAGAGGAGTTTGTAGTACTTTTTCTTCTTTCCAATTTATTCCTTTCAAACTCAGATTCTTTCCAGTGAATTATTTAAACTGACACAAATTTATTTTTTTAAGGGAATAAAAATACTTTGCTTATATTTCTGCCCCATGTTGCTCTTTTCTTCAAGGCATCTGATCTGGCCACTTTCAGAGATGGTATGCTTTGCTAAATGGGCATCTAGTCTGACTCAGCCATTTTTCTAGTGTTACAAAATACCAGCAGCTAGTCTGAACAAAATGATTTCATTTCAGCCTAAAGTTTTATTCTTAATGTTATAGCACAGGCATGGTTTGCAACAAAATATTGGGTAAACTTAACTGATAGGACAGGAAACTGAACTTCCCAATGCTCAAGCCTGAGTTATATTTGAATTGGTGAAAATGGTGTGAATTGCATTGCATTGCAAAGTGAAAGTCAAGTGAAATTTAGTGACTGCAGTTTTGGAGATGCTCAGTGTAATTTGCGTTCCTCTGAATCACAAACGTACAGTGCTACTCTTTGTGCAATGTTGGATTATGTGGGTTGATTTGAAGCTGAGTGAAAATACAGATTTTTCTATCTTGAAAGAGACAGCTGTAAAACATGATATTTTTCACAATTCACATGTGATTAAAAATTAGTAATTTCCATCCAGTCAATGAAAATTGAAACAGAGATTTACCAAAAAAACCCACAGAAAATCAGTAGATTCTTGATTTTCTGACTGTGAATTATGTGTTTCTTCATTAGACTTATTCAACAGCAGTTCCTTCTTACTCTTCATTTAATAATTACTTACAGAAGAACCAGCAACTTAAACAGGACTGTCCTTTCCCAAACATACAATAAAAATAAATAAGAACTGAATTTTCTATGTTTCATATTGTTGCTCTCAGAGCCTGCATGCCTCTGAAAATATCCTGATAAAAAGAACTTCAAAAAAGCAATAGCAAGGAACATTCAATGGGGCTTTCTATTGAGGTTTTAGTAAGTGCTTGTGAAAAATAGGTCAAAATACATAGCACTAATACGGCTACCATGATGCAAGCTTCCCCCTCTTTTAGACAGTTGGTGTAAGGAAACAATAGTTTCTGTTTCAGTGTTTACTATTTTAATCTTGTGATAGTGCCTAGCTCTTATTTTGAGTGTAGGAGTTTGTATAATAGCTGAACGTTAAAAAAATAAATTCTAGAAATTTTGTTAATATAGCTAATGGATATTCATTGTTTAAGATGTATTTATTCAGAAAATTCACTCTTTTGTACAAGCAAAGATGAGCCTAATAAATTGACAGGAACTGAGTTACATCAATAGGTGGTTGAAGCATGTATGTTATTATACACATTTCAATTTCATATATAGAGGAAGTGAAGCATAGAGACCTGAGGAACAGTCATGAAAAAGTTGACCGGAGATTCATGTTTGGGTGTTAGGTCTTGTTGTCCTGATTGCTCAGCTCGTATTGTAGGTAATCTGAAGCAACAGACTTTTCCAGTGACAGAGAAGGATGGGTTGTTTGGGGGCATGGAGACAAAATCAATCTGGGTCAGCCGGAAGATGTTTTATGTCTTGCCACATCTTTTTGCAGGCCTTGCTTGCAAACCCCTGAAAGCATGTAAGCTCTAGTCAGTCCTTTATAAAGAATATTTGCTTTCCATTTAGACAGTAGAAAAGAAGAAAGCCAAGTTAAAACCCAGAGAGTTTATGAATTGAAAAACAATTTTTTTGAAATTTTCTTCAAGAAGAAAGGTTGATTTCTTGATATTTAATCATTTAGAGCATCCGTTGATGACTTATTACTCTGCTGCTGCAGGAAGTAGAATGCTGCAGTTTGAATGCAACTTTCATATTGGCGCATGTTTTCTTACTGTTAAGAATTTCCCTGATTTCAGTGTTATTTTTGTCTCAAATTTTAGCTGAAAAAATGAGCAAAGAATATTTTTCCCTAAATAGTCTTAATAAACTTCCTATGGAAAAAAAATCAGTTCTGCAAACAAAATAATCATTTGTCTGTTGAGAGAATCCAGAACACTCTGTAGTCATTTCGTTCAGCATAGGTGGTCTATTCTCCAAAGTAGTGATTTTCACCTGTAAATTTATGTTTGTAGGTATGTCTTTGTATATCTGTTTGTATACATATGTTTGTGTGTGTGTGCATATATATATATGTATATATAAAACAAGTTCAAAGCACTAAGTCAGTAGTCAATTTGTGCCTCCAAAATAAAACTTTATTTTTCAGACAGTCTTACTTATGCTTAATTAAGTCTTCAGCTAACTTTAAGACTTTAGAATCCTGAGATTTTAGTTCTCTTCTACTGTTAAAAAGAACATTTCATATGGCACTATTTACAGAAGCGGTGAGAGTCTGTGATGCTGTATGATGATTTGATTTGATTTGTTGAAGCTTAATGGTACTCTATGGTTTCTTTAGGAACACCTTTTGAACACTCTTAATGATGAAGAGCGGTAGGAAGACCGGTCCTCTTGGAGCTACAAATAAAGATGATATAACCTCCTTACAGACCAAGCTGGAAAACCTGCAGGTTTTCAATCATCCAAGTTCAGCAGTAAGTCCACTTGTTTTTAAGATTCACACAAAAGATTTACATATAAAAGAAGCAGCATATTTTTGGCTTCCTCAGAGCACTTATGCATTACATGATCAACATGCGTTCAGATTTCCAGATCTTCTTTCATGGATTCAGTATTCAGCACAATTGCCTGTTCCTGCTTCGGTGAGAGGGAGCTCAGCGAAGCACTATCTTTGCATACTTTCAGGTTTCATCTACTGTGCCATTTCTGGGCAACTTCAAAGTCAACCCTTCTAGCTAGGGTTCACTGCTATATAACTACCTGATTTGTAATTCATGTGAATCCATTCTTCAGTCTCAGCTCTCTGTTGTTTTAATGTTGAATATTGATAAGTCTATTGAACCATTTGTTGTTTTGTCTAAAGTAGACCTTAGGTGCTATTCTTCTAAAGGTACAGTAAAAAGCATCATTCAAGTCTACAGCAAGACTACTGTAACATTTATATATAGAGAGAACTAATAATATGTAAGTGAAATTTAGAAATTGTGGAAAATCTTCCAGGTTGCACTAAATTATTGTTATGCTTGGTGTTCACAGCATAAGATAAATAGTTTGCGATCCGTTTTGGAATCGTTTGTAAGCACTGTACTTCAGGGGCTAGTTTATCATTCCAAACTTATGTAGGTCTCTGACCTGCAAACATTTGAGGTTATAGTTAATTATTTGGAAATGTGTCATAGTAAACCTTTGGTAACTGCTAGCTGGACTGAATTCTATGTCAAGAACACTTTGTGCTTCCAATCATGATATTAGTATAAAGGCAATATCTGTTTTCTACAGGAGTCAGAAACTTTTTTCTAACAGATGTTCTGCTTTAAAAAGTGCCTTTCATCCTCCAGGCAGAATACTCAAATTGGTAAAAATATGCTGTAAAAACAGACCTTTGTATTGTAGATAATTGTAAGAGCACTAGTCAGCGTGTTCCACTTACACCATTCGCCCTCTGCAGGTGGCACGTGGAAGGACCTTAAAGTCAAAAAATGGAAGATACTTTTCCAGCTGTGGCATCTGACAAAGCCAGAGACAACTTTCTGCATAAGCTCACTGGACAATGATGTTGACAAGTCCACAGTTGCCTATGGATCTACCACAGACTTATAATTCTGTCTGGTTTTGCAATAGGATATTATCCTATCCTCTTTTGATTCTTTTTTTCACTTTTGGATTCTTGTTTTATTTCTACTTTTACTTTATTTTGGGTTTCACACCCTTAGTCATGTCAGGAATAGAATCTGTGGTATTTTTCCTGTTTTATGGAGGGAGTCCTTTTATGCTCATATCTTGCCTATATAAAGTTTTTTTTCTTACTTTTTCCAAATTATAGCTTGATGGGTGTTCCTTTGCCATGCCTAATACATCTTTAAGAATCTCAACAAACAGCTGAAGGCTTATTTTTCTGTAAAATATATTAGAGTTTCATGACAAAAAAACAAGCAAAGGCAGTATAATCCAGAGTGTGTGAAGAGAAGGCAGAGAAAGATATTTTGTTCTTGTTTTTCCTGAAATACGTATATGTATTTTTATATAAATAAGTATAATAGTGACATACACATGTACAGAATATAGGAAACAGATTTTTCTGCATCTGAACAACTCATAAGCAATTAGTGTATCAGTCTGATTGCTGTGTCCTCTACGATGTGCCTAGTGAAAGTATAACTTTGGTGTGTGTTTCATTGCTTGACTGTAAACAAATTAATCAAGTATGTATCTGTTATCCTTTTAAGACATCCTCTTAGATACGGAAAAGAAAGGAAAGCATGCAAGAATGGGATGCTTTGTAATTAACAATCACACTTTACTTTGCTTTCAGTATGTTATTCATCTCAAACACACAAATACTTATACAATATTTAACAGTTTTTGAATTAGTTGACTTTGCGAGAGAAAGAAACCTTGTCAAGTACTTCAGCTGTACTTACTCAATGGTAGTACTGCATGACCTTCAGTAGCATGTTATTTCACGGAAAAACGTAAGATAAAGCCATCTGGAATTATCTTTATGAGCTTCCAATTAGGACTAAGAAATCTATATATTTAATAGCTTAGAAAGCAAAGTAATTTAGAAAATTCCTTATTAGTAAGATTGTGGATGATTAGTAGTACATATTAATTTACCTGTTTCATTTCAAAATGCTCTGTTCATGTTTTTTTAAAGCACAGAAAATCTTCCACTGAAGTCAGTGTCAAAATGTCATGGAATTCTAATCAGGCAGAATTTCATTGCAGTTTTCTTTTTTCTTTTTCTAAAGTTACTTAACATCTATGAAAATGCTTACATTAGTCACTAAATGTTCTCAGTCACTGTACTTTTCCCATTTAGAATTCTTATGCTTAAACAAAGACACAGTAGGTATTAAAATTTCTCTTTTTTTGGTTCTTTTTTTAAACTGATAACTCTCTGATAAGTTGTGCATCTTATTTTCTTCCTGTTTTGCTCATATTTGCATATAAAAAGGACACAAAGTTCAAACAACTTTGCTGTAGTGTGAACACACACAAATTTTACAATATATAATTAACCACTGCATAAAACATTGATTGTATGTAAGCATTAGATAAAGGATTCTGTTATATTTATTCGTCAAGCACAACAAAGTCTTCTGAAAAGCAATGTCAAGGTGAAGTTTTTGTTTTTTCAAAACCTTTAAAATGTAAGCTTTTAAAGAATATTTAATGTCAACAGATGACCAGAAAAAAATATCTATTTTAATTGATGTTAAAACATTTCTATTTTAATTTATGTTTAAACAAACTTTCCATAACAAGGAATTCCTTTTATTTTTTTCTTTCTCTATTTCTTCTCATGCATTTTTGTTTCTTTTCTCAAGTGTTACATTCTTCTTCATATTGATGGCATGAAGACAGACAAACATTTTTAGCTAAATTTGATTTTTTTTAAGCCCAATTCTTTTATCATTCTTTTCCTGCCTCTGCATTTACTAAGTATGAGTATAAAGTCTCATTAATAAGGTATAGGACCCAGCTCTGCATATTTTTGTTTTGTTAAGATTGAAGAAGCTTCTTGGATGGATTTTTCAGGACAATGATCCTATATTCCCTTTTTTTCAAGACAAACAGTTATCAGGCACATAACTTGGGGTATAATTCAGGATCCTTTATGTTTTCTCTCTGCCGTTTACTGGATAAAGAGTTTCTATTAATTGTCTTTTCAGGGCTTCTGCTATCCAGAATCTTAGCTCAACTCCATCAGGCTTTAGACTGGCATCTGCATTCCCTGCAGTTGTGAACCTCAGCTTTGAAAATTCACTGTCCATGTGAATGAAGACATTACCGTGATACAATATACAGTAATCTGCTTCCTAAGGGATCCTGGCTGCCTTGAACACATACTCTTACTGCTATGGTTCTTGCCCTGCTTCCTAGTTGTGACTTTGATTCAAGAAAGCACTAAACATGCTTAACTTCTACTTCTATGTGATTTGTTTGAAGGGCAGAATTCACAGTCTGATCTACTCTGTGGGATTTGGCATGGCTACCAAAGATTACCTTTTCTGGCATGAAAATGACTGCCCCAAACCACACATATGCATGGGGCATGTTCTGTGGGTTGCATTCCCTCCAAATCCTTCGTTATTCCTAGACTGCCTGCCTATCCTCAGAATGACCTTTCAGACCACCTTACCAAACTCATACTTTTTAAAAATCACTGATTTATCTTTTGTTTACTTGTAAACAAGACATCAAATAAAACTCTTCTTGTGACTGTATTAAGGAGCTCTTAGGTAATTTCTAATGACTGTTTATCTTAAAAGTCTGCATGAGAAAAACATTTAAACTTAGAATTAGACTAAAGTGTAAATATTCTCCTCAGCTTCTACTTTTCTGGAACAAAACAGGTCTCTGTTTTAATCCTTTTTCTTCATGTACATTAGAAGAGAACTGTTAGCTTACTAGCCCTTCTTACTTCTAAATTCTTCTTAAACACCCTTGTTGAAATGGCCATTAATATTTAAGTAACTTTTTTACCACTGACGAGAGAGAGAGAGACTCAATATTTAGTTTCTTTGCAGTGCATTGTAAAATACTGAAATATCTGTCATCAGTGTATCCTAAACCATTAACTGCTGTGTAAGACACAAATGAGAGAGATTTTCAGTCTGCTTTTGGATCCTTTTCTGTATAGGCAGGGGTAGTTAAATCATGCTGATATTGAGCCAAATTACTTTTTATGCCATTTCACAAAAGAAGAATGCTTGTTATGCTGCGCTTTTGTCATATATCCACCTGTCAGTGGATAGCTGTTGACATTCTCTTTCTCATCATCCTGGTTTATCACCTGGCTTCCTAGGGCAAGAAGTTAATAGAGTCAGCATCTTTTTAATGTATTGAAGTTATCTGTGTTTATTGAAATGTAGAGAAATTTTTGTAGTGATCTCATGAGACAGCCCACTTGTTTATATGTATATTTATATATATTACTTATGAATGAATTTATATTCAATAGCAGTGGTAATACTGTTAATGAACAATAGTAGTGGGACACATCTTTATCCTAACACTTTATCTTCAGGGGAATAAAGAAAAGTGTGTTTTCTCTCTCTCTCACTCTTCCTCTCTCACAAATTTTGAGGTGGTGTTTGTTTATCAGAAGGATACAAGAACTGGAATAGGTGAAAAGTAAATCAGTTGACATTTCTTGTAGAGCTCTGAGTATTCAAGAGAATAAGAAAATGGATATCATTATGATCAGGGGAAGAAAGATCAAGAAATGGTCAGCCTTTTCTGCCTTTTCTATGGCAGAAAAAGAGTAATTTGGAGGGCAACATCTTGCTGATGGAAGATAGAAAGAAAGGCAGAATGGGGATATTAAAGGTTAATCACTCTCTGGTTTCTCTGTGTGACACTCCCTTCATTACCAGGTGCTAGAAAGGCATGAGAAATTATGATTCTGTTTGGTTGGTTTATTTTTTTAAGCATGGTATTAATGGCCAAAGACACGCAAAACTTTTTGTTGTGGCTAAAATATAATTTGTGGCGCGGCTAAAATATAATTCTGAAATGAAGTTTGGGATGGAAAATACAGTCCAACAGGATGCAAGACATATTCTCCAGGGTTCATGAGACACAAAATTACCACTTTCTACAGAATTTTCATGATCATATGCACATACACTATATATACACACATATATGAACACACATATACATACTCACACACACACATACACTTTCTGCTTTTATGGTGCTCTATATTCAAAGATACTTTTATTGTTGAGAGGAGAAGGATGGTGAGACAGGACAGGTTGGAAGAGAACAGGATGTACATTGATGGAACATCGTGCTGGCAAAAAGCTAGCATTTTGGGAGCAGAGGGAATGTCACAGTCATTTTGTTGTTGCACCAAACTGAAGAACATCCTTATTACTGAATCTTGGTGACTGAATCACCTAGTTATGGCAAGAGACACATGTCATCCTATGTGCTTATAGATACATTCATGAATTCTCCTTCCTAATACTCCCAAGTATTTGGTGGAAATCTTACCTTGGTGTTATACAAGCAGCAGAGGAAAGAAGTTGCCCATGGACTTGTATTTCCCTACCAGTGCTTCTCATACAGCACAACACTAGATTTAGATCTTAAGCCCAGGTAAGACAGATATTATCAGTAGCAGAATTTTACGCAGAGTCAGTATGCCAGTTTATTCACTTCCAGTGTCTGCTTTGACCTTTTGGTCACTTATAGTGTATAGCACATTCTACGGCCTCCATTTCACCGGAAAAACAAAGAGGTCTTACAATTTACAGGCTAGAAGAAAGAACTGGGAATGAGGAGGATCCTGACTTATAATCTTGCTGATGACTCACAATGACAAGCTGGTAAATTGATATTGCTCAACCAAGCTAGAAAAGTGAGTAAAAAACAGCAAAAAATGGATTCAAAGTTTGAGCTTTGATTTCCTGAGTGAATGAAGAAGAAAAACAACCATAAGATAGTATTATATGAGATCTCATTTTGCCATGATAAAGCACAATATCCTTAATTAAGGTTATATTATCCTTATTGCATTGTTATTAAGAGAACAGCTATAAACTTACTGAGTGCTTTTGGATTTCAGCAAATGCCATATCAATATTGGATTAAGATAGAGATAGTTTAGCTCTTTCAGTACAGTTATTCAGGGAAAGAACTCCTCTAATCTAATGTGCAATTAGGTACAGAGGTAGCAAACCTTGCATTATTATTGTTTTGTATTGTTCTTGTGTTTTCTTTATTTTAATACCATTTTCTTACCACTTTTGTCCCAGTACATTATTACCATAACATTGAACTGCTATAGTCTCTGTAATTAACTCAAATGCTACCAAAATTTTGAAGTCATCTTTATAGGCCTGAAAAAGTCAGCAGATTCTAAACACCAGTATCGGGTGGCCTTTGTGAGATTGCTAAGTGGTCACGACAGACACTGGCAGCTGGAGCTTCCTCCACCATTAAACAGCCTCCACAAAGGGGTTGCTTTCCTCTCTCCAGAAGGCAGCTGAAGGAACATTGCTATGAGAGATACTCTAAATCGCTTCTGCTCTAGGCCTATGTGTGAAAAGGATCATTGACCCAAGTAGGAAAAGCTCTTCAAAGCTAGAGCTTAATTATCAGTAAGGGGTCAAGACATCTCAAAAACATATTTGAGGCACCAATTTCTATTGTACCACACAACCTATTTGTTCTTCTGAAAAGAACTGCAATATTTGTCTGGGTATGACTGATTGCTTATCTGCATACTTAAAGTACATTCCTAGATCTTAAGCAAAATGTCCAACTCAGCTGTCAAAATCTTCAGCCTTGCCTTACAATGTTCATAAAGCATGTATGAGTTTTCAATATAAAATGCTGCAATGTTTTGTCACTTAATAATTTCGGGTTGGGGAGGTAAGCATAAAATAAATGGAATTTGCTACTTCTGTTACTAATAGTAACAATAATAATAGAAGGTGTACTAAGATTATTTTATTTATAATATTGAAATGTTTAATTTATAGCACTTTTTTCTTTTTAATTACATATGCTAATCACAGCACTTCCACTTAAGCAACAGAATTTAGCCCTTCTTTCTTGCCTCAAAACTTTGTTTACAGAAAAAAATGTGCACTCTTTCAGATTCATCCGTATTTTTTAGGCCAGCTAAAGTGGTATTATTCTATGAAAAACTGAAGGCTGCTAAGTTGTTTAATACGCTGGCCAGGCGCAAAGCCTGTGAAAGATGTGTTTATATGCACACCCTCAGGTACATTACTGATGTACTTCAGATAGAGACGGTAAGATGTTGGTCTAATAGGCACAGATAAAGGTGCATGTTCTAGATATTACTGGAATAATGAGCAGGCCTGATTTTTAAAAAATCAAGCTAAGGTAGCATTAGAGAATGCTGGAAGCTAGCATTTACATGCTGATTAAATGACAGTACTTCACCCTTCTTGCCCTTGTTTTTCATTCCTTGCCATCTATCATTTGAAAGCTTTTCCATTAATGGACAGCTGAATCTTCTTCAGTGTGATGAGACTGATTATACAGGACAGAAGTCGAGATTTAATCACTAGCACAGAACACACCTAAACCTGCTTTTGTGGAAGACTGTGGGCCTTCCAGTCCCTAGGGGGACTGATATATCTCCACTGCCTGCTTGAGGGCAGCCCCACGGCCAGAACTGAGACCCAAATCACCTGCCGCATAAGCAGTGAGCCTACATACATGCCTTCATGGCCAATGCATGTCCTCTGAAGCCCCTAGGACCCTGAGTGTTTGAGCATGGCATTGGGCATGCCTGCCTAGAATTATATTGTATATAGTCTAAATAACATATAATAAATATTGTTATTAATAGTTATTATTGGTTAATATACGACAACCTTGATGAGTAGTGTTTCTTCAGTGGACTGATCCATAAGTGAAATGCAGTCATTGGGTTATTGTGATGTGATTCAATTTTCACTAGCAGGATCCTTTTGACTTTGCTCAGTTTTTTGGCCCTCAGTTGTTTTTTCACTGTTAAAGGAGTACTCTGATTCATTAATTGATTTGAGTGGTCATTATCTTTTGGGTTTATCTAGGCAGATTTTTATTTTTGAGACAGCTTCTGATCTTTTATATAACGTACTGATTCTTCATTACTGGGAAAGCTTCCCATTATTCCCCCTTGCTGCTGGCCTCATTCTCAGCCTGTCAAGCATGACACTCCTGCCTTGTAACTCATAAAAACTGACAGACTGCTGCAGCCTTGTCTACATGAGAGTTCCCACAAGGGCTCCTAAATCAGCAAATTCTCTTATGCGATATAGCTTCAACACCATCCACTTTTTAAAGTCCAGTGTAACAACAAACAGAGCTCAGATAATTGAACTGCTTTGCTTCCTATTTAGCACTTTCAGTGTCATTACTTCATAATAATAAATGACGAGGCAGCACGAGGGTTATGTGTGATAGCAAGTCTGTGGGTGAATGAATGATATACAGAAATCAAGCATGGCTGAAAAATCCATTGCTCCCTGCATACATTTAATTTCTCCTTTTTTCTCTGTTTCCTTCCCTCTGTCTTTTTCTCTTTTGCTTTTTCGCTTTCTTCCTCTTTCTCGCTTCCCCTCTCTCACTTCTTCCTCCCTCTCTCTTGCTCTGTCTCACTCTTTCTCTCTTGCTTTCTCTCTTTCTTTTTTCTTCTTCTTCCTTCTTTCTTTCTTCTTCTTTTTCTTTCTTTCTTTCTTTCTCCTTGCTCTGTGGCTGCTGACTATAATATGCCCCCTACTCTGGTTCCTAATTGCTATGAAATGACAAAGTAGGAGACAGCTTAAGTGGTAGGGGAGAGTGATTTCTTTTGTATAAATCTGATTCAGCATTTGGCAGAAAGGTGACCATGCTGTTAAACCCCTGAGTCATCAATACACTCCTGCACTCTCTCCAGGGCTGCAGGCTCCATCAGTGATTGATGGTTCAGTAGTTTGACTGAAACCTTCTTCTACTTCTCGGGTGCTAAGTCATCATAACATCCTTGCCCTTCTCCAGTTCCTCCTACTGGCAGTGCTATGACTCACTGGACAGTGCAAATCACCTCAGGTGGCAGCTTGCAGGACACATAGTAAATCTAAACTGTAATTAGGTCACAAGCAGAAAAATCAGTTTGGTCTCTCTCACCCTAATGGTCAGTTGCCCATGACCATAAAACAATTGCACAGTTTGGGACCCCCGGGCTAATTCTGATTAAGAGACTGGAGCTAGGGTTACAAGGCCCCAGCTAGAGATAGTGCACTTGCAGTTATGCAGATAAGCCTGTGCTTCATCTTCCCAAATGATGCCCAGAGGCTGCCAGAACAGTCATTCCCTCACTTTTATGAGCAGTGAATTTACATTAAAAGGCATTTAAATAAAGGCTGTACAGTATGCTTAAAAGATGTTTTTCCAATTTGGGACTTTATTATGGAGCTGTGGCATGGAGAAGTGACCCCACACATGATCTAGCGGGGAAGTCAACCTGCCTTAGAGCTCCCCTAATAAGAACTGGTGATGATACAGGCAGCAATGTTGGCAGGAATGCTGATGAGCCTTGTTAGCAGTACACAGCTCACTTCCTTAGGAGAAGGGTATGCATGCCTGTGGGGGAGAGCTGGTAGTGAAGCCAGGCAAAGAGCTCTGCATCAAATAATTTATTTGGCTAGCTCAGTCCACCATTGTAAACAAGACTTGCTTTCTGTGAACACATTTGTTAGACACATATTTTTAGATACATACATTACATGGACGAATCAGAGCCAATGGCTGGTCTACAGACTCTTCTCTGTGAGTTTGTGCACAGGTATCTTATTCTTTAAGATATATTATTCACACTGCTAGAATGAATCTAAGTCATACTTACATTTCTGAGGATACCTGCCATGACTGAGCTAAGTCTACAATACCTAAACTTCTTGTCACAGAAGTCATATCAGCTCTTATAGAAGTGCCCCTGCTGCTGCTTCTCCACCCTATGAACATGTGTCTGCTTGCCCACATTGTTGGTCTATTCATATAGCAATGAAGTGAATGTAGTGTATTTGGGAAGAATATACTCTCATATTTAAATGTCTGCCTTTACCTGAGAGTCCCCATGTGCAGAAGCAAGCTGAGAAAATTAGTAAAAAACAAAAAAAAAGGCAGCCCACTCTCAGCTGCTTTTTCCTAAGGGCTCCTCAGATGCTGGATGGGAGTGGCAGTGAGCTGGACTTTTGATAGGGGTAATCCAATCCTAATGACAGCTTTTTTTCCAGCAGCCCTGCTTGTCTTCAGTTGCATGAGTGGAGCACTTCCATCCTGAGGTTGGGAGGGCTGCCTTCTTATTCAGGTGCACACAGCCCATGGATTTTTAGGTTGCACACTCCTGACCTAGACTTCACAAATAGGAGAAACCCCTGAGCAAGTTCCCAGGAGAGGAGGAGTTTGAGTACTGTCATATGAAAGAGTCCATTTATATGGACTGACTTTCTTAAGAGTCTTAGGCAAAGTTCAAAGTGACCCAAATAGTTTTGTGTAAATAATTGGTTTCTTAATATGGTAGCTGAATTGAAAGAAATACAATAAAAATATTTGGGTGTAGAATAAAGGTTTCACTTCTGAGTTTAACTTTCTTCCAGGCAGTTAGAACACATTTTCTGTTAAAACATTCCAAATTGAAAGCAGTGAAAATATATAATTAAAACTAAGAAACAGGTGTGGCGGACTGATGAATGAATTTTTTGCCTTAAACATTTCTTGGTGCATGGGGTGCAGGCAGGCCACAACGACTGAGCTGCTGCGACCCCTGAAAAGGTCTCCCTGCGACCACCCGGGACACACCGAGCCTGCACTGAACGAGACCGCAATCGGGCAGAGACTTTGGGATCTGGACT
The DNA here is from genome assembly GCF_036370855.1 of Dromaius novaehollandiae. NCBI lineage: Eukaryota > Metazoa > Chordata > Aves > Casuariiformes > Dromaiidae > Dromaius > Dromaius novaehollandiae. The sequence continues at coordinate 108,721,182 of NC_088099.1, forward strand.
GTAAATTATTGTCCGTTTTTAGAACAACTTCTATAAAACCTGCTTGGCATGAGTGGCTAAATTTGCTGAAGCCTTAGGCCGCACTCCCTAGTACAGTGAGAAAGGGCCCAGAGCTGCTGCAGGCGGGAATGATAAGGGAGTTACCAGCAATTTGCATTCCTGTGCACTGCTGAAACAGTGCTAATTGCTGAAGTTATCACCTTCTTTGTCAGGACCTTGAGAGCTAATGGCTGGACCTAAGAATGGAGACACACCTGTCAGCAGAAACGGCAACAGTAAACGGCCTACCTAGGGACAGTGATGAGACCCAATAAGGAGCAGGAGACCCCAGACCCAAATATTACTATTGGTCTGAACTACCACGTGAGGGGTGGGAAAACTTAATTTGAAAAAGCTATAATTGCCGAGGGATTTCTTTGTCCCCCCCCCCCCCCATCTCCTTCTCACTCCCTCTCTCGGCCCTCGCTCCTCGTCCCTCGTCGGAGGCCCCCCAGCTTGAGCTGTGATTCGAGCGGAGTCAGCGGAACATCATCGGCCTCGGAGTGGTGGTAGCTAGCTTCCTCTCTCCTTTTCCAACTTTTCTCTGTCTTTTCCCCTTACCCTTGTTCCCTTTTTCCCTTCGCCTCCCCTTCGCCTCCCCCCCCCCACACGCCTTTTCTCCCCAATTCGTGGAAAATAAAGGTAAAAGGTTGTACGATATTTGACCGGTTTTAGCGTCTTAATCTCGTCCTTGGGATCGTAACGAAACCCTCCCGATATTGGATCGGGACATCTAATTGGCGTCACGGACAGGATCCCTTGAGACGAGAGTGTCGTACAACCTTATGGTGTGCTGAGCGATTGTGTGTGAACGAGACGTACGAACAAGTACGAAGCGAGTGCGGAGTTCCGATCCGCGGTTCCGCTCTCCCGCGAGGGAAGCGGCCGGAGACGAACGAAGCGTAAGGAAGGAGTGAATGGTGAGATTTTTAGTATACTGGTTTGTGGTTTGGCTTCCTGAGGGCGTATAGGGGAAAACTGGATTTTAAGGTGTGACCCCCTCAGGACGATATCCCTTTTGTAGGACATTTTTGTACTAGTATACGGTTTGGCCTCCCGGGAGCGTATAGGGGAAACTTGGACTCATTTAAGGTTTGGCCCTCCCGGGACGAAATCCCCTTTGTAGGATATGGCCGCCCAGAAGGCAGGCGACTTTTGTGGAGAAATCGAGAAACTATATGACCTTTTGGAAATACACTGTTCTCGCCCCTCGCCCTCAGGACGAGACTGGGCACGGAACCATTGGTCCCAATTGCAAAGTGTAGTGGACCGGATAGCGGTCTTGCAAAAAGAAGCTAAAGTTAAGAGAGGAAAAGGGAAAGCTATTGTTTGCGCTGTGCTAGGAGCGTGCCTAGCAGCTGCGGTGGAGGACAGGCAGCGGGCACCTTGTCAGGCGGAGGCTGCGAATGCCGCGCTGCAAGCGGCGGTAACAGCCCTGCAAGAACAATTACGGGAAACCAAGCGGGCGCTGGAGGAGGAGAAACACCAGGGTCTGATATTGAAAGAGGAGCTAAGAAACCAGCTCCTGAGGGAGACAGACACCCTTGCCGAAGGTGAGGTGCTGCCTGAAGGAAAAAGGGTACGCCAAATTTACCCCCAAAGGGACCTAAAAAGACTAAAGGAGGCCGTAGACGACCCCCCCCATATGTGCCCACTAGTCAAAACAGAATATATATACGAGGATGATAGCGACAACCGCCCCCAGGTTGTTACCAAAGAAATCCCTTTCACAGCTACCGAATTGGCCAAGCTGCGAAAGGATTTTGCCAGAACGGCTAGGGAATCCGAAACCGAATACGTGTGGAGGGTATCCCTGTCGGGGGGGGGACGGAATCCTGCTATCTGAAAAGGAGGCAGAGGGATATTGGGGCCCAGGCGTGTTCCTGACAACCGGCGATCGCCGAGCCCCGTGGTCCCTGACTCAGAGGGCCGCATATTGGGTGGGGGGGCTGAACCCTTTGGAAAGGGGGGATCCCCTAGCTATAACAGGTTCCGTCGATCAGTTGCTGGAAAGTGTACAAAAGGCAGCTTGTCTGCAAATGATGTATGATCGGGAACTCAAGCCAAACCTGAGCTCTCCGATGTTATCGCCAGTAGATCCCGAGAGGATGACACCCCTAATACGGGGACTTCCTGATTCCCTGAAACCTATTGGGATCCAATTGCAGGGGAGAATCCAAAATGTACCCCGCGAGGAGAGAATTGCGGCTGCCCTGGAGGGGATGGTAACCCCCGAGCATCAGCGGCTGGGAAAAAGGGTGTGGACCTGGGGGGAGGTAGCCCAGGAACTGATCAATTATGGGAGGAAATATGGGCCAGTCGGCCGGACTTATCAAAAAGCAGAAACTAGGGCCGTGCGGGCGGCAGAGCCAGCAAACAAGCCGCTGGCATTCTCTGGGAGGAGCCCAGACTTGGCCAGAAGAGAAAGATCCCTGACCCGGCAGGGACTATGGCAATTGGGGCTGCAAAAGGGTGTGCCCCGAGACTTGATGGACGGGCTCTCAACCAAAAAACTAGAGCTTCTGGTGCGAAGGTGGTCCGGACAGGGACCCCCGCCCAGACCGAAACAACCCCCCGCACCGGCGTTAAACGTGGGGGAGGAGTTCGAGGAGGATGAAAGGGCGGTGGGAAAACTGGCTCCTCCGCCCCCTCAGGGTGTGGGGGGAGGCGGAGGGCGGATGTTTATAAGACAGCTCACCTGCAATAACAAAGGAGACTTGTTAATCACCCTAGCGGTGGGGCCGAAGAGAAGGCCTGTAACTTTTTTAATTGACACAGGGGCCCAAATTACAGCGTTAACACGGAGTGAGGCGGAACGGTGTGGCATCTCGGTCCCCTCCAAACACCTAATAGTTTTAAGTGCTCTGGGGAAGACCCAGACTGTGCCCATGACCCCGGTAACATTGTGGTTCCCAGGGAAAGAGAGTCCTGTGGACACTATGGTGGCTGTGGGGCCTTTTCAAATGAACCTCTTAGGCATAGACGTCCTGAAGGGGAAACAGTGGCGGGATTCCCAGGGGAATTCGTGGTCTTTCGGCGTTCCTCAGGTCAGAAGACTGACCGGAGATTTCGGTGTGGCAGTGCGCTCGCTGCAAGCGACGCCTCCCCTCCCCCCTTCCCGGCTGACTAATGTAAAACCCTATCCGTTACCTTTGGGAACGAGAGAGGGAATTAGCCCAGTATTGGAGGACCTGAAAAAACAGGGAGTTGTGATCCCAGCACAGTCCCCCTTCAATTCCCCTGTATGGCCAGTTCGAAAACCAAATAAGTGGAGACTAACTGTAGACTATTGGCAATTAAATAACAATACAGACCCATTGATGGCAACTGTGCCAAACATTGCTGAATTAATAGCGACTATCCAGGAGCAGTCCCACCCTGTGATGGCAACAACTGATGTCAAAGACATGTTTTTTATGGTCCCTTTGCAGCCTGAGGACCAAGAGCGTTTTGCCTTCACGTGGGAGGGACAGCAATACACGTTCACCCGACTACCTCAGGGGTACAAGCACTCCCCTACGCTAGCACATCATGCACTAGCACAAGAGCTTGAAACTGTCCCCATACAGGCAGGAGTCAAAATTTATCAATACATAGATGATGTGCTCGTGGGAGGGAGCCGGGTAGAGGACGTTGAGAAAACGCAGTGCGACATTATTGCCCACCTAGAGCGGATAGGGCTGACAATTCCGCCCGAAAAGATCCAAACTCCCTCCAGCGAGGTAAAATTTCTGGGAATTTGGTGGAGGGGAGGGATGACCTGCATTCCCCCGGATACCCTATCCTTATTGGACTCAATTAAAATGCCGGAGTCCAAGAAGGACTTGCAACATGCTTTAGGGCTGCTTGTGTTTTGGAGGAAGCACATTCCCGATTTTTCAATTATTGCTAGGCCATTATATGACTTACTACGGAAAAGGGCTCACTGGGAGTGGACCTCGGTCCACGATGAGGCGTTGCAGCTGCTGGTCTTTGAGGCAAATGCTTACCAGGCCTTGGGGCCAATCCACCCCACCGACCCTATCCAGATTGAATGGGGGTTTGCCCGGACCGGACTCTCTATCCACCTGTGGCAGAAGGGACCAGAGGGGCCTACACGGCCCATCGGGTTTTATTCACATAGCTTCAAAGACGCTGAAAAGCGGTATACTACATGGGAGAAGGGGCTGTTTGTAGTCAGCCTTGCTCTAAGGGAGGCTGAACGAACTATTCGAAAACAACCCCTAGTTCTCCGAGGGCCATTTAAGGTGACCAAAGCAGTCCTGGCAGGGACCTCGCCCCCTGACAGGGTGGCTCAGAGAGCCTCTGTACGAAAATGGTATGCACAAATAAAGCATTATTGTAAAATCTTCTCCGTAACAGAGGGAGCCACTAAAGTATTAAATATACAAGATGAGGCAGACTTGAATAAAGAAACCCCCCAACTTCCCTCTGTAATTCAAGTAGCTCCCACATTTTCCGATCAGATCCTAAATGCATGGTTCACAGATGCTTCCTCAAAGTGGGAAGGGAAAACCTGGAGATACCGGGCTGTGGCGCTCCAAGTGGGGACTAAGGAGCAGATCATTACAGAGGGAAAGGGCAGTGCGCAGGTGGGAGAGCTGGCTGCAGTGTGGAGCGTATCCCAATGCAAAAGCCAGGCTACTTCCCCTGTACACATCTACACGGACTCACATATGGTGTTCAAAGGCTGCCTGAAATGGCTTCCTTTTTGGGAGCAAAATGCCTGGGAGGTTAATAGAATAATAAATATATTCGGAGAGCAAAAGATGCTAGTGGGAAAACCTACAAGATTCACACAAAATGGATTATTCCCTCCTCCTGACCCGAGGAGCGAGTTTGTTCTTATTTATGTTTTCAAAGGTGGTGGTGTGACCAAGATGCATCTACTGCTCTGGACCATCCAGATTCAAGGATGCATCCACGAAGGCGACGAACGACCACTCCCTCTACCTTCCCCCCACCCATTTAATCCCTTCGAGAACAACGAGTTCGTGTTGCTGGCGAAAGCAGTAAGCCAAACTTTCAATTTAAGCCACTGCTGGGGTTGCAGAGGACCGATAGGGTTATCAAGCTGGCCATGGATGTCCACACCCCTCACCCCAGACCAGATCGTAAGCAATTACAGCGAAACCGCGGATGACACGTGGAACGACGGTGGGACCTGGCCAATTCAGTTCCCAGCCATGGGACAATATTGTTTAAATTGTACCCAGGAGGGAGGGATTGAAGTGGGGGAAAGTCAATGGACACTCACTTGTAAACTGCTCGATAAAGACAGGAATCTCCAGCTATGGATGTGGCTCAATGAAACGGGGCACAATTGGGGACTTGGGGGATACTGGTCAAACAAAAATGAAACTGTAACTCACCAACGACCCAATTATCCCCCTTACAAGCGAACCTGCGAATGGAAAGACACTTCTGGGGCTTGGTATTGTACCGGCCGAATAGGTGATGGGGCAACCACATTTTTCAGCCCTCTGGGTGACAGAGACACAACTTACTTTCAATTCCCACCAGGGATAAACGGGCCATTTGCTCAGGGCATCGGAGCTAAGAAGGGGCATTATTGGATCTGTGGACACACAGCATATAAATTTTTACCCGCGGGGTGGTCGGGAATTTGTTACATAGGGATTATCAGACCATTGTTTTTCCTTTTACCAGAAACAGGCGGACCTCGGTTAGGCATAAAGGTATATGATAACCTCGGGGACAGAAGGGTTGCCCGTAAGACGCGATCCATTAAGGTAGATTTGGGTGGGATGCAAAAATGGGGAAATGAGTGGCCTCCTGAACAAATAATTCAACATTATGGGCCTGCAACCTGGAATCCTAATGAACTAATATCGGGGGTGAGAGAACCAATTTACAACCTAAAAGTGGCTCTAGAAATTATTACCAACAAAACCGCTGATGCAATAGATCTTTTAACTCTCCAGTCCCAACAGATGCGCACGGCAATCCTTCAGCACCGCATGGTTTTAGACTATCTGTTAGCTGAAGAGGGAGGGGTGTGTGGGAAATTAAATATTTCCAACTGTTGTTTAGAAATAGATGATGTAGGCAAGGTAGTTCTCCAGTTAACCAAAGATATTAGAAAAATAGCCCACGTCCCCGTCCAAACCTGGAACGGCTGGAGTGGCAATTTGTGGTCCTGGTTACCAGAGGCACCATGGGTGAAACAGTTCATATTGTATTTGTTAGGTGCAATTGCCGCTTTAATGTTTTTTACCTTGTATAATTCCTTGCTTTGTTCAATTAATCCGACATGTTGTGTCAAATATGCAATTTGTTCCTACCACACCCTGAAGGAGGAAATTGCATATTGACATCCATACCGCATTTGTCAGCTGTTATACCTGTTGTAACAATCACTTACCTTCGTTAACTCAATTTTGATGTCTATTCTGTGAAGTTAAATGTTGCTAAAATTGTTAAAGCATGAACTTGCATTGGGCAACACCTCTGTTTAATCACTGTTAAGCACCTTTTACCCGAACCTATATCCTTCCTTTTACTCTTCCCGCGACGTGTTCTACACTTTCTATACTTCCTTCTGATCTCTATCTCATATCACCACTGTGAACAAAGGCTATGAAGACTTCAGGAAGGAGACATACCAATCAATGTTTAAGTCACGGGGTGGTGTGGCGGACTGATGAATGAATTTTTTGCCTTAAACATTTCTTGGTGCATGGGGTGCAGGCAGGCCACAACGACTGAGCTGCTGCGACCCCTGAAAAGGTCTCCCTGCGACCACCCGGGACACACCGAGCCTGCACTGAACGAGACCGCAATCGGGCAGAGACTTTGGGATCTGGACTGTAAATTATTGTCCGTTTTTAGAACAACTTCTATAAAACCTGCTTGGCATGAGTGGCTAAATTTGCTGAAGCCTTAGGCCGCACTCCCTAGTACAGTGAGAAAGGGCCCAGAGCTGCTGCAGGCGGGAATGATAAGGGAGTTACCAGCAATTTGCATTCCTGTGCACTGCTGAAACAGTGCTAATTGCTGAAGTTATCACCTTCTTTGTCAGGACCTTGAGAGCTAATGGCTGGACCTAAGAATGGAGACACACCTGTCAGCAGAAACGGCAACAGTAAACGGCCTACCTAGGGACAGTGATGAGACCCAATAAGGAGCAGGAGACCCCAGACCCAAATATTACTATTGGTCTGAACTACCACGTGAGGGGTGGGAAAACTTAATTTGAAAAAGCTATAATTGCCGAGGGATTTCTTTGTTCCCCCCCCCCCCCCCCCATCTCCTTCTCACTCCCTCTCTCGGCCCTCGCTCCTCGTCCCTCGTCGGAAGCACCCAGCTTGAGCTGTGATTCGAGCGGAGTCAGCGGAACATCATCGGCCTCGGAGTGGTGGTAGCTAGCTTCCTCTCTCCTTTTCCAACTTTTCTCTATCTTTTCCCCTTACCCTTGTTCCCTTTTTCCCTTCGCCTCCCCTTCGCCTTCCCCCCCCCACACACCTTTTCTCCCCAATTCGTGGAAAATAAAGGTAAAAGGTTGTACGATATTTGACCGGTTTTAGCGTCTTAATCTCGTCCTTGGGATCGTAACGAAACCCTCCCGATATTGGATCGGGACAACAGGTTAGCTCATATATGCACTTTTCTGAAACAGTCCCCTATGTATGGCACACAATAGTGAAATCTGCTAAGCCAAGTCTGCATAACTCTCCAGTAAAACCTTTTTGACCGAAAATTCTTATTTTCACCTTAAATTTTTCTGCCTTTAATTCTGACATCCTAATAGCTCCACGTTCCTTTTTACCTTTCTCCCCATAATAGCTGGTACCAATTATGCTAAGCAGTGAGAACTTGTGTGTGGCTTTCTTTCATGGGCTTCATACCTGTTCTGGTTGCACAGGCACAAGGTGAATGTATCTGACTGAAGAAAAGCAGACCACTAAATGTATTCAATTAATGCTGAAGACAACCATAAAGGGAATAAGAAGCTAATGCTTCAATATAAAAACAGTCTGAAATAGCATTTTCATCTAGATTTTTAGACCAGCTTTACTTGCAGCATGTTAGACTAACCTTTTTAGAAACCCTGATAAACTCTTTAAAACAAGACGTAGACTGACAGTTAACTTACTGGATACACTTGTAAAACTGGTGCTGGCTGCTCGTGTATTACTCTCTGTTTCTCGAACTTGCAAAAAGAGACCATTTTGGCAGTGTTCATTCAATTGTGACTCCTGTCTGATGTTGATAGAACGCTCCTGTCAGCCTCAGTCTACGTGCTGGAACTGGTGGCATCTTTTGGGGACTAATTAATAGTAAGCAGCATCACACAGTGGAATTTCAGACATAGGCTTTTCTCTTCAGAAACTTTTCTCTCCAGAATTATTTCTTTGGCCTCCAAGTTTTCATATTTGTGTGTGTAGCTTCACTAATTCGACCAATATTTTTTTAATCTCTACGGAGCTTTACCCTGTATATTCATTTCTATGAGTTGCTTGATTTTTTTTCCAGTTCTTGTTCACATTTCATTAGTTTTGTTAGTAGCCACTGATAATAATATTACTATTGCTGTCATTTCCTACCCCTCCCAGACATTTATATGGTTTTGCAAGTCCAGCCCCTTGCATAAATGCTGGTGATGATACGTGTGAACATATTTTATCACCTTTTTCTTTCTTATGATTGCATTGGAAACAAAACCTTCAGGGACACTTATTTGTGCAGCTGTGTTCTCACTTGCAGTTCATTAATAGCTAAGTCATTTGCAAAGGTAATTTCCTAGGCAGTGTTCAACCACAATAAAACATTCCATGTCTTAAACATTTCCAGTGGAAGTCTACAGAGAAGACCACAGGAAGAGATCAATGCTAGAGAAAATCAGTAATGTTATTATTGCATTTTCTACAGGATCTTATTCCTATAGTGTTTGTGTTTATTGTCTCTACAATGATGTCCCACATCAGAAATCTATTTTATTACACATTCATAGCCGCTGTACTAACTTCAGCATACTTGGGATCGGGGAAGAGTTTGTTAACAAGTAACACTTCTCAAGTGGTCCCAAGCCTGTCAGCTCCATAGATTGTGTCAGGGTTGGCAAAAGATTGTGCTATTTAAGGCACACACTCTCCCTTATGCCATCATGGAAATCAGGACACAAAGGGCATTATCATCTTTGGCAGTGGTCTTTACATCCCCTTTACCTGTTGCCGGGGAGATAAAAATTCTTATCATCAGAAGGACAAGCACTTCTATTCTCCTCTGAAATTCTAACCTGTGTCCCTGGTTCAGGAAAATTAAAAAATATGTCTTGTTCTAAGAAGAGTTTCATGTTTCCCTGATTGTCTTCCATGGGCACAAAAACAAGTTATTGAAGCCACCTTTCCTACTGTTTTGGACAAGCAGGGTGATAGAGCGATTGAGAGGGAATAGAGAGAGGTAATAGATTAAGATTAAGACCCAGTAGGTAGAATGAAATCATTAAAAAGGGGGGCGGGGCTGGAAAATAACACTTATTACTTTGCACTTGTAAGACTTGAATTAGAAGGCTTTTTAATGAACCAAAGGTAGATGGGTTGGTGTCTCTTATTTTAGATAATTAAGTCAGTGGTTCTTAAAATAGCTAACGCCTAGCAGATACAGTTTAGGAACCTATAGTTTAGAATTATAGTTAGATATTAACAAGTTTGTTTATTTTTATTGCCTTCATTTTTTTTAGTGGAATCCTAAAAATTTTGCTATATTTTAGTGAAAGCTTTTTATTTGAGAGATGTGATTTTTTTAGGTTGCTAAGACACTGATAATGTATAATATCAAAATAAAAATGAAAATTGTTTTCTATCAAAGCTGTTAGTTCAGTAGGTACTTAGATTTTTAAACCTAGTTGTTAAAATGTGAAAGTTAAGCAAAGTCTTCAAGCAAAATATACATATGTTTCCTAATACATAATAAAGGTAAATCCTCATTTCTCTATCCTTCTACAATAGAATTTCTAGTATCTTAGCTAAGAGCAGAGCCACAAATACCCTTCACATTCATTGTAATAAAAAGCTTTTACAGAAGCCCTTTGCCCACAGCGGATGTTAGTATGATTATTTTTGCTGTTTCAGCAGAAGCATTCTGCTAAATTCATTCAGCATCTCGAAGGTGGGTAGGGCATGAAAACTCAGCGAGGGAGGCTACAGGCTGGGCTCTGTTTCCTTCTTGGGTTTGACATTTTAATTAAACAACTTTCTGCTGCTGTAATTATAGTAAATTCAGTAGCTGTCTCTAAAGGTGGGGGGGAGGAATGAGCATAAACAGACTTTTCATGCAAACTTTCATGCAAACTTTCATGCATGCCCCCCGCCCTGTTTGTAAATTGCTCTTGAAAGCACAATGTAGGCATCTATTTCATTTCCAAGCATGCAACACATTACCTATGCCTGTTGCATAAATTTCAGTAACAGCTGAATAGTCTATTCTTATTTGTTTACTGGATCCTGTATATTAAATATACTGTGTTTGTAAAATCTTCCTGACATAGTCAGCGCATCTGCTGAGCAATGCTGTCAAGCAAGGATCTTCTAATCAAATTTACGGTATCTGTCAATGTATGTTATTATGGATAAGAGAATTCTCCTGGTTAGGTGAACCCAGGTATCCAGTTAGTATTAGTATTTTCTGAATTCTATTGAAATTGAATTTGAGAAATTGAAGGCACTCAGCATTTTTTCAGAACCAGACCCTCTATTTTTGAGAAGATAATGAGAATGTACTGGAGTATTTCAGACAGAAACAACCTGGCATCAGGACACTGGTTGATAGAAGTCATGACATAGGGCAGTGCTAACATCTGCTTTTTCTGACATAATATAAACAGCACCAGTAAGGTTCTCAGAGCTCCTGACTTTGTAATGTTTGTCAAATCCCCCAGAATGTGAAGTTAGCCACACAATATAGTAAATGCCAAGGTGTCTGGAACAAAAACCCATCAGGTCGCATCTGAAGACCATCCTTCCTAGGGTGGATGGCAACAGGGGAACATAACAGGGAGGCTTCACAGTGCTCCTGTTTTCTCTTGTCTCATGCTGGAACTGGAGTCCTAGCCTAGATGGCTAACAGGAGTCAAGAGGGTGGCCAAAATCCCAAATGCTCAGATTGCTTTTGATTGATGTGAATAGAAATTGTTAGTTCTGATTTTAATTTCTATTACAGTTATTTATTTAATACTAATTGAAGGCTTGAAGTGAGTTTTGTAATAAGAACTTATGCCCCTAAACCTTGTCTTTTATATATAGGCTTAGCTTCAACAAGCATTATCCTGGAGTTATCAAATTACATTAAAAGTGCCAATGCGTACATGGACTACAAGTAGACTGATTTCAGAGAGTGTTAGGCCAAAAAGCCTGTCAAAATCAGTAGGTATATTTATATATTTATTATAACAGTGCAGACTTGAAGACTATGCTGGAATAATGTGTTATGATAAACGTATTTGTTTCACATAGTATTACATTGCTCCATCACAAGCAATATTATTATACTGCAGATTAGTTGACTTGAGAAATATTTGCTATTTAAAGCATTCATAGTTATTCCTCAGGAATATGCTGTGATTTTTTTAGTCAATATTTTGACAGAGATGTTTAAGTGCTTTGGTGAAGCCCTCCTGCTAGGGTAAGCGTACAGGAAATAGAAAAACACTTCTGACTGAACACTGGGGAATAAACAAATACATACAAAGGAAAGAGTCTGTGTTCAAAGAAAATCCTTGAAATCTAAACCATCATGAAGACCCGTGGCAGAAAAAAATGCCCAAAAGAAGATAATCGGAACTATTTATCTACATTCTTTATCTGCATTTCTTCTTATCCTCAAAGGACACAGGCTAGATTTGACTGCTTGTTACAGAAGAAAAGCTGTATAGAAATTTTCAAACACACTGTAAGAGTATTATGATTCCAGTAATATATTGATATTTCCTACTTCTTTCCTGCTGTTCCCTGTATTATAGGAATTGAATTATATTAGTGATGCATATTAAAAAAAGCATATAGAATGAAAACAATAACTTTCCCTTCCGTGGCAAGAATAGCCTGAGAATTACTGTGTATTTTATGGCTTGCTTAAAGATTTTTTCCCCACTAAGGCCAAATCCAATAAAAGACTATGTTACCTTCTCATAAGGTGTCACAGCTCTTAATTTTAGGCACCTGGACTCCAGCTGGAATTTAAAACCCAGCATTAGATGCCTTTAATCTTTCTCCGCAGGATTGCAGGAAGGTTTGTGTACCTCAGAAAGGTGACCAAAATCCTGCATTTTAGGGAATAGGAAGAGCTATGTATGATTTCCCACTCTGCTTCAGAGCTTGGGCACTGGAGGCTATGGGAAAGCGCCTTCAGCCACCTGAATGCAGATGCTTAGGCTCTCTCCAGAGCTTAGGCATTCATGGTAATTAAGGAGGGATCACAGTTTCTTTCCAAATACCGGCAGAGGAGAAGTCATCAAACTATACCATCAGTTCCCATTTTAACTTGTACATTGGTTATAATGGTTGTCTAAGAAGCTGAAGCCCTTACTGATTGCATTATTATGTAGAAATGGAAAGAAAATTAATGAGAATCGGAAAGAAAGTAGAAATCAGGAATGTGAATCTCTGGGTTGTTTTAGGTTTTCTTATTTATGAAATATTTTTGTTTTCTGTGAGCTTTTTTTCAGTTCAATTACAAATATAAAATTCATGGAAAGGGAAAAAGACAGAATGCATGCTTTTGCCCCTTCAAGATAAATTTTTTGAGCTGGAAAATGATAACTTTTTTGTATTTTACTTTGACCTCACAAATCCTTCATGGCTCTTAAGCAGTTTGAATAAATAAAAGGTCTTGATGGGAGCTTCACTGATAGATATCTAGCGCAGTGGCTTGATGCTTTTTGTGGGAAAGGGGAAACATGTTTGAACTCCCTTGGGTGATGGAAGACAGTACACCCATATCTTCTGCTTTTCAGGGAGGAGGAGAATGTGTATTATTAGACTGTGATAATGAAAGAGGGATAAGGAACTGGCTCCAGGAGAGAGGGAGCAAGAGGTGACATGAAAAGTGCTGTTTTGCCATAGGGTAGTCAGTGATCACTCCTGGAACAGTTCTTGTATAATGCCTGCCATCATTCTTGGCACTAGCAGTGTGATGCTTCTCACAGAAGTTGTCTCTGGTGCAAAAAAGATAACCTTTTCAAAGAATGGGTATCAGAATATCTGAAAGAACAGGCCTAGTATAAATAGCCTGAAATTCACAACACAAATTGCCAGGATGTCGGGAACTAATTAAGAATTTTTGCTATGGACTGAAATGTTGTCATCTAGAAGCCCTAACCAGCTTCAAGGAGCTTTTAGACTAGTCTTCTGTTAACACACGGAAGGTATCCATCTAGATCACACAGCCCCTACCCAGTTCCCTAGGACTGGGAAGTAGGAAAGACCTAATAGACAGATACTTATTTAAAAGGCTTATATTCAAGCAAGATGGAGAGAGATGTATGGCTCTGTGGGGCTTCTGTGAGGCACAGATCTTCTGTGCTAGAGATGGAAAATGAATTAATACCTCCTACCTTAATGATAGCTCTGAGTTTGAGAGAAACACTATTTTGTTCCTTCCACTCTCTACTCTGTTAAAAATTAAGCAATAAGCATGACAATTACATCGTCATATATCAAACTACTGGTTTGATTATGGACTGTTTTTTGTTATAAAGGTTTTCTATCAGAAGGTTGGGATGTGGGAGCTAGTAATTAGAACATCTTGTTGAAATCCAGTATCATAACCTTTGAATATTGACAAAGATCAGCTCCAAATCTGGAATAACATTTTGCAGATTGGCTTTTATTATGGGAAAAGCTGGAGCTGTCAATTCTTAGTCAGAGATATCAAGAGTAACATATTTTACAGCTGATCTAGAGTCTTGATGAAACTCCCATTCAAAAGTAAAACAGACAAAACATTAAATTGGTCTTGGTAATATCTAACAGAGTAAAATGTGGCAATTCCATTACACGTTCTTTGAGGATCTGTCTTTTAAAGATTTTAGTAAGAGCTGGATCAGAGCTTAACTGTACATGAAATAACAGTTGCCATGTTATTCTGAATTAATAACACTTTCCCTAGTTTTTAGTTACATTTTTGGTTGTTTTCTTATTCTTCAACAGATTTGATCTTGATCAAATGACAGAATAAAAGGAATAAAAACAAATTTCATCAAAGCCTAGAAGCAGGTCTAAACACATGAATGCTATCAGACCGATGAGTCCTATTTACTTAAAATTAACTTAATCTTTCCACTTTCAGATAATATAGAAAGATTTTACTTGAGAAAGGGAAAAATAAATTAGAATTCTAAACATGTCTATTTCTGCAGTTTAAGCACAGTCATTTTGTCTAATCATGTCTTATATGTTCGTTCTTTTTGATGTTATGAATTTTCCACTGAACAGGAGAAAATGACAAAGGTGTAAAATGCTTAAGAACAGGGATTCTCATAGCTGTCATTCATACTATGTCTTTTCAAATCTTCTCCATTCAAAAGCTCCAGTGTTATTGGAAACGTGTGGTGCTGGAATTTTCATCATTAAATTTTAATGGTGATCTCCAGCAGTCTTGCTATACCTTTTTTTTTGACAGGGATGGCAAAATATATGTCCCCTTAAATACATTTTATAGCACTTTTTGCATTTATTTTTCAGAAAGCACTGTATCAATTTTAATACATTTTTTTTTCACCTTGATTTTTACTTTACTTGCAGGAAGCTTATTATTTGACGATTTATGTTGATTTCATTCTAAACTATAGTTTGGATGAAGTCCGACTTTCGTCAGATATTATAATGTAATTAGAATAACATACGGAGTATTACCAATGCACAAATCCAGGTCTGGTGTGCTCAGATAGATTGCAAGGGAAGAAGACAGGTAAGGCTGTTTTCCTGAGTTTTTTATTTATTTATTTTGTTTGCATAACGGGTGTTGGTGGTGTAAAGAACTTGTGATTTAATTCTCAAGATTTGGGAGATGGGGATAAATCGCCTCAACTGAAAGTAGCCATATATATGTTAAGGAATTATGTCTCAGACGAAGACTGCTTTCCGAGCTAGAGCCATGCCTAGCACCTAAATGGTTAACACTCTCTCTGCTACATACAGTGAGATCATTTTGCAATCTTTGCTGAGACTTCAGACAGGAAGAGTCACCTACGTTTCTGTCTGTAATCAGGCAACTAGTTTAATTGGGCAATGGTGAGCCTTGCAGGATATCCTAATGAGCCTAATTGGTAGCAGGAATCTGATTCTCCAGAGAGTAGAGATAGAAACCAGACAGGCAAAGAGACAGGTAAAGGATACGGAGTAAGAGAGAAACAGTATGGAAGGGCATAGTACTGCTATATCCATTTCTTTGTTTTCCTTCTTTTCTTGTCCCTCTCTTCACTTTGTTTACCAACTATGTGCCTGTAGTATTATCATCTACATCTTTCCTCCAATGAGTCCTGCAGATCTTTTTATATATATTGTGGCTTTTCTTCCCAGCTGATCTGAATATTCAGGAGCTCCTAGCTTG
The DNA here is from genome assembly GCF_036370855.1 of Dromaius novaehollandiae. Taxonomy (NCBI): domain Eukaryota; kingdom Metazoa; phylum Chordata; class Aves; order Casuariiformes; family Dromaiidae; genus Dromaius; species Dromaius novaehollandiae. The sequence continues at coordinate 108,736,791 of NC_088099.1, forward strand.
AAAGATTGGTAGACTAATCACAAATCTGCTATTTTCACAGCATTCAGTGCAATGGCAAAAAAAAATCCTATCAAATTGGGTATTTCTGAGAGAAAAAATCTTTTGTACAGTTTGGGCCACCTCACTGAAAATATCCCTATCTTCAGCTGTCACAGTTCTGTCATTGAAACTCCTGGCAACAATGGAATTTTAATGAAGGTTTGTTGTGCTTTAGAATTTAAATGAGATGTTTGATAAAAGAGAAAAAACCTTCTGCATATCTACCTTATGTCCTTAATGCATTCCTCCTGGTAAAAATAAATAAATAAATACAGGAATGCTTCACTGCTTGTTTTCTACAGAGATTCCCCTGAAAAGCTGCAAAAAATAGCCTGAGTTGCACAGAACCATTTTCATGCTGATTTCTCTCTCTGTCTGATAGTTTGATACTATTTGCTGTTTATGCAGCTGTTGTTGCTACTCTGGCTTCCTTAGTTTCCCAGACGGGTGGGGAGATTTGTTGCTGATACTCTGAATCAGTGTCAAAGTGTTTGAGGCCAGTAACCAGAAGATTATTTGGGGCCATCCTCACCCAGGCCGAGTTTTGGCACTACATCTTATAAGGATTTTTTTTGCGGATGAGCTAGTTATTAGTCCCTAAAATGTGATTGTTCATTTTAATGCAAGATATTGAAAACTGTTAATAATGCAGTTAATCCTTTGCTTTCTTTCACTTGCCCCAAAATAAATTTTTTCCAAGTGTACAGCCTATGACTATATTTTATTCAGATATAGCTGTGTGCATATCAAAAGAGTACCAATGGTAGAATGCTTGAACAGTTTGCCAAACATATTTAGCATCCAAAGCTTGAGTTTTCAAGCTCAAAATGAGCCATGTGTTGATTGTGGGGAAAAATAAAGGTTAGGTATTTTTAGTACATGTGTTGTGCTTTTCTCCTGTGCAGTATGCGACACTCTAGTTGGATGTAAACACTGTCTCACGCAGATGTGCTAATGGAATTTCTGCTTTTTTTTAACTGCCTCTGGGGGGGCGGAGGGGGACTTGAAATGCTCTGCTCTAATTACAGCTGTTTCTTCTTGTTGCTCACTGTGGGGGTATATATGTGTGGGCCTACATGTGTGAGGGGAAGATCTAGCTTGGCAGCAGCAGCAGCAGATTTTGATCAATGGTAATATAAAATAAAAATATTATGAAGTGATAAACTTGTTGCAAAAGAACAAGATATTTACACGGTTCTGTTCAACAGTGTGGATAACCTATGTACAATCTTCTTCACCACCAGTTTACTTGGGATATCTTCACATGCTCGCCACTCCAACACAGCTCCAAGATTTAAAAATTCAGTACTCAGAGTAATATACCAAAGGCCTTTTTAAGAGCATCATTGAAGACAGATGAGAAACATCTAAAACATATAGAGAAGGAGTGGCAAGAGCTGCTGCTTCAGACTGCAGGCTGAGATAATCTCAGTTGTGGGGAGGTCAATACTGTAGTATTTCTGAAATTAATTTCCTTTTCTTGGATTCACTTAAACTGTGTATTCTGCATGCAGAAAGCCCCAATTAGACAATTAAATTCCACACTGCCTTCCTGTTATCTCATGAATTCTCTCTTGTTACTCAAGCAAACTCATCTTTACAGTTCTTCTCAACACAGGCTGCCCCTTGAAAGGTACCTTTCCCAAAAAGAGAAAATGAAGCCATTAAAGAGGTAGGTTTGAAGAAAGTTGCACATAGATATTTTGATATCTGAAAGGAGATTTTCCACTGGTTTTAGTATCTCTCTCTATTATGATAGGACATTTTGGATTTCCTATGCAAATAGCCTAAAGTGTGAAATGAGAATTAAGAAGAGTCTAGAGGAAAATCAGGGTCATCTAGCTGACAACTGTGCATACTATCTGTGAGATGTGTGCAGGTGCATACTGGGGAAAAATTTGGCCACAGTAATCAGTGGCTGGTTTCAATAGCACAGACTGGGAATGAAATTTTCTTCATTCTGTTGTCAGCTCTGACACTGGCTTTGAGCTGTCACATTTACCAGGCCCTTACCTATGCCAGTGAAATTGAAGAAAGAATAATTGGAAGTGGAATGAAGTACACCATCATTTATTGTGCTTGGTTACATTTACTTCTCACCCTAGATCAAGAAGTGAAACCACTGAAAGAATAGCTTCACATTGCTTATAGTGGTGTTGGAAGAAACGATGCTGGCTTTGTACTGCTCAACAAATTATAGTATATGCTTTAATACATCACTAAAATTCTTGTAGTACTGCTCTGTATGCCAGATACTGTTTACTTTGTGTATCTCGTAAGCTCAGGCAGGCTGTGTTTCCAGCCCCTTCCTCTTTCACTGCCACCAAACAAACACAATTGATGAAGACAATGCATGTATGTAGATATTAACTTAGGCCAAGAACTATTCAGTCCTGCGTTGGTAGCAGTCAGCAACATGTCGTTTATCCATCTCCTTGTATTGGTGGTGGAAGATCCTTTTGGTCTTGGGTATTTATACAAGAAAATCAGAGCCCTGGTACTCTCTGATCCTAAGTGAGTATTTCTCTGTCCTCGTATACTTATTGGAAGAGACCAATGTGTGGGCTGCGTCCCTTATGCAGGCTGCCCAGCTGGTAGGGTTCTACTGGTGAGATGTTCACATGCACAGGTCAGTGATTAAGGGAACATGAGCACGAACATCTGGCATACTGCTGAGGGTCTCTTGATTGAAATCAGATGTGGTTTGAAATCCATGCTGTCTGTAGGGTATAAACTGGAGAACAAGATTTTCTATTTTCTTTTTATTTTGTTTTGTTTTTGTTTTTTGGTTTGGGGGCATTTTTTTGGAGAGGAAGCAAGATGGCTTATTCATTTTGGATCCCAGAAGCTAACTAGAGCAGTTGCTGCAAGATGACTGGAGAAGAGCAGGCACACAAGGCATCAGGGAGTGAAGCAACTTCATGTGGTTAACATAACACATAAGCATAACAAAATAAACAAAGCTGCTATCTGATAAAAGGGAACATCCTCTCATTGGTAAGTAAGTGGATAAAGAGGACAGTTTTCACAATGTTGGAAAATGAATGGTAAAATTCCATAGCGATTTGTGCTGGGGCATATCGTTCTCAATTGATCTGAAAGAGGAAACGGACAGTGAGGTGATGAAGTTTGATGATAATATTAAATTTATTCAGAATATTAAGCAAGCAATGTGAATGAAGAACACAGAGTGCATTTTGTGAAACTGAAAGACTAGCAATAAGAGGACACGGGAAATGCACTTTTCACTAATGCACAGTAATGCAGGTTGGGAAAAACAACACATCTATACATACACAGGGAACATCTTTAAATTAGTTGTTACTATTCAGGAAAGAGATCTTGGAGTCATTATATAATTACTCCCTGAAAGCATCAGCTCAATGCTTAGTGGTGGTCAGAAAAATAAACAGAGTTTTGAGAACTGGGAAAAGAATAGACATAAAAACAGAAAATATCATTATGCCACTGAATAAATCCATGTTTGCAGTTCTGGTTATAATAATAAAATATTAGAGATTGAAAAGGTACAGGAAAGGGCAACAAGTATGATAAATAGTGTGAAATGGCTTCTACATAAGAAAAAGTGAAACAGACTTGGATGCTTCAGACTGAATAAGAAATAGATAATGAACGTCATGGCAGAAGGTGAATAAGAGAATGATTATTCATTGTTTCTCACGATACAAAAACAATGCAGTGTCAAATGAAATTTTAAGATGGCAGATTTATGTCAAAGAGACTTTTTTTTTCACATGAGGTTTTATTAAATTGTGGAACCTATTGCCATGGGATAATATGTATGATAAAAGTTTAGATGAATTGCTGAAATCTATGGAAGAAATATTCATCAAGTGCTGATAAGATAAGATAAAACCTGTGACTTAAAGTCCTTAAACTGCACACTGTTGTTAACTCAGAGGAAAGATAGGGATAAAGTATCACAGAATGTCTGCCCTTTTCTTCTTCTTCTTCTTTTTTTTTCCTGAGATGTATGCTCTCAGAGACAGTATATGTTGGTAGGTGGACCTTTGTCTGATCCAGTACAGCTGTATTCATGCTAGACTTAATCACCCAAATCTGTATCTCACAACACAGGACAGTGTAACTGCTGATTAAACCTGTTTTCAGAACAGAATTCAGGCTGAAGTAACCCAGTCTTCTAACAGAAACTAACCACTGAGCTCAAAAGGGCTAAAATACTTTCATGATGTCTAAGACTACAATAGACTGTGAATCTGCAACAAAAATCATAGCTGTGCTTTCATGTGTAAAACTTTTCCTGTTAAGCATTACTCCAGCCTCTCTTTTCTCTCTCTCTCTTTTTTTTTTTTATTTTTTTTTTTTTGCTTCTAACTAAGACAAGGAAATGGCATACAAACATCTAGAATTACTCTGTAATAGCTGTGTAAATACCAAATGGAAAGAAGAAATCCTTGTTACAGGGAGAGGCAATAATATATTTTATTGTAGAAGTTCAGTGAATGCTGTATGCAGAGTAGTGGTATGAAAAACATGTGCAAGTGGCAAAGGTCTAACCAGAGATATTCAGACATTTCTTTCTAAGCTTAGGAACCCACAGTTAGGGGTGGTTTTTGTTCTGCTCCTCTGCTCATTTATTCTTTGCAGCTAAGGAGATTTTAGAAGGGTGTCAGTATCATGTGGCAGGACTGGGAAGAGCAATGAATTTCTTTTCAGTTTAGGACTAGATGACAGTTTCAAGGAAGAAAGGGGATGGAAATTTCCCACTGTGAGTCCAAAGATGAAGAAACTGGCCTTCAGGAATAAAGCAAAGAGCTGGAATTAACTGAGAGAAGGATGGAGTACACAGTTTTCAGAGAGACTTATGAGCCACTAAATCTGTACTATCTTTACTGAAGGCCATTTCACTTGCTAGTATCAGTTTTATTTTAAACAAAGCTTTTATTTAGATATGTCCCCTAAAACTGAAGGGTCCTAAATTTCTTTTCAGACTCTTCCATAACACTGAAGAAGCAATTTGTGTGTGTGACCATACAGTCATCTTAGATGGCCTATTGTACTCTGAATGACCTCCAGCTGTCACTGCAAAAGGACTCTGGTCTACAGCAACAGGTTGCATGTCATATCTGCTACCTCTGGTGCCCTAAAATTGTGCTAGTTGTACATGCTTTAGGTAGCTGAACCCTTAAAGTTACTTCCATATAATGCATAAAGTGGTTTGGAGAATATGAAGGAGCTCTGTCTATGTGGGCATAGCTGAGCTTAGATCCCTGTCCCCCTCCCAGTTTTTAAACAATATTAACATATTAACTATTGATACTAACATAGTATCAATATGGGGCAGGGGGAGTAAAAAAAAATCAGTAGGATTAAATCTACTATTGCAATGTACAAGGAGGAGACAAAATGCACCCCTGTCAAGTCTGCAAATGACAGCAAACTGGGGAATGCAGCTGATAATGCTCAAGAGCAGGGCTGTCGTTTGGAGGGACCTAGATAGGGTAGCACAATGGGTCAACAGGAACTTCATGAAATTCATCCAGGATAAATGCAAAGTCTTGCACTCAGGAAGGAATAACTCCTTGCAGTAATACAGGCTGGGGACTGACTGACTCTCTGGGGAGTAACTTTGTTGGGGACCCTGTTGGGCCATGAGCTGAACACTAGCCAGCCACACACCCTGGCAGCAAAGGCGGCCGACAACAGCCTGGGCAGTATAAGCAGCCAGCATATTGAGGGAAGTGATTATTCCCCATTACTCAGCACTTACTTGACCACGTCTAGAGTACTGCATGCAGCTTTGGGTCTCCCAATACAATAAAAAAGATCAATAAACTGGAATAAGTTCAGTGGAGGGTCAGGGAGCTGGAGCACTTGCCCCGTGAGGGACTGGGGCTTGTTCAGCCTGGAGAAGAGATGGCTTTTGGGGGCACCTGACAGCAGCCTGTCAATATGTAAGAGGAGGTTACAGAGAAGACAGAGTTTGGCTCTTGAGATGCACAGCAGGAAAAAGAGAGGCAGTGGTCATAAACAAAAATAGGAGACGTTCCAATTGAATATTTGGAAGAAAAAAAAAACCCACATTATTAAGACTGTCCAGCATTGGCACAGGTTGCCTAGAGAGGTTGTGGAGTCTCCATTTTTGGACATGTTTGAGCCCCGCCCAGACAAAACCCTGAGCAACCTGCTCTGAATTCAATGTTGACTCTGCTTGGAGCAGGGCTTTGGACAACAGACCTCCTGAGGCCCTTCCAGATTATGTGATTTTATGAATTGATGATAGGTCCTAGATACTAAAATTTTGTACTCAAGTTTGCAATGTCTCACACATGTCAGGGAAACCCTGAAACTATCACTTCTATAGCGTGTTATGCTCTTCCAGTAATATCTTTTAGATAAACCCTGTTACCAAAAAAATCTCTAAAAATCTCAGTGGTGCTTAGGCTGCTGTTTTGCTTGAGATCATCACCTGTCACGCTACCAGTATTGTGTCGCTATTTCCTTGTATTCTTGTCTGTCCTTCCGCACATTACGTATGAGCTCCCCAAGTCTGTAGCACATCTAGGACATATGGATCCTTTTCCAAAGTTAGCATTCTTAGGCAGTGCTATTAATATGAACGAATAACAGCTGAAACTAAACCTCTCCAGCATAGCCAGAATAAAGTTCTAATACAGAATAGCAGTTTGTGTGTTTGAATTAGATTAACAGCATCATGAGGGATGCTGACAAAATGCATTACAGAAAGAATGGTTTAGCATGATACAAATAGTTACATGTGTATTATCTTAAAGTCCACTAAAGTTGAACTGCTGTAAAGTTCATCTTTTGCTATGAGATTGTTTGAGGGAATTCATAAAGAACAACCAAAGCTTCTCAGTAATTTAAAGCAAGCAGTGTAAAGCATCAAATATAATTCAGCGTTTTGTCTTTCATATACCTAAACCTTGCAAGTACCCCACAGTCTCCTTGCAGACTCCAAGAAGGATTTTGAAAGTCGATATGCAGAAATGAGCTCTTGCATGCACAGCACAGGGCCTTGGTAGGTTACCTATATTTCTGATATAAAGATTGAATCTTTGGGCTGAGATCTGATCTCCCAGATGCAATAATCTACGCTGTAATTGGAAGGCATGATTTCAGCATTTGGATATATCTATGCTGCAGGTGTGCTAGTGACTGCTGTGTCATCATAGCTGAGAAGTGGTGTTAGGGAGAAAATGAGAACAGTGGTATAAATATAATGTAAGAGCAGAAGTAATCATTGCTGCTGCACAAAGTAAAACAGGCCACTGAAACTAGCTTTAGCAGCACATCTGTATGCATAAATATTTTTGTGGCACTTGCTTGTCACTGTAAATTTGTTTGTGGGTGGTTCCTGCTAATATCAATTTTTCCACTGTTGGATCTTTGCCAGCTACAAGTGGATTTTACAGCTCTTGAGGTCAGCATCTTTTGGGGTTAGAAATTATGGATGCAGAGTCAATTATTTTATTGCTTTAATTTCCTCATTTACATATCTGCAACCTATTTTTCTGAACAGATGTGGTAACAGACTGCATGTGGGCAAGTGATTTTTGAACAGAAACCTCAGGTCATGCATTTTTGGCCTGCCACAAGAAGGAAGCACTTTCTAAACTAACTAAACTCAAGCATATCCAGCTGTTTTACCATGCTCTTTGTCACATTCTCTCCCCTAGTTCACCGCAGTTCCCCACTTTGCAAATCCCTCAGGCAGCATGTCTGGGAAAAAGAGATGAACCTCCCTCTAACTGCTGATGCAACAGCTGTAAGTAAAGGAGGGAGAGTGTGGGCTGAAAAAGGATGTTCTCTATGTGGAGTACCAAATAATGTTATCTCAAAAAAACCTCTTTTTTCCCTTAAGTAACGTATGTAATGGGCCAGATGTTTTTTCTTTATTTCTTTATTTTAGTTCAGGATTGTAACTTTCATGTGTAAACTGCAGTTGCTGCTATGGCTACAATAAAGAGCATTCATATATGCCTGTGCTAGCTTTGAAAAACCTGGGTTGTGTACTGATATCAGTGGAGGGCAACGGCTGTCTAGGACAGCTAAGTGAATACTTGGTCTATGCTGAGTTCTACTATTAGTTCTTGAATTAGCTAAATTAAAGCTATTTTTGGATTGCCCACACAATAGCATAATCACTGATGTGAGTACATTAACACCTGAAAAAGGAAGATCCCCTATCATGCTGGGTGACATTGCCCCATTATGTAGCTGTATTTCCTCTTCTATCTGTCTAGCAGTTATCTCTTGTCTTGCAGCCGAATGTTCTTAAGCTGTTGCGTTTGTATAGCGCTTAACAGAAAAGGATCACTGTCAGAGGTGCAAGGGAAGATAAATGAGCCTTTGAAGATATCAAATGCTAGATGTAAGTAGCACCGATGATGGTTGTGAGTAAGGGCTCTTTGCAAGCTAACTAGGAAGGACAGTTCAGCAATGACCTCTTGTTTTTCCCTTCAGTTTAACTTAAATTTACTGGAACCTATTGACCTACAAAAATAACATATGTAGTCTTGTTTGTATACTAGCTCCTGCACTTTCTGCATCAGCTCTTTCACACATTTATGAATTACAAGCATTTACATCGTATCAGTAACGTTGTCATAGGACCTTGTCTGTGATGATTTTCTTTTACTGCCGTTTGTGAACTCCTTTGACTTTGGTGATTTTCTGTCTATCCAGGAAAAAAATAAAAAGTTTTTTCCAGAAGTTTGTTAGTTTAGGAAAATGGAAAATTCTGGGGCTTCTATATAGCAACATCAACAATAAAAACCCAAAGTCTTTTCCGGATTCTTTTCTAAGCTACCTGTGCTGCAATTCTGTTGCACCGTCAGACCAGATGCTTTTTCAAAGTTCTTCATGAAATTTTTCTCCACAGTAGATCATCCCCACTAGCTGTGATAGGCTGGACAATATCATATCTTTTCAGGTCACCCTTGCTTTGAAGGAAATGCCTTTTTAGGTTGAGGGACCTCCACCTACAGCTAACTTTGCTGAACTCTCTTTAGAAGGATTTCAGGACTCATGAAGTGATGCTGCAGGCTTTTGCACCTCTGCTCTCTCCTGCCTGCAGAGCAACCCATCAGTCAAGCCTTTGTGCTTCCTACCATGGTACAGTCCTTAGGCTCCTTCTCAAAAGTTCACACAGAGTTCAGGGCTCAGGTTGTCCAAAGATGTTCTTCTGATGACTGTTTCCAAAAACTGATCTTTGTCTGTCAGAGAGAAAAACAATAGAGGAGAAGATTTTATAGGAAGGATTTTGTCATAAACTATTAGGTGTTAAGTAATGAAATATTGTCAGTCAGCCTGTGACATCCCTTAATTAGCAAGTCTATGGCATTTCACTGTTTTATGCAGAGGTGTTTGTTGTCTGCACTTCATTTTCCTATTGTAACTGCAGAAAATCTGAGAGTAAGCAAAGTTAAAAAGTAAATGCCATGGTCTTAGCTGTAATATTAAATGTTCCCCATGGTTTTACAATTACCCTTTACAGAATCTGTTGATGCATTTTGGCAAGCACAATATTAAAAATGTGCTTGGCAAAAATCCCCGTAGCAGAAACTGACAGACAGTAAGGTCAATAAAGTTTTAATCAACAAAGAAGAAAATACTCTTCTTCCAGATGGGTACCATAGAACAATACTGGCATGAAGTATTTATGATTCACTTTAGAATCTCAAATCTGAAACATGAGTAAAGGTTGGTGATTATTTTTAAAGGAAAATGTGTTCATCCTTACAATTTCTGAGGATTAAATTGCTGTGAAAAGAATGTTAGTCTTGTTACTGGAAATATACAGTTTTAGTATTCCACTGAATCTCAAGTTTGTTACTGAACTTTCATGTGCTTCATAACCTAGCATCATTTTTTAAGAAATCGGAATTGCACATGTTGTCTTAAGCGTGATGATACTTCAGGTTTCCCTCTCTCTTTAAATTGTAGACATCAAGCTGTCATTAATTGTCTTCATTCTAACAGAAGTTTGCTGCTTTCAAACTGTTCAGCTTACAGGGGTATTCTCATACTCAAGTGTTATTTGTTTCACTAATCGACCTGGATTCTGTACTGGGATGATTCAGAAGATCAGAAATGAAGAGAATTTGTGACATAGGGGAATTCCCTCACTGTCATATGCCTCTGGGCTGTGATCCTGCTACCTCAGCCATTCTCAGACTAGGACTCAAAGAGGAAGAAATCTAGGAAAACATCACACACTGATGAATAGCTTCTATTACGTATTCCCAACTGACTTCTATAATTTCGCTTCCTATTGTGATTTCTTAACTGGTCTGGTCACAAGAACTGGGCTATTGAAATGCACTGCCTGATACTTCTCTATTTCCAGCAGAGGAGTAAGAGAAGATCTGCCCAGAATGAGTCGAATAAGAGCAGTAGACAAGACAATTTTGACTCTGCACCAAAGATTAACTGATAAAAATCAAGTTATCTGGAAGATATGCCACTTTCATAAAGTGCATACCTAAAGAAAGTATAAATGTATTCAGCATTCATTTCTGCTACCATTTTAACACTTGCTAATTAACAATTAATGCTGCCATTAATTAACACCTACAGCAAGCTTCTTAGCCATCATACTGAGAGTTTGAAAGTACTGAAACATGATTTGTGGTTTTGAGTTCATTAGGAACTCTGAATAATTCATCTTGTTTTCAAGAAACTGCCATGTTTTGTACAGAGAAACTTAAATTGCAGGTGTACAATGAGTTGAATTATCAACTACATTAGCATATTTTAAATCCAAAAAATATTGCTTTAACTGTGTGACATTAAAGGTGACTGAAATATTTGATTAGGTGTTTCTGCTTGGTTTGGTGTTTTATTAATTCAGTGAATTTCAGAATGACATTCAACTTCCTAAGAAAGCAGCGTGAATGAGTATACATAATGTTAGAAAAAATAACATAGAATTACTGCTTTTGGATCAAATTAATATAAGAGCAATAAAAAATGTATTTAAGTTGTTCACCTTTATGTTAACTTTAATTGGACTATTACACTTACAGTCATAGAAGATTAATTGGCTAAGTTCTTTATTAAAATAACCTGAAATTAATATTAGTTATGACAAAACTGTCATTCCAGAATATGAATGGATAACATTTCTGCATAAATTTTATTAAATTTATAATTTATTTTTAAAATTATTGGCAGGTGTTGAGTAATTTTCATAAAATTCATATAAACAGATCTGTTACCTTAAAAAAACTAAAACTAAAAAACCTCCTATCATTGTTTCTTTTCTTTACCCTTATTTTAAAATTTTAAAATTCAGAAAAGAGTATTTATGGTTGTAGTGTTTTATTTTGTTTTTTAAAACATTGAGACATAGATTTCATGTATTTTTAATGAGTATTTGATTATTCTATTGTCCATTCCACAATTTTATGTAAAGTGACAGACACTATCACCGTGTAGTATTGTTCAGTCAAAGCACATTAGAATACACCTGAGTACTTTTACTTGTATCTTCTTCTGTCAAGTCTTTAATTTTCTCCCAGGCAATTTCAGGTGATAGCTTTGGGGAAAGCAAGGATATCTTAATCTTCTGTCTAGCATGCATATTTATTGCTGTCTGCTACTGGACAGAGTCCACACAGTACATCAGTGTATTGCTAGAAGATAATGAAGTGCTACTTGGAGCTCTGTTGGCATGCGTTTTAAGAACAGGCAGGTCTTAGCTCTACCCATACCTACTGCGATCGTGATGTTTCCAGTGGCTGTAACAGAACTGTTTTGGGGCCAGCAGAGACAGATGTAATTGCCTATTCTGTGGCATTTGCTCTAGTATGTTCCTATAAAGCAACTTTGCAGTTCAATGTTTGTTACAGCTCTCTACTTTACAGGTCTGCTTCCTCTGTTCTTCCTAAAAATGTTTTATTAGAGACAGTTGCTTCTTATGTAAGATGCTCAATCCTGGCAGTGCTGGTTGGTGCCATTATATCTACTGGATGTCAAAGGAAGGAGCCAGCTGTGGCTGTCTCTTAATAGAGGTAAGCACCTGTTCCCTGCCTTCCAGTTGAGCTTATTTCATGTTATTAAATTGTCCTATATGGTGAGGAGTCCTTCATGAATTACTTCTCCCTGTTGTAAAAGCTGTGGTTGCAGATTAAAGGTAGTCATGGTAATCAACTCATTCATAACATTGAGACTGGATGATTTTGGTTGTACTATTGGAGACGTGAAGCATGCTTAGCAACTTGCAGCTTTCCTGCATAGTGAGGTCCATATAGCTCCAGCTCACTATTTTCTACTAAGAGTGCAGACTGTGCAGAGCAGACAGGTTTCATACCACTCCACGGGATTTTTCCCTTGCTATCTGAGCAGTTGCATTCCTCTCTGCAACTTTGACAATATGATGACTTAATTTTATTAAAACAATGAAAATCTCAACCAGCAGGGGAGACTAGTCACTGCTTGAGACTGAGCCTTTGCCAAAGCTGAAATCACATAGTAGTAACACATTTTACAGGATGCTGTGATTAATATAAAACCTAATTTATTGCCCAAGTTTTTCTCCAACATTTCCTTTATAGACACAACAGCATTATGGGTTAATCAGATAGTTCCACATGTATTTAATACTACCTAACTTTTTTCCATATAAGCACAAGTCTTTGATCATTTATGATTTTGCTAAAAATTAATTCTTTGTGTACAAATTTTCCTTGCTCAGTTGCTGTCTTCCTTCAGGTTGTTTCTCCAAAAATTATACAGGCTTTTTATTTCTTTAATTTCTTTAAAGAAAAAAATATAGTTTCAATTACGGAGAAATTATCCTACTAATGTTATTGAGTGTGCATCTAAATGCAGCAGTATTACAACTCGTTGAAAAACTACCATTTGCACATGGAAATAGAAGGTATTAGAAGCCCTATTTTGAACTCTGGTTAGACTCTTGACAACTAAATATGTTTTCTTTTGGAAAAAAATATCAATTTTCAAAGCTAATGCTTTTTCTAGTTTAAAAAAAAGGAATCTAATTTTGACAACATTTGTCAGGGAAAGCCAATTAGGTTATGATGGAATTACTGATTACTGAGGGTCATCCACAACTGGTAATTTGTTGCTATACTGACATACAGGCCTAGCTTCAGTTACCTGCACTGAGTCAAAGTCATTTTTCTCTTCTGTCCTTCAGTTGGTAGAACAGTGTTCCTATGCTGCTTAAATCTTCTTTATCCATTACCACAGTGTTTACTGGGCATCAGAAAGAGGTGATAAGTTGTTATTAGAGATTTGCTATTTTTGTGGTACTATACACTTCTTGTTACAAAGCCTCATGATCCCACCCAGGGAAAATACGCAAGTGATATTACCTACTTTTAACAGTAGCTAAAAGATATAGTTCCAGAAGTAAGATGTTTACGAACTGTATTTGAGGAAGAAAAAAAAATCCAAAACTCAACCTCCTTCCCCCCTGTAATGTTAATGTTCTATTTGGAAACATAAGTATCAACTACCTTTTAGTTCTTATTTAAAAATTAATCTTAATGCTTTGAACTGTGATTTTTTTGTCTTATTTTTACTTACTTTTTAATGTTTACTCATTTATACCCTTAATTTTTTTCTCACAGAATTGTTGCATACAATGAGTTGTCTGATCTCTGCAGTTTTTCAATATGCCACACTAAAAATCCAGAGTCCTCTGGTGCTAAGTGGAGGGAAAGAATTTGACAGGTTTTGATATGAAATGAATGGCAACTTTCCTCTGCAAAAGTGTCAAATTAAAGCAAGTGGGGTGAGGAAAACAGCTACAATATGTCAACTTTTATAGACTTTGATTTATTTTTAATGATACAGTGCACTTTAGGAAGCCTAAAGATGCACTCACTCACAGCCCAGGTCTCATGGTGTGCTGTATTGTTCAGGTATTTCTTCTAAGTTGGGTGCAAGATGGGATCATGACCTAGAACTCCTGTAAATAGCAATTACCTCTTTGAAAAAAGAAAGATTAAAGTTTAGTTGAATGTCAGCAAACTATTCACTCCTCTCTCTTCCTCTCTTCTGTAACTTATTTATACTTCTTAGCCACACATCCTCCCAAAGTCTTTCTGTTGCCAGCTCTCTCTTTTTTTTTTCTCATGGGTCATATATAATCTTGGGAAAACATAAAATATTGGTATCTGTTATCACATGTCAAACTGATAATTTCAGGTTCAGATAAACAATAGAAGCTTACTGCAGAAAAAAAGTTTAAATCCTTAATCAAAATGGTTTCAGAATAAAAGGATTCAAAATATAATGGATCTATAAAATAGCGTTCAAAATGAGAGTACAGATCATTCGGAATTTTTATTCTTATGTATACCAATAATATTGCGGAAATTTTTTGGAGGAAATGAATGCAGTAAATCTCATCTACCTGGATTTCATGAAAGAATTCAGTACTAGAAATGTAAGATGGATGAGGAACTGGCTGAAGGGCAGATAGTAATTGGTTGCAACAAAAGGAAAGTATAAGGTAGAAAAATGAATCTTCAGGACCTCCACAAATAAACTGTCTGGTATTGATATTTTCAAGTATTTTCATTAATTACCTCAACACACAGCTTAGGGCTCCAGTGCAATTTGCTGAAAACCTAAAGCTAGAAGGACTCAAACTGCCACAGAAATGGAGAAGGAAAGGGGAAGCAAGTACCTCAACCCACATGTATGATTGTAGGCAAAAAAAAAAAGTGTGGAAGTACCTGAAACAGCAGTCAATGAGACAGTGGTACATAGTGTATGTGCACAGAGGGGAAGGAAGGGAAAAGAAATACTGCATGTTGGCCTAGGAAAGACACAAAGTATGCACCCCTTCATTCCTAGTTTTCTGGAGGAAAGCTTTAGAAATGCTACTTGAATTGTCCAGTTAAATGATTACTGGACAACAGTGACCTTGTGGAGTCAGGCACTGCTGACTGTGGTCTGGACAAGCAGTTTAAACTCTGTAGACTAATTAAATTGCATTTAAAAAGCAGTATTTAAGATACTGCATTTAATTGCAGTATCTCAAAAGATGAACCCATTCTGTGACAAACAGTATTAGTGAGGTACGATAGCTGCGGCCCAGCCATTCTGTAGATAACATTGGCAGGATTACCATATTTCATTCAGAGCATTACACGTCATGATATATAAGAAGCTTAAATAAACATAGTATTGAAAATGAGAGTAAATGAATGAAACAGCTGCTCAGTTAGCATTACCCGAACCTCTCTGAGACCATTATCCTCTGTTGTATCAGTTTCTGCTGTTATTCTAGTACTGTATTTTTACATGTTGCTGTCTAAAAAGATCTCATGTTTAAAGATATATGTGAAAATGGTTTTGATACCTTGAATAGAGGATCATAATTTATGACCTATTAGGCAGAAGAAACATGAAGTGATATTGCATACCTTCAAGAACAGTGAACTTGCTCAAATAGGAAAGCCTCTTAACTGCGAGCAAGTCATATTCAGTGTGCCCAAATAAAGGTCTTTTATCCACCTCTCAGCTATGATCTGCAATAAGGAAGAAAATACATCATTTGGACAAGTGAGCAGTTTAACTCTGCTTCAGCGTAAGCTACTATTTTCAGTAATCACAGCATGGAGTCGAGCCAATGGTACAATATCTAGTACTGAATGCTCTGTCAAACTAAAAAATAAAAGCTAAAAGCAGTGAAAGGCTATTGATAAAAAACATACTATCTTCAGTAAAGTTGTTGGTTTTCCTTTTTTCCCTACAGGAAAAGGGCAATTTGAAATTATGAAGTAACTGTCTTTTTAGCTCCCAGGAAGAAGGAGATGCTACTAACCAAAATAGTAAGTCAAGTCATTGATAATTGATAATTGAATTAGAAAAAGGTTGTTTTTCAAAATGTAGTGTTTTACTCCAAAGCAACCTAGAGGATATAGAAGCAACTTTGTAATGGCAGTGAATTATATCAAACTGTTATGCCAGGCTACCCCTCACGCTAATTCTAATACTTGCCACTTGTGTAACATCAGGAATTGCAAGGCTGTTTTTCATTCCCACTGGCAAGTTATGTACTTTTGATGTTAAGAATGACTAGATCATACTGAAATCTCTAAAAGACATTTTTCTGGGTGACACAGCTGTTTATTTTTTTTTTTTAATATGAACTTCTTCATTAATAATTATGTATGTTCTTTTTAAGAGAGAAGTGACAGGGTGAGATGGATCTCTTGGGGAAGGGAGAGGACTTGTCCCTCCCTGGTGAGCAGCCGAGCTGGCCCAAGAATCTTTGAGATGTGGCAAGGAGAAAATTCACAGCAAGGAGCTGCAAGCTCACAGCTCAAGCAGAGGAACTGACAGACAGGAGCAGTCAGCCTCAGAGGTGGTGGAAAGAACTGTCCTAGGGACAACAGGGGATACAAGCAGAGTTCGGTTTAACTCAGAAAGTAACACAATTACGTAAAGCATCCCGGTATTTTTTTAGGGAGTGCAGAATTAGGGAAAGGTCTAGTCGGATTGACCATAGCATTGTAGCTGACTCAGGATTCCATTCAGCTAGGGTTAATGGCCTTTGATTAACACAATTTGTCTGGCAGTCAACTTTGCTCAGCATGAATATCAGTCTTCAGTGAAATGTCAGTGGGCAATTAATAGTGTCGCTGCAGCCCAGGTGCAGAAGTATACAGAACCACGATGCACCAAGTACCTTCACAGGATGAGCTATAAGAATGAGGAAGAGACAAACAGAGCAATAGCATAGAAGAAGACACTAGAAGAAGTGACTTTGTGTCCTCCACAACTTACCATATGGGGGTTTCATACATGGGGGAGCCAAAGAGTTTGGTTCTGAAATAGCAGATTTGATTATCAGAGGTGGTGTCTGCAGCTTCCTTTGAACAAGGGCCACTTCATATACAGCGTATATGATTATGTAAAAACAGCTGCGATACTACAATGGACCCCAGTTTAATTTCCTGCTTTGTCACAGACTTCTTTTGTGGCTTTGAGTAAGTGATATTAAACCCATGTATTGAAAGATATTTGGATGCCTGGCTGCTGTGGAATTTATTAGGAGCTAGGCACCAAATTTTGCATCTCAACTTCTCTTTTTTTTTCTAAAGTGCCTAGGATTTATGTCTTGTTTTTATAAAATTAATGCTTCTTTATCTAGATTACTTGTGAATGTAACAGGCTTGTGTTGTCAAATGAATGTTCTCAAACACCCATTCAAACAAAAAGAGCACAGAGCATCATAGAAATGATTCATTTCATACAGTCATTTACTCACTGACTGATTGCACTGTCTCACTATAGAATTAGAAGCAATTCTCAGCTAAAGTTGCCTTTAGTAATGAACAGGGAGGAAAAAATATTCAAAATTATTCTGGTATTTTTAACCAAATTAGTAGATTTGTAAATGTGTTTGCAGATAATTTGAAAGCAGACTATTCACAAAATATTGTCATCCTATAGCAGATCATCCTACTGACTTTATGGGAGAGCTGAGGAGGGAATACACTTTCTTTTAATGTACTTCTTTTTCCACAATTTTCATGGCTTTTTGCTCCTTTTGCCATTTTACAATTTCTTTTCAAATATAAGGAATTTGAATTCAAATTTCTTTTTCCTTTCCAAAATTGTCTTTACATGGTAAGTTTTATTGTGCATTTGTATATATTTTCGACTAGACCAAAAGTTTTTTTCCTTTAATTATTTTGCAAAAATTTAAAGTTATTTTGGACTTATTCAAAGCAGCTGATTTTCAGCAATGAAAAGAAGATAAACTGAGGTTTGAAAAGTTTTTTTTCTTAAGTGTAGCTTTTTGACCACATGATCAGCTTATATTTTGAGGCCATTTCCTTGATACCACTGAAATGGCATTAGGTGTCTCTTTCCAGCATTAATAGTCTGTTCTCTTGGAACTGTGCCACTAGAATTGGGAATATTTTCCTATTCCAGAGGTGACTAGAAGCTTGGCGTATTTAACCACTGAGTCTCTGCAATCTTGGAGAGAAAAGAAGAGGGGTAACCAAAAAATATGTATTTTTTTCCTTTGCATCCTTTTCTCTGAACTGAAGATGGAGCATGACATATTTTTTCTGTGTCGTATGGTCATCTTTAGGCAAATAGTTTAGTTTTTCAGTTTTCTAAAGTAACTTTGAATTGCTGTAGGCACAGGCAACAGCAACATCTGGCTGATAGAAAATAAAAACTTTTGAAATACATTTTTTAAGAAAGACCCTGAACTGCACTTACGAGAAATTTCATTTTCTACTTAGAAATATCAATACAGCATTTGGGAGCAAGTACTGTACTTCTTGAATTATAATTCTTTGGCTTTGAAATTTGCTTAATGAGTGTGACTGGAATGAACTGGGGCACTACAGACATATATGGGATAAATCATACGATTAAGGTTAGGCGTTGAATCTGAAGCTAGAGAGACTGAATCACTAATGAAATCAATAACATTCATGTCATAGTCATTTCTGTATCTTGTACCTATCTGTTAATCCTGATGATGACAGTCTGATAATATTTCTTGTTTTCTTTACATTTTTCCTGTCTAATTGTAACAGAAACTATAATACTCTGAAAGCTGTTTGATAGGCAGCTTAGTAGCTGTGCAATTAGGGCTAAAAGCTGACTATCACATCTACACTGAAAGCTCATATAAAATAAACATTAATCTTACTGAAGTCTTCTGTATGAAAGACAAGTTATGAACTCAGAGGTATATATTTTAATTTCCTAGTTAAGAACAAAAATCTTAAAATGATAATGGGGTGCTTTTTATTGCCATGGGTAAATTGTCCTTTGCATAAGATAAAATTTCTGTGTCAGGTTAGATTACGTCTTTGATTTGACCTGGAGCTAAGACATTTTAAACAAGTCCTACCTAATTTTCCTCTTCTCTGCAAAACTTGAACCAAGAGTCCATGCAGGAATACTATTTTTTCTGTCTTCTCGATCTCAGCAGCCTTCTTTTAAATCTCTTCAGTGCCATCCCTCAGTTTCTTCCATACCTGTCTGCTATTTTTAATTCTACTTCATCTTTAAAAGTTCCTTGATATAACTGCTTAACATTCTTTATGAAACCATTCACTTAGTTGATTTCTTGCAGAATACCTCCAATTTAATGCAATGGATGACATTAACCCCATAAATTTAATTTCTTATATTAACAATTCTAATTTAAAGAACAATGAATAGTCCTAATAACTGTAGCTGGAATTTGATTTTATCACCTTCTTGGAAGGTATTGTAGCAGTGTCACCTTAAAATTAATCCTATTTGTTTCATCTACAGCATTAAGCAACTTTAAGATTCTCAAGTAGAAGTGCTGATTATTGTCATGTCCAAGTTGTTTAGTGTGGGTAATTCTGAAGAAAAATCATTTAGCTTTTACTTTGTAAAAAAAATAAACCATCAAACAATTTTTCACTCAGTATTAACCAGTGTGCTTATTGTGGGTTACTATGTTTTAAATATCCCTGATGTAATTGTTGTGTTCTGTGACAATCTTTTGATTTTATCTTTTGCTCTTCCTTCCCAATTCTGCAGTGCCGACATTGGCTGGTTCTGTTTGTCTGTGATTTCTTTTTTTGATACAGTACTTTTTGTTTTGCAGACCAACAATCCATGTATTTGTAGCACAGGCTATTTACAGACTCTGACCAACAAATATCAGAAATACTGGTGCCTCATTCAGCCAGCAATGAGTAACAGTGAATCCATACTGTAAGCAATAACTAAAGTGTTGCTATCAGTCTTTCAATTTATCATCATTTGTCCATTGTCACTTTGAGCTCTTGGGATGACTGAAGTAACAAATGAGTTGTCTCTTCTCAAGCTGATTCTGTTCCCTAGGGAAGAACTTGTCCTTTAGTCCCATTTAAAACATCTTGACATGGTGCCAAGCTAAGCTTTGAGTACCCAATTTTGTTCTTGGCAGATTCTTCTTGCTCTCTTGTTCAAAGGCTAATCCAGATCTGTATAACTAAATTTCGGGTTATGTGTCTGTGATGTTTTTTTTCACTGAATCCAAAATACTTTTCCCATTGAAGCTCCCTTGGAAATTTTAGTTTAGAGATTGTTCCCACAGCAAAAGACAAACTTCAGCCAAAGTGCACTACCACGTATCAATTTATTCAGATGGCCAGCAGAATTGTTCATCAGTAGCACAGAATGCATCCTCTATTGCTAGTTTTTGAGACACATGGCTCTTGGCAGAACTGAGTACTACAAAGCCTGGCTGAAATTCAGATCCTTTTGGATCTACGCAAATTGATCATCTAGCTCTCACTGTATCCATCAAAGAGCTCAGAAAACAGGCTCATACCCTTCCAAGACCATCATCTTTGAAAGGTTATGGGTAAGAGGGGAGGTCCCCAGTCCCTGGAGACAGGCAAATGTTGTACTTATCTTCTAAAAGGGCCAAAAGTATAAACCAGAAAAAATGGAGACTGGACTGCCTCAGTTTAGGCCCTGGGAAAGTCATGGAACAGATCATCTTGGAACACATTTCTGGGTACATGAAGGAGAAGAGGGTGATTGGGAACCGCCAGAATGGGTTTACCAAGGGTAAATCATTCCTGACCAACATGATTGCCTTCTATAATAAAATCAGTCGATTTGGGGATGAGGGGACAGCAGTAGGTATCATTTACCTCAGCTTCAGCAAAGCTTTTGACACAGCCTCCCACAATCCTCTTATATCCAAGTTGGCACATTATGTTCTTGACAGGTGGACATCTACATGGTAAAAAGCTGTTTGGATGGTTGGTCTCAGAGAGTTGTGGTTAACATCTTGTGGTCTACCTGAAGGTTGGTAACAAATGGAGTACCACAGGACCCATCCTGGTTATCATGTTTGTTAGTGGCTTGGAGGAGGTAATGGAGCATGCTCTCATCACGTTTGCAGATGACCCCATATTTGGGGGGACCAGCTGATATGCTTAAGGGCAGGGCTGCCATCCAGAGAGACCTGGATGTGCTGGAGGAATAGGCTGATAGGGACTTTGTGAAACTGAACAAGGACAAGTGCCACGTCCTGCCCTGGGAAGAAGGAGCCCTGCAACGAAATAGGCTGGAAACAAACGGGCTGGGGAGCAGCTCTGCTGAAAAGGCCCTGGGCTCGGCTGGGCAGTGAGCTGAGCACAAGCCAGCCCTGGCAGCCAAAGCGGCCAACAGCACTCTGGGCGGTATGAACAGGGGTGTGACCAGCAGATGCAGGGAAGAAATTATTCTACTCTGCTCAGCACCTGTTAGACCACATGTGCAATACTGTGTCCAGTTTTGAGTCCCCAGAACAAGAAGGACATCAACACATGCCCCAGATCTCTTTTCAAAACCCCTTGGAATGTCAGGAGAGATGACATAATCAGAAGGGAACACTACTTCAAATTCATGCCATTTATAGACACCAAGAAACTGGGGCAAGCTCAGCAGAGGGCCCCCAGGATGGTTAGGGCATGGAGCACTTGCTCTGTGAGGAGAGGCTGAGGTCTTGTTCAGCCTGGAGCTTCAGGGGCACCTAACAGCAGCTCTCTAGTGCTGGTGGGGAAGTTAAAGAGAAGACAGAGCCATGGTTCCTCATAACAGTGCATGGCAGGACAATGAGAGACAATGGAAAAAAGTTGAAATAAGAGATGTTCAGGTTTTTTCTCCATGAATGTTGTGGAGAACTGGTACTAAATGAAGTTTTGTCTCAACATTGCTGCTGCTGCTGCAGATCTGCTACTGCCAAGGTGTGTCGGGCAATGCTGCACCAGCGCCCCCGGGAGCTGTCCGCGAGGTAAACAGGCTCGTGCACCTGCACAGAGGAAAAAGGGCGCGAAAAGGGCAGAAGGTCACCTCTAGGGGAACAGCATGTCTGGCACAAACTGCACGTACTCATTTGCCATCTGCGCATGAGCAGGAGACCCCCAGATGCCCCCAGCCCGTTTCTGGAAGGTTCCGAGAGGGCGGACTGCGCATGACAGCTAATCTGCATGGGAAGTGAGGAAGCACCTCCCAGAGGCGGGGCAAGAACCTATAAAAACTGCAGACGGCGTGAATGGGGGGAGGGGGGGGCAGTTGTTTGCGATGACTAAAGATTTCGGGTGGAGTCAGTGAAACATCATCGGACTCGGCGTGGCGGTACCTAGTTTCTTTTCTCCTTTTCCAGCTTTCTCTGTCTTTTCCCCTTACCCTTGTTCCCCCCTCCCCTTTGGCTTTCCCCACCTTTTTTCTTCTCACTCTGTTGAAAATAAAAGGTTGTACAATATTTGACCGGTTTTAGGGTCTTAATCTTGTCCTTGGGATCATAACAAAACCTTCCCAATACTGGATCGGGACAAATGTAGTCAAACATTGATTGGTGCATGTTGCCCAAAGAGGTTGTTGCATTTCAGTCTTTAGAATTTTTCAGCACCTGAGTGGACAAAGTCCTGAGCAACCTCAGAGGTGACTCTGATGTGACCAGGAGGTTGGACTAGAGATCTCCTGACGTCTCTTCCAATCCAAATTATCTGTGATTCTGTGAATCACATTTTAAAATGTTTCTTCCTACTGTTTGCCATCTTAAAATTTTTCTACTTCCCTTGTTATTTGACCTCCACTAGTTTTGATTTTCTTTGTTCTAACATGTAATTTCCTTTTTCCTGCTGTCTGAACTCTATTTTCCTCCCAAAATCGTGTGTAGTTTTTTTTCCTTTCTCTCACTAGGCAAGATGCTGTGTCCTAGTTTTCATTATTTTGTCTCTACCATAGTTTGACCTGTCTTCATTTGAAAAGATTTTCGTTAGTACAATAGATTTATACTACTCTTCATGTTCTTACCTTTATGGAAGAAAGAAAAAAAAATGTGTGATGTTTTCCTCTCAAAGAAGGATCCATCTTGTAAAGTTTCAGCAAATCTGTTTATTCTCTGTAAATATAATTCCTGCAATGTTGTGTTTTTGTGTTGTGTTTTTGTATTATGGGTCTAAGAACCATAATATTGAGACTGGAAAAAAAAATAGTAGTTTGTTCACTAGCTGTATAAAACTTTTTAATTCCTCTGATTTTAAAAACGTGCCTAAGGATCATACTTTAACCTACCAAAGGTGCTACCTGTATTTAAAAAAATAGTGTGAAGATTTTCACTGAGGTAAGGTCATTTTTATAAAATGATATTTCCTCATGTAAAACTAGAAAGAACTACTGTGATTAGATTTTTGTCTGACATACCTCTTGCATAACAAAGACAAAAGATTTCCCTCAGAGTTTAAACTTTCAGCATGTCATTATGTTTGTGGCTCCTCTTCCTTTTTCTTTTTAATAAATACACCTTTAGAAAGAAATGAGAATGATGAATGAGTGTTGCTAAAGGTACCTTGTGGATGTTCTAATGGATTTGCTATGTTGGTTTCTGGTAATTATCACAAATCAGTACTAGGCATATAGATAAGAACCTGTTGCTCAGCTAAAGTAATTGGCTGTGTGCTTATGTTGCACAGACACCAATGGATGGAGTGTTAAAAAGAAAAAAAGTTAATTTATTGGGATCTTGGAATAATGCAAGGCTTGTATGGGGAATCAAATCTCCTGAACAGGATAGCTGGTTGCTGTCTGATGGAGACAGGAGTCTGTTGCAAGGGTCTTTACTGCAGCTTCTTCATCTGGGTCAGATGAGTCTCCCCACACTGCTCTTCTGCTTGCTGTTGCTGACCATGGTAATTCATCACTATTGATTATTTTAACCATGTACAAAGGACTGTCGCTTGTTACTATTTCTTAAGGAACAATTTCTATTGACAATTTACGGAAGTCTTATCTAAGTACAATGTGAGCACTTCTGCAGGAGGAATCACCCAGGGGACTTTTGGGGATACTTCACCCAGGATATTGGCCAACACATTCAAGCATACAAACTGGACTAGACACAGCAGGAGCTGACTTGGGGAATTTTCAAGAACTGTCCGAAATCCCCATCTGAAAGGCTCCTGTAACAATCAGCCAAATACTTAATTGTGAAGGTTCAATCAATCACACTGTCTCAAGTTGATCTCAGACTGGTCTTTTATCTTACCTATGCAGAAGACTGGCCAGGGAGTTCGTGGGCCACCCAAGGACTTAATGACTTAAGTGAGACTTAGTGTGCTTACAGGCCCAGCCCTGATACCCAGCTGTTCTACAGCTCTAACTAAAGAACTAATGTGATTTTCATACTTACAGCTTTAGTCTGATGGCTCTTGACACACAATATATTAAGACTGTAATCCCAAGTGTTCCAAGTGTGTCCAGTATTAGGAGGGTGGGATGATGAGGATACAATGATATAGGAAAGGGGAATATTCTGTCTTGTTCACTGTTAAAATTCTTTTTGAATCAAGTTACAGATGCTGCAGATTTTGAAGTGAGGTTCATGGGTACTGAACCATACCTTTTCATTTTTTTTTGACATCAGAGAACATAAATAAGACTAGATGTTACAGCTTTTCCATCATATATGCTTGCTTTACCAAATGAGTTCTTAACAATTCATATTTTATAGTATAATAGAAGTAAGAAAGAAAACTCCTTGTGAAAGGAAATATTGCTGCTCATTCAAGCATTTAGAATCCTCAAAGAGGTGCCACATCATTGCTGAAAAAAAATACTTCTGAAAACAAATGGTGGTTTATCAGCTTACAAAGAGCCAGCTAGACAGGAAGTCTGCAGCATAAATAGGAATGATTTGAATTTGAGATGTGTAAGGGATCACCAGCTTTCCCCACATTACTGATATATTTGTTTAGCTATAACATACCAAGTGACTACCTACTCTATCTTTTGATTATTGTAATTCTATACTTATCTGGACATCTGTCTAATTTTTCTAATTTTACACTTTCTGTGGTAGTAACTACAGATTCATCTTCCCAAAAGTAGATCTGCTCTAATATTGTAAACCTTCTATAGAGGTTAATCTAAAGCTTCTCAGGCAAATATTTAGCTAGATTTTATTTTTAGTTAAATACTTCAAAAAATTTAATCTAATTGCCTTGTATTTATAAAGCTAGCAACACAAACAACCGTTATCCCAACTGTAACTAGTTACTTATCCTTACAAATGCAGCTATGTCCCTAGAACTATTTTCCATTTTCCTTTCATGCAGTATGTGCATTCTGCTTTTGATAGCTTTTAGATGTTCAGCACTGAGCATATGTTTGAAGAAAAGTTGTGCAAGACTGTCAGGAATATAAGTCCATGTTACAGTTTTGTAAACACTTGCTGGTTCTTTTTTCTTTTTGATCTGCTCCATCATACCAATTGCACAGATTGCACCTTCATACTCTTCATATAATGCAATGGTAAAGCTATTTTCTGCTGCTTTATTTGCATTTTTTAATTTTGCTTTGCTGCTCTTTTAAAATTAAATCTAGGTCACAGAATTCATAACATAATTCGGTCTTGAGAAGATTCTGTCTGTTCCCAAACACATTTTGGTATATTTTTGTTTCTGCTATATCACTAAGTCCATTGCTCAATTTAGTTGTGTAAAAATAATACACATTTTCTGCTTTTGTTCTTTTTCCAGTGTAATCTCTCAGCTATCATTTTGAAAGGTCTTACTGGTTCATTCACATCACATTTAACACCTGAGAAAGCTTGGGATATCTAGAACCTAGATAGCCAGTGACTTCATGGTGGCTTTGAGTAAGGCTTACAGGACAAAAAGGTATTGATCTTGATTTTCCCTTTCTGCATGCACAAAACATTTGCACACAACAGATTTTAATTGTATTATGATTTGTTTTGTCTTAATTGTAATTCTCATGTCAATGGTAAATGTTCTATTGTTTCAAATTTTTCTAAAATCTAAATCACATCCTGTTAATACTTTGTATATATACTTTAGGGAGCTGGTTTAATTACTACAGGTCAAGCATTAGAGCTGTTACTTGTGTGGGAGAGCATTTACTGTCACAACTATCGCGTATCAGAGTTTATTATCTGTTGACCCAAAAAAAGGTGGTTTCAGTAAATAAGGAGAAGGGAGGACTACGAACTCCCTAGCCATTTTTATGGAGATGAAGAACAACTTTTTATTTTCCATGCTCAAAGATCATCTGGGATATTTGATGAAACAGTTTCACTCTGGTCTTGGTCCCCAGAGGCAAGTTATGAAACACTTAAACAACTTTTTAGAATGGATTTAGGGGATGGCAGGTGTTCTTGCTCTCCCACTCCTGCGGTGACCATGTACGGTGCACAACAGAGAGCAAGCTCTGGCACAATGTGGAATTCAGGGACTGTTTCTTCAGAGTATCTCTTGTCAGCCAGTTCCCCAGGACTGTACTAATATTAGTTCAAAGAAACTAGCTTTATCCTCTTGACTTAATGGTATGATAGGAAAATGTTTGAAAAGAAGAAAGCAGTAATACAACAAAGGCAAACTGGCAGTGAAAGCGCGCTTATAAAAACAGTGAGCACTCAGACTTAAATATAATAAACTAACAGCTCTTTTTGTCAGAATGCCTACTTTCAGTCACACATCTTTCATGAATTTTTTATGGGTGAGTCAGGGAATACAGCTAATGCATAATTCATGAAGAAAAAATTTCTAAGCTCATTTTTGTGTATGACTCAAGGGGTTTTGTGGCCCTCAGGACACGATGGTACAAGATGTCATGAACTATGTGAGCTGATAATCAAAAAAAGGCTGAGAAATTAACAGGTTGAGTTAGAAGTAAGGCATGGTCATATGAGGTAAATCCCTCCCTTCCACTTCCTAACATGCCCTAGATCTCTTGTCCAAACTCTTGCAATGTCAAGGGAGATATTAATCAGAGGGGAACAGTTTTTTAAACTCATGCCATTTATAGACTTTTATTACTGGGACAGTTTTTGTTTTGTTTTGAGTTCCTAAACAGTGCTAGGAAGAAATTGTTCTTTGGCAAACTAGACTCCCCGAGTTGACCATGTATTTTGAAATGGTTTGAAACGAGGTTAAAAATGATTGTGTAAAACAAACTAGCTTACTGCTGTAGCCAGATACTTCCAGGAGAGCTTGTTTTCTGCAATGAGTAGCTCCCTTTAGTTTCCTTTTACATAAAAAAGGAAATAATCTGAGTTTAAGAAGCCTTAAAAAAGCATACAGAAGCTTGAAGTAAACCCTGATATATGCCACCTGCTGGCTTGCAGGCGCACAAATTACTCCCTTATTGATTAGAGCAGGGCAAAGAAAGGGGAGGAGTCCCTGCAAGGGCCAGAAAAATCTGACATTGCTGTTGTTAGGTTTCACTTGTGGAGTGGAGCAAATCTTTGCATCAGGTCGCTTGGTAAAACAGGAGGTATGGGATACTTTGAGGACCCCAGTGAAGATGAATAGTGATGCATTCAGGTAATTGAAGCAAAGCTAATAGCCAAAAGATAGATGAAGCAGTGCTGGAGAGTAATTGACAATCCAAGTGCTTCTCCATTGCATACATCTTTCTCTGCTCTAACATGATCTTTCAGAATTGCCATGCTGATTACTGTTCTTTCTCACTGTCTCTGGAGATAGGTTTACTTCTGGCATATCTTTACAGGAGAATTATTTCCTCAGGTCCAATAGATGGATCTCAACTTTAATGTTCCATTAGCATGATTCCCTTTGGTGAAAGGGAGGAGGATTTTGCTTTATTTTTTTCTTTCCCTCTATTAAAACTACTTTCTTCCCCAAAAGAGTGTGACCAGTGCATGAAAAGAAATAAAAAATGAATGTCACTGAATATATACTATCAGTCTAAAATAGCTTGTATTTGAAATACAAATTGTCAATTCCTAAAATGGTTTAATAATCTCATCAAGATATGTTTTTATTATTTTTAATGAAAATATCTCTTTTGATACTTTTAGTTTATTTCGTTTCTCAATAATTGTAAATTTATTTTTTTGTGCACCCACATATGAATCCAGACAGACTAGATATGTAGTCTGGATATTGGTAGATACCACGGTTCTTGAATTTCTATCTTTTGTTTTGCTTACAATTTGAGTGTAGAATTGGAAATGCCCTAAATCAGCTTCTCCTACTCTACTCCTTTCAAAATAATGTGTCAGTGTCGGAGAAGAACTTAGAGGACAAATTCCAGTCGTAAGCTTGAGCTGGTAATGTATAGTGAATTATTTAATTAAACTGTGCTGCAAGATTGTTCATACTCTGAAAAAAAATGTTCAAAACTATATTTTAATTTAGAGTCCCTTTATACTCTTTAATGTCCATTGCAAAAATGATATTCCTCCAACAGAGGAATATATATACTGTACAAAACCCTATAATGTGTTAATAGGAACTCAGGATTGTGAACCTGAGATTTTGTCAAATAATTGGTTTATTATTGGTACACTATATTTTCCTCGAACTTCATGGAGCTGAAAAACTTAGTAAGTGTAACAAACCTTAACTTGACAGCTATATACCGAATGTTACTGCTACTACTGTTTTTGCTTTATACTTCAGGGAATAAGCTTTATGTGGTCAAAGCTACTGTAATGTACTTTGGGGAATGAGCTTTGTGTGGTCAAATCCACCACAATACAGCAGCTTTCTAGAGACGTGCACTTAAAATCTCTGGAGGGCCCCTTTAGCTTCTCTTCAGAGAATGCATTCAAGTGCTCCATATTATGCAAGACTATAATCACGTAGTTTCATAGCAAAGAAAATTTTTCAAGTGTTACTTTTTCTCAGCTGACTACGCTAGGACATTTGCCTACCCCTGTTAATTTTCAGTAGTTTCTGATCACTGCAGAAAAAAACAAATAAATCTTTAGATACCCTACTGATCTCTGCATGCCTGAACTACTAGGCAGTAGATGGAAGTACAGGAATTGTAAAATTAGAAATTTAACATTCAAGAAACTGTGCACTGATGCAGTAAAACTGAAATAAAGTAGTAAGTACATGGGGCTACAAGGAACTATTTTATTAATACAATGTACCAAATCTCAATGAAATCCTAATCTCTGTGGGGGAGGAGGGGCAGAGAAGGAAGATAAAACTTGCCCATTGAACAAAACAGTTACTTTTACATGAAATGATCTTTACCTTTGAGAATTTTACAATGCTAAGGATGAAGCAACATATTTTATTGGATTGTGTAATGGTAGTGAAGTTACTTAAATGAGCAATTTGCCACCTGGGTTCACCTGGGCTAGATACATGTTTCAAAAACCTGCCTAGATTCTAAGAGTGGACAACTGACATAAAATGGAAATATGTATGATATTGTCAGCACATGGCCATCTGACATAGTACCAGAGAACAAAAGCAAAATTGCAGTTTTTGAAGCAAGCAGAAATACACTTCTCTAATCAGAGTTTTAATCTGATGAGAATGACTTTCTCATTATTTTAACTATAGTAATACTTCAGCTGCATTCTTCTGTGATTCTTGGAGTGGAAAACAATTCATGGTCAAGCTGGAGGTGAGCAATAAGAAACCCGTAAGTAGTTTATAGAACAGTATTTGAAAATTTCTGTATCTAGCTGTTTCTATTGTGCTGTACAGCTTGCTATCTAGATGACAGTAATCAGTGCAGTAATCAGTATTAATTATCCCAAGTACTGCCAAGTTAGGAAACTTTTGGTGTTATTGCAAAGAAAGATGAAACATGGAAACAAATTTGAAGAGAGAAAAACCTTAGAACATAGCACATTTTTTTGCTTCCTCCAAGTCCTTTTCTACTTCTTACATATGCAAGTCACTAATTAGTGCATCTCGTTAATGGGAGGCTTCAGACTTATGATGAATAAATCTTTCTACATTGTGTAGGGACTTCAGAAACTTCCATATCATGAGAAAGATTGCCCATCATTCAGCACGGTGCTCATATGTTCTGTCAGCATGATATAAAGTCCTACTCACAGATAACAAAAGTGACATCAATTTTTAAGACTGAATCAATACGTACCTTTAAAGAATGTGAAGAAAAAACATAGGCATGACGACTCTACAGGTAAAGCTGCCTTCAAAATGTTGAAAAAAAAGAGTCTAGGTCTATAATAAAATGGTGATTCTGCTGCACCATCTGCAGATACATAGCTTGATGAAAACCCTGGGCACTCTTGAGTTCTTCAACAAGGAGGTGCTGGCCCCACAAAATGCTTTGTCCTGTGTTAAGTGATTATTTAGGAAATAATTGCTCATTTTACAAGTAGTTGCTTAAAAATGTAAATAACAAAAAAGGACAACCCAAAACATAGCTGCTACTTCCCCTTGGGTACTGGCACAAAGCCAGGTATGCAGTTGCTCAGTTAAGAGCTTTCTGTATGTAGCACCTGAAACAGGAGGTGAGAAATATCATTTGCTTGTATTTTGCAAGCCAAGTGAATTGAGTCAGATGTCATACCTAAAAATATATAGAAAAAACCCTGCAAGTTCCTTTTCTCCAGTTCGTTCTCCTTTATTCTCACTGCTCTTTAATGGATTGCTGATGCTGGGGCAGGAAAGCTCCATCTACATTGTCCTTCTTAACTTGCAAGCAATGCTTAGTGAAGTACCTTTCTCAATATATTATCTCTGTAGCATTTTGAACATGACCAGAACTCTAGTTCAAATGACCTTCTCCTCCTTTTCTTGTGTTGTAAGAGTTATTGATTGAGGATTTTACTGTTCCAAAGGGCCTGAAAACTTCCACTGTACAGATCTGTGATACGTCTCCACTTTAATGTCAGATTCTTACCATTCCTCACATACCCACCACACTGATGCTGGTGCTGATGCACTCTGTTGCCACCACGGTCATGGCATCAGTTTTTCGTCAGGTCTTGAACTGCTGTTACAGAGTTTTTCCCCACTTGGAAGCCAAGAAGTCATCCGATGGCTGCAGCAACATTGGAACAACTTTTCAAAACAATCCAGCACAGAAGTTCCAAGGTTGCATAGGATCAGTGGAAAAACAAAGTTGTGAAAATTTCCCCTCTTGCAGCACTTGTCCCTCAGTCCTTCTGGTTTCTATGTAGGTAGTCATTTCTCAATGCATACCACCTAGTTTAGGGCTACTTGGTCAATCTGGCTCTGGAAGATTGAGGTCTGGCATCAGGAAGCAGCTGCACTGCATTTACACTGACTGCAGAAAGCATACAGCACCAAGAGAATGAATTTGTCATAGACGTGGTTACTCTTCCATTTGATTGCTAGGCTAAATCCCAGTAATCTGGGTCCACTGTGCCCAAAGTAGCAGAACCTAAAGAGAGTCCAGATACTGTCTTTTGGTCCTAATAACTTAAAAAAAAAAACAAGATGGCAAGCAGTTTCACGATCCTACTTTATTCTTCACAATGTCAATGTGGTTGGCATTCTGGAGAACCTCATTTGTTGATGCTCTTTGTACTCAGTGGTGAGTTATTTTTCCTTTTTCTTACTTCTTTTCTAAGTACTTTTGTTCATATTAAAAAAAAGGTTCTTCTTTTTCCAGTATTCCTCAAATGATGTCAGAAAGAACATATGAAGGAGAAACTGAAGCACAGAAGTGATCTCATGTGTGAGTCACGTATGTAGATGACTGGTATTAAATCTGGGAAAGGTACTCTGTTATCCTGATTCCTAGGACAGGATCCTATCCCTTTCCTTCTCCGAGTTGCTTTCATTTTGTACTATAAATATTGTTCTGGAGTTTTTTTTTCTGTTCTCCATTTTATTCTGAAACAACAATTATCACTTTTCAGAGATGCGGTGAGGGGGATGGTGAGAGAAGCATAGTTCATCCTCAACAATAATTCTCACCTACAGACACCATACTAAGCACTTTCTGTCAACAATTATCAAATGAAAAGTGTTAAATTCCTAACTCAAAGGTTTAAAATCTGTTTTCTTTTTTTTCTTCTGCACTCTAACAGTAGTCCTCTTGCTTCATTTCCTACGATTTGCTTTTCCAGCTCTCAAAATAACAAGACAAACAGTTTCTTAGGGCTTTTTCGTATCTCCATGTTAATCTGGTTTAGCACA
Source organism: Dromaius novaehollandiae (assembly GCF_036370855.1). Lineage (NCBI taxonomy): Eukaryota > Metazoa > Chordata > Aves > Casuariiformes > Dromaiidae > Dromaius > Dromaius novaehollandiae. Next base: position 108,768,740 of record NC_088099.1, read on the forward strand.
GTATGAGAATTTAAAGCATACTAGTTTTTAGAGTGTATTTAAAAAGTCAAAAATGAAATGATCTGGAATCTGTGTCCACACATTAAGCATCTCAGGACAACTCATCTGGATTATTGTGGAAGTGATTCTCTGCTGCTGTGCAAATGAACTCTTAAGACACCCTGCACTGTGATAAACTATTGAACTAATTGAAGAATGAAATTCATAACTAATCCTTTTTATTCTATTAAATTTCTTTTTATACTTTTTACTCCAGTTATATTACAATCAACTCTCTGTTATATGGTTGTTACTCTGAGTACATAGTCTAGTCCTACACTAGGGTAATAGTTCTATCACACTAGGATAGTAGTTCTATCTTAATTTTGAATAATAGTAAATAATCTATTTCAAATAATGAGGAGTTACTTATTCCACTTGAGTATGCATTTTACAGCCTTATTAATCTGTGGATAGAGAGAAGTCAGATAAAATTAGGTAGAACCCCCACCCCAAAATGTTTAGTAAAATATGAATGTTTCAGCCAATGCGTATTGTATCTCCCATGTGTTACGCTGCTGCTATTGGCAAAAATGTTATTTCACTGGTCAACACAGACTTGGATGTTTGTAAACATGTATTATTCTTTGGCGAATAAGGGTAATATTTTATTGTGGAATTACTGATACTCACGTTGCCTTTAAGTGTATTTGTGAATTTATATTTTTACTCAGTGATAGTTCTTACAAACACTCTCTATCATGGCAGTAGAACCATGAAGATTATATTTCTTTCCTAAAAATTAACTCGAGGTGAGAGGCAAATGTTGCAGATATCTTACCATTTGGTCTACAGCCAGGAAGGGAATAATACAGGTGTGTAACCATGATGGACAGTAAAGACCTGCTGTGGGACTCCTTTGGAAGGTTCCTCAAGGCAGCACACCGGCTATCAGAAACCCTGCACATGCATGAATTTCTTTTCTTCTTGTAATAATGTTTTAAACATTATTGTTAACACTTATGATGTTAACTGTTAATGTTGTGTTGTAGGGTTCAGAATCAGCAGAGCAAAGTGATCTATAAGGAGGTTATGCCATTGCAGAGGCTCCAAAGTAGAAGATTTTGATTCTGTTTTTGTTTTAAGTCTGTGTAATTCAATAAGTACTCTTTGTTCAATACTTTTTAGTGCCTTGTTTTAACAACTCCAAGCTTCTCTGTTTCCCACTGCACTCAATTACCAGTGCTTGAGTTTATGAGAGAAGAAACCTGTCTCCCTGTAAATAACACACCAAAATATTTATCTGTGCTGTATCTTAAATAATCACTGAAACAGGGTAGTGCTTTATATAGCTGACTGGATAGTTTGCCTTTTTTAGCTACCATTTTATTGATTTCTTTTTTAAAAAAGTAATGTAGAAAGCCATAAGTTAATGTGTTGGAACAATTTGGGCTAAAAAGGGAAGCAAAAGTAAAAGTAGTTAGAAATAATGCGGTAATTCAATGTAGATGTTTTATACATTTTTAAATCATTTTAATATGATTAGAAACTTCAGCTTTATTATAAAAAATAATATAACTGCTTACCCCACAAGCATTTTCATTTTAATTATTTATACATCCTCTCTCTTTGCTCTTTTCCACTTGTGTGGGAAGTTGGGTGCTTGCTGGATTTTCTTATACTCAGAATAGCTTTCTGGATTCCTGTAGCATATATTATGCATTAGTTGAAAATGTAGCTTCTGTGGCTAGTCATGGTTTCTTAAGAATAAATTCACTACTCCTAAGACTCAAGATAAGCAGTCTCGATACAGATAGACCCAAATATTTGGGTGGCTTTGATTTGAGCTTTTGTTCAGACCCAGCTGTATTACAAAATTCTGAGTACTGCAGTTGTTTGGCTTTGAGACAGTAGTTTTGTGTCAGTTTGATCACTGCTTTGTACCAAACTGCCATTTCTCAGATGGAGAGAAGTCCTCTTAATACTCTATCTAGTCCAGCTGAAGGGATAATCTCAATACTTCAGATGTTCCTTGGTTTCTTTACTCTGCTAAATCACCTGTTGTGATCTGAAAATGCTTGCAAGTGAAATCACTTTCACCTCTTGTATGTACCATGTCAGATCAAAGTATTTCAAGGGAAGAAGATAAACATTTATAGACAGCCTAAGGATTTTTATTAACATGCAGTTTTGTTACCCATGAAGTCCTGTTATTGTAAGTAGAACATTTTCCTTTTTTTCTTCTTTTCCTGAATAAAACTCTATCTGTGTGCGTGCAGCTGGGAAGCTAAAGCCTGTGCCAACACGTGGGACTAGAAGGTAGTGCCAGCTTCCTGAGACTGGTTTCATAATCAGAAGCAGCTATGTATTAGACGTTTAGTCCAGAAAGATCCACAGAACACATTTCTCCATTTAGCCCAGGCATCAAAAGCCACAAAACACTCCCAGCACTCCATTATGGGTTTAAGATAGTTCAGAAGATGAAAAGCCATCAACTATAATAAGCCACACAAAAAGAAGAGATCAAGGTCATTTCCAAGGTTCTTGTAACACTAGGGGGTCTATTTGGTACAATGTTAAGAGAAAAACATGTTCTTTGCTACAGATTAAGGCTCCCTCCCCCCAACCCCCCAAAAAATCATTTTAATCTGTGTTTTTCAGAACAGATCTCATGATAACTTACCAAATGAGTGAGCCAGATGCACTGGCTAAGGACTAGGGAGGAACAGCAGTACTCCAGGGAGTTTCCTGTGCAACATCCTGTCTGTACCTGAGACAAGTTTCTAATGCTGCAGAGAAAAGAAACCTTCTTTTCTCAAGCTTCCACCTGAAAAGTCAAATTATGCTTGAAGGAAAGGTGGTTCTATGCGGTGAAAAAATTCCATTCTGATCCTTGCAAACAACGAGCAGAAGTCCTGAAGCCTGTGATTAGTACAGGATAAATATGGTGCAATAAACCCAAATCAACCAAAAACAGACAAAGTTTCCATTTAACAGGACTGTGGGGATAATAAAAAATTGGAGAAGCTAAGATGCAGATTTTGACTCTAAGGTAAGGACCAAGCAATCCATAATTCTCATTCCAGGCTTAATCTTTCGCTCTGCCATTGTACTTAAATTTATTAAAGAGCAAAAAAATCAATGCTACTAGCAGTGTAGGTATGGTCATGCATCTGCACCTCTCTGGCTGAAAAGGAAGGTATTTTTGATTATGGAAGGAAAGGAAGGCATAGGGAAATGGCTCTGCCTGAATCTCCCAAAGGTCCACTTCTTAACTGCACTAGTTACTGTCAGAGATTGCCCAGTGCTTTGGCATTTAATATAGATCTGGCTAAAATATTATGTCTGCAAGTCAGCTAAGAGAAATAAAATTATAAAGTTTGAATGTATACATCTATGTGTGTACATGTTTGTGTCTAAATTTTTTTCACTTAGTATAGTAGATAAAGGGTAAATAGCAGAAAAGTTAATATTTATGGCTTGATCCTTCATGCATAAAAATGTGATTATATAATAACTTTATATTTAAAGAGCTTTTATTTTAGGAATATAAAATTCATTTCTGCCTTGAGCATTTCATTAGTTCATAATTGTTTTTGCATATCAAATAATTGTGATAGCTGAACAGAACCTCATTTGAGAACAGATTATTATTTTTCTTCTTGAAAGCAGGTAACTTTGTTTCAACTCCTTCAATATTTCAGCAAACTTCTTTAAATGTTATGATTCTTAGTGGACTAATACATATCTGAAACTGTAAATATCTATCCTGTATTTCATTTTCCATTATAATAAGATCTGTTTGAGTGCAGGCAGTTTATGGTCAATATTAGGCTGTTTACAAAAACTTATGCAGAGATGAATGTGTAATTATGTTATTGAAGGAAACAGAAAGGGGCTTCTGGCTAGTTTGCATCCAAAGTGACATGTAATAACAGCACCATGTTCTCATAACTGAGCACCGTACAGATATTTTCTGCGTGCTCTGTAAAAACCACATTGTTGGCCTAGGTAAGCATTGAAAGAAACGGATGCAGATCCCAGTTTTTCACCTGTATAAACCAGGAATGTGACATGATTCTGCAGATTGATACAAGTGGCAGGATCAGGTCAGTTTATTTTTAAATTGTTACTTTCGTGAAATTCCAGGTAATTGGAGCTGTAAGATCCCCATTTTGTCTCCTACCTGTGCCACAGCATCTCTTCAGAGCGGCGTGAAATGGCCCTGGCTCTAGGGGCAGCTCCGACACATTGCGTAAAGTCATGGCACCCTCCTGAGGCCAAACATCCCGTGGTGGTATCAGCATTAGCGGGCTGCCACAAGGCTTCAACCTCCTCGCAGCATAGCTCACCAGCACTGGTCACAGGCAGGTAATGTAGGCTTATGTGGAGTGGATTTCACACAAAAAACATTTAACAAAGTACTGGTTGTGGTACAGATACAATATCTTATCCTTACTTTCCTCTCTTTTTTCTCCTTTCAAATTTTCCAGTTTTATGTATGCTGCTTTGGGTTTTTTTGATAATAGAAGAGGCGGAGGGTTTTATCCCTCTTTTTTGGAAGGAGGGAGAGGGAGGGAAGAAAAGGAGGAAAGACTTTTTTTCATGGAAAACAACAAACTTTTCATGATTTTTATTTAGTATTTTTAATTGTAAGTTCCAGGAACAAATGGTTGGAGTTCTTCAGGCTCCTTAATCAATTTTGAAGAGGCTTAAGAATACTAAAAAATATAATAATAATTTAATTGAAACTTACTGTGGGAGGGAATGCCAATGCTCTGAACAGCTTATTGAGAAACTCAGTCACACATAATTGTATCAGTAGGTAAGAAGATTTTCTCCTCACAAGCTCTGTACCTTTCTCTACAACCTGGTAGACTTCTGTGGATTCACTGCAGCTCTGTTGAAGCCATAGAATCAGTGCTTGGCAAGTTAATAGATTGTATTAACTTTCATAAGGATATCCACAGTACTGGTGAGAGCCTGCCAAGATACAGCCCTGTCAAGCACATTTAGTCTTTGCCTGCTGTCACAGTACTGAGAGACTGTTATGATTCTTGAGCATCTGGAAATAATATTGTCCACTTCCAAGGTTTTCAGAGAAAGGATGTTGAACATGATAGACTCCCAGTGGCTCCCATATGGTAGTTTCTGTGTCCTGAATGCTATCCTATAATGACTGAGTAAGCAGTATGATGTCATTAGCAAATCCATACCAGCCTATTTTCTTAATTTGTCAACAAACTTGGACGTAATGACTGCAGTGGATTCATCACAGTAATGTATTAATTAGTGCTCTTAAAGCAAAAAGAAAAAAGGTGCTGGTGACAACAGCTGTCACATATCAAGTGGCAAACAATGTGATAAACAGGTCGTTGAGTGCTTTTATATCATCACTGCATTCACGACACAAGCTAACTTGGCAATATTGACTGAATAATTTAATCTTGTCATTTTCATGAAGTAGTTTCCAAAATAATAAATTGCTGAAGCTTAGTAAGTTATTGAGCACTCTTTCCTCATGAGACCTGTGGGCTTAAAAGAGCCTCCTACCACCCCATTCTTCAGCAGTGACAGACACTAGTGTGTTCATTAAAGGCTGCCATTTTGTGTAGCATATGCATACTTTTCACTTTACTGATTGCATAATAAAGGTTTTTGCTATAATCTTAGCCTTCAAAATCCATAAGTATATATCAACAAAAATTTCTTCTGCTATAGAGTCTACTAAGAGTACATTATCCAGTAGCTGCTATGACCCTTTGTAGTATTTCTTAAATATTGGCTGGTAGCCTAACCTCAGCTATCAGAAAAAAAGACGTCATGTTGTATGATGATGACACTTGTGGAAACTCTTAGGGGAAAATTGCAATGACAGCTCACCAGAGCCAAGGAATAAAGCTGCAGTTCTAGCAGGCAGGGACTTTCCAACACATGCTTGAGGCTTTAGTACTTTGTTTAGTAATGATTTCCACCAGGTTAGTGTGGAGATGGGGGGTACATGCCCAGACACCCCTGTACTTGGTAAAGAGAGTATCTAGGAAATAGTAACAACTGCCAGCAACAGGCCACCCAGCCAGTTCTTTCACGTGTGTTCTGAACATCTACTTATCCAGCTTTGGAAGACAGGAAAAAGATGGTAAATGTTGGGTTAGTTACTTTAATAATTCTGAAATATTGCATTCACTGTGAATATTGCTTGAGGAAGGATTGCAATGTTTAAACCAGCACACAGAAATTAGGAGCAGATGGGAACAGCGGTTTTCATTAGGTCTTCTTTCCCTCAAATCCTCCCACTCTTATTCCTGGACTATGGCAGTAAATGATGTAAGTCTAGACCTTGTAGGCAAAAGCATTGTACATGCATCATCGTGACAACTGAGACAGTGTACGCTCTTTTACAGGGAGCTTGAAAGGGCTGCCACATCAAAATCACTCCGATGTGACACAGTCAATTTTAGCTACAGAATCTGAAGTCCCCATTATTCCCTCCCCGCCACCAACCTGTCACATACCCAAATGTCAGAAGGTTCAGGGTATTGTAGTGAGAAGTCATGGTATTCATCTGTTTTGCTTGAAGATATCATGGTAGCTCAGCATGTTTGAAATTCTGTTTCTGGAGAAATGATGAGAAAGTACTTTAATAAAAAGAACTAAAATGTCTCTTATATAATGACTGTTTTCCCAGTAAGGTAAACATGGTAATGCTGTTTTCTAGCTATTTAACTTATTCTAAATATCTTTCTGGTAAGTAGGAAAGTTGCTGCTTAATAATGAAGCATTTCCTAAATGGCCAGGAGAGCTGCTTTTTTACTCTCAATAAGAAAATGACTAGAAAACAGAGTGACTTAAATTGACAGTTTTTATTTTCTCATTTTACCAGTCCTTTCTAGCTTCTTTATGGACTATCAGAGATTGCTGGAAGGAGAACTTCTGGTTATTCAAACCGAAAACTCTGTTAGTAACAGATGACTATAAAGAACCGAGGGGGCTATCTAAAGAAATCTGTGCAGTGAATTTTGACTGTAAGAAAATGTTAACTGCCAAGACTTGGATTTGACTAGATTGGCCTAGGGTCACTGTCAGCAGGAACTGTAATGAGCAAGTTTGCTCTAGCAAAGCCTGAGAAATATGGATTTATATTCATGCTTGTCCAGCACCAGCCATTAAGAGCTAGAAATGAGCCTCACACTCTGAACACATGGTGAGCCTTCACCACAAATTGATATGGATACTAAACTGAGTCTGCAGAGCTTATTATTTGTTTAGTGCTAGAGGTGCTCGTGGCACATTACAGACATGTAAGAAGATGAGGTCCTTGCCCTAAGGAGCTTGCAATCTAAGTTAGATAGCAACAGATAACAAAAATAGACCCTGATGGGTGAATGAGAGAAAAGGAAGGACAGGATGCCAGATAAGAAAAAGGAGATACTGCCCTCAGGAGAACTTTCTTTTTAAAAAGGAAGCTTTTTTTTTTTTTGCTCTCATGCATCTTTTTATATTTACCTTTATATTTTAGACTTTCTAAAAGGTCCAGATCTGAGATTCAAATAAATTACAATGCCGGTATTATTAGAGCTAAGCTGTTTTATTGAAATATGTATATTCAGAGGCAGAAGCACAAGGTGAGATTGGAAGCCACTAGGGAGGGAAAAAAGTCCTTTAAACACATACTTAAATACATTTTTTCCCTGCAAATACAGAAAAGTATCCAATAGATTATTTTTGTGTTTGGGTGGGTTTGTGAATTGTTTGAGTTACTTAGGACCTTGTGTCTTCCTTGCAATGAGATCCTTTCTCCTAAATCTTTTTCCAGTCATCTGGTATTTTATATCTGGAACTTTTTAAAAGAAAAAGAAGGGAAATTTAAGTTGATACTAGATTGTGAAACAGTAAGTTAAACCAATAGTAATCAAATTTACTGTTAAAATGAAAAGCTGTCTATGAAAGGAAAGTATGTGAGAGTAACAAACACCATTGTCTGAATGTATAGAAGGATGGAGACCATGCTCTAACTGATGCTGAAAGACCAGTTCAAAAGCAGCAAAGGAGTGGTCCAGCATCCCGCCTGGGACTTGCCCCGTGTCTAACCCCGGTTTCAGCTGTGCAGCTGCTTCCGCTTGTGAGGCCACATGTTTTCTGTAACATCACTTGGTTGCTGGTAGAGGAAAGCTCAAGCTTGCATTGAAAAGAGGGGCTAACAGCTGCCTGCTGTCACTTCCCAGTGGAGGCCTTTTCCCCCCTTCAGTAATGCTGTGCCTAGTCACAGAGTATACAAGCATCAACCTCTTTATTCTGTCATGCTGAGTTGAGCATGGACCTCTACAGGAGAAGAATCACCATAAAGTTTTATGGGCTTCAGAATTATTCTTGCAAGAATCTGTGATGCATTTCCACTATTAGTTGCAGTTTTATTATCATACGCCCCACTATGCCATTTGCATAAATAATTTTCCATGTAATTTTTTACCATAGCTATCTGCAGGTTTGGGAGTTAACATTGCCTTGACAAACATCATAAAATCCACCTTTGTAGCCACTGATTCACAGCTTTTAGAACACACGACATGTGTTCTGACTTTTGCATAATACAGGCTCTAGAATTTCCCTGAATTACCACTCTTTTGAAACAGAATAGATCACTAAAAAAAAAAACCCAAAAAACATTCCCCTTCCACTTTTAGAGTCCACCAGTAGCCTTAATAAGTTCTTTAGTGGTAAATTGCCCAAATTGTTGGTTGCTTTTTCATTTTAAATTACATCCCATATCTAATCTGAATTTATCTAGTTTCAACTTAAAATGCAAGCTGAATAAATCGTAAAATCTTTACCAAAAAATTTGTCAGATACACTTAGCAAGGGCATATCAAGATGTAGCCAGGGATTTGTGCTACTGAACAAATTCATAATCATGAAAACTAGGTAAATGGGCAAAGTTGCTAAATTTGATGATGATGACTAATCATAGGATAGTCCTAAATCTGAATGGAAAACCTTGCAGACAGGCTAAAACTGCTGATTTATATGCTGTTTTATCAACCAAAGTGAATGTGAAGTAATGTACACAGGGGGAAAAAAATAATACCAGCTCTTCACACATAAATACGGACCTTAAGGGACTCTTCTCAGGAAAGAGATCTTGAAGTGACCTGGATAATCCTCTGAAAACATTTACTCAGATGACAAGTCAAAAAGACAAAATTAATGTTAGATTTTGGGGGAAAGGAATTGGGGAAAAATATAATCATTATGCCAGTGTACACACGGTATTCCACATTTTGAATGCTGTGTACCATTTCTGTCACCCATCTCAAAAGGATAGAACAGGTACAGGAAAGTACAAAAAAGAACAGTATATATCACAGAAGAGATCTGGCTTTCTTAAAAGCAGAGGCTACGAAGCTCAGGACTCTTTATTCTGGAAAAAGCTGATAGAGGTCTTTAAAAACATGACTGGTATAGTAAATTTGGAATAAGTAACAAACTCTACTTCTCAGAACAAATGAACTACTGGCAGCCAGTAAGATCTGAAGCAACAGGTTTTAAACAAGCAAAACAGTGTCAAAGATCTGGTGAACTCCTGTGGGACTCTTTGCCATAGGATCCTGTTGAGAGCCGCAACCTCACAGATGCAAGAAAATTGAGCTGGGCAATTGTGACAGTAATGTGGAGGCAGAGAGGGAAAAGTGAGTCCATTTTCCCCTGGAAGTGAGAGGTTATGGGAGGGTTTGGTCTGACTGCAATGCAGAGGGACCTGGAGGGGTGAAGGAGAAGGAATATGCATGCTACTGCTGCGAGAAGGGAGAATCCTAAATCCAATTTTGCAGTACCTGAAGTCACACCACCTGCGGCCATCAGGCTGCCAGTGGACCATCATGAGGTGTGGTAACAATATCTTTATTTTGGAAAAGTGCTACCTGCTGTTCTGAATTTTTTCAAGTATTTTTTTTTCTGACAGAAGCCCCTTCATCTAGTTGTTTCCCTGTACCTGGAAGGTGTATGTGGATTTTCTCTATGGTATAGAATAGGGTAACCCAACTTTGCAAATGAAACCTCTTTGGTGGTGCTGAAACAATACAAAGGAGATTTCATGCTCTCCTCAGGCTGGCCACAGGGACAAAGTGGCACACTAGGTAAAGCTGATCAGTTTTACATCTGCAAGGCAGGGGACACTTTCAGAAACCAAGGTCAAGGTTTGAGATAATCATAATCTGACATAATGGGTTTTTTTTGGCATTGGGAACAGAGCAGAATGAGCGGATTTGGAAAATGTTGCAGAGGGATTTCCAGCAGGATTTAATACAGAGTCAAAATGAAGGGAAGAGAAGAGAGAAAAAAGAATGGTTCATGGTCACCCTCTCATCTGATATATCTTGCAATCTCAATGTGCACTTCCTCCTGATGACTTCCTTTATCAAAGAACAAATTCTACCATCTGATTATAAAAATATCTGATTATAAAATAATTGGCTTAATCGAAGCAATCTAAAGGTAGAAACACGAAGCTGATATTTATGGGATTCTTTCACATTTCTGATATGATTTGGGATGAGAACAGTTCCCTGTAGCATGGATCATATATGGCAATACACTAAGATTGTTTAAACTAATCCTAAACAATCCATATAAACCCAGATGACTCCAGAAGCATGCTGTGCTATAAGAAAAATTGTTTTCTCTTGCCTACCTTTATTTGTATACACCTTATAAGCTTTGTGCCAGACACGATAAACAAGCAGGAGTGGGGGATGGTACCAGTGTGTGTGAATGCATGTGTATGCATTTGCACATAAAACCTCCTGCACATCAAAATCAGCAGGTGCAAAACATGTAAAAAACATAAGATACTATTATGCTGCCCTTTTGGATGGGGATAGATCTGTGCACGAGCACAAATGTGCATTTAGTTCTGTTTCATAATACTTCTGTCTCTCCAACATAGTATGGCCAGAGCTACTCTGCTTCTTATAGTAGGGACTGGTTGTTCTCTGCCAGGCAGAGTCAGTCCCTCTTCTTGCCCCCCGCCAGTCTCATCTCTGTGCTCCTCAGCCTTATAATATGTCTAAGGTAGCTTGCACCACACCGTGTAAGCTATGATTAAGACCAGGAGGGGAATGATGTGACTAACAAGCTTTTAACTGTGCAACCATCAAAAAGTCCTCCAAGAGATTTAGATTATGTGGTATAACGACAATGAGTTTGGTATGTAAATTGTGCTGTTTCACAAAATTTTGTCCTTAGTAAAGCTGCTCTCTCTCCTCAGAGATTGCAGTCGGTAATTTAATAAATGGTCAGCATGTTTCTTGGGGCAATACACAAGACTGGAAAATGCATTGTATTTTAATATAATACAAGGCAATATGGCTACTGTAATCTGATATTACATATTACTGACAATTATCATCCTCATTTAATTTACATAATAGAAAGTATGCCAAATGGTTTTGAAATTGCAGTACTTTCTGTGCAAAAGACTAGATATAGTAGGTCTTTTATAAAAATAGCCTAACTGCTTATGGAAGCAGTCTTAGGGATGTTAACCAACATTTCTGAATTAAGCAAGGTTTTATGTGATTCCTTTCTTGCATTCATCAATTGCTGTTCTATCTATGAAAAGAATCATTTGATTTTGAGAGAAAAGTCAGGAAATGATTATATTAAAGTATGCATTTCTGTACATTATTATTATTCTTTGTTATCCTTGCTGTGTTTATATAATCTGAAAAATGTGCAGAGATTGGATCCTAAGGCTTGCCATGCTGGGTAAATTCACTGCTGTAAGTGATCCTGGTATTTCTCAATTTTTTGCATTGGCCAGAAGCAGAAGATTTATACAGTGCAAAAATTGGATAGTGGACCTTATGGAAAATCTCTTGCTTTTTTTTTTTTTTTTTCTTTTTTTTTTTTTAGTGTATACATTGAAACATTTATAATTTGCTATAACACATACATCTATCTATTTGCTGCATTGCAGTGTGGCAGAAGATAGCTCTAGTTAGCCTCTTCTCTGATGGACTACAGAACTATGCCAAGGAGCTTATGTGGCTTTACTTGAGCTTGTAGATAAAGTTACAGAGATTGGTGGGATATTTGTTTGTTTGTTTGTTTAAATTATGGACATGATTCTCAGTAGCTTGAGCAATAATGATTTGAAGTAATCTCTACTGAGAATGAACATCTTTTCCATTAAGCTTGTCATAGGGATGTTTAGGTTGCTTTTCTTAAGCATATAATTTGGCTTTTCGTGTTACCATTAACTTCAGCTATATTAATAACTAGAAGGATTCTGATTGTCAACCCATTTAGCAAATCCGTTTATCCTACCCTTTTCCAGTTACTATTAGTGTAGGGAAGGAGCTTTCCATTTTTTCCCAAAAAGTTCAACTTTCATTGTTTTTCCTAGTTTAATTTTTAAAAGTAATTTTATCCTAGAAAAATACACCTATCTATTAAAGCGCAATTGTTTTTCTAAAAAAAAACAGAAAGATGAAATCACTGACATTTTTTACTGTAAATAGACCTCATTATACCTGCTCTATGAATACTTTGAAGGAATTGTTTGGTGCTGTATAATTTTTTTCTGGGCAGTTAAAATTGTTAATGTTGAAATTATTATCCCTGGAAAATCACTATGGACTAGCAGGACCAGTTTTTATTATACTATTGTGTATGCAAATCTAGGATTAGTTTTATAGCAGGCATTATGCCCAGTGTCCACAAAACCCATTAACTATTAAAAATTAGGGTTGTTATAAACATCTTAGGTTGTTTCAATAAAAGAAGATTTGCAGGAAACTATATCTTACAATATCTTTCTGCAGCTTAAGGTATAGCGTTGCTCAGCAACAGCATCTATTTGGACTATGGAATTAGATGGTAAGTTAAAGGATTCAGAAGAATTAAAATGTTGTTTTCATGCCAATAAGTGACTCATGCTAGTCTAGTCTATAAATACACCCCAAAGTATACTATCTGCGAGTGCTCCTTTTAAAAGCAAAAGTTGAAAACTTAAGCATAGGAATAACGTTTGCAGTATAAAACAGAAAAAGGATGATTCCTGTGATCAAGACCATCAAACCTGGCTTATTGCCACAGACCTGACTGATGCAAGACACAAGTATAGTGCTTCATACAGCCTCACAGAACTCTTTGGGGTGATTCCTTGCTAAGTCTGACCTTTATACTTTTAGAAAGTAATATAGTATTAATAGCAAATAATAATTTTTATGAAGCCCATGAAATTTTCTTGTATATTTTAAAAAGTATGAATTGATCTTGAAACATCACTTTAAGAGTCCTTATTGATTTCTGGCATCTTAAAATACCTACCAGAGTAAACTAGTGGATGTTGATAAAGTAATATGATCGAGAGTCCAGAATATTGGATGTTACTAATAATAGTGCTTCCTAAGCACTGTTGCATTAAGCATACACAAGATTGGAAAGACAGTTCATGCCTCAAAAGACTTGCAATCTAAGCATATTTCAGGGCTGCAGAAATTGGATGAAAAATAAAAATAGCTTTGGCACCTATTTTTCAGCAATCTATCACTGAGTTCTGAAAACTGAACTAACACATGCGTATGTGTACAAAGCTCCTTGTCTGTCTTCACACACGTTGACTGAGCTCAGATGGAAGTGTTTGGATGCCTGCTTGCTCAAAAATTTTTCCAAATTGTGAAATGTCTGGTTAAGATGGGTCTCCAAGAATTGTAAAAAGAAACACTATACCTCTAATATTCCAGAGGCTAAGTGCAATAAATGAATGTTTTTGCCTTTTAGGTGAGACACATAATATATTTGGACTAAAATCTAGGCAGGATTATCTGTTTAATGTCTTTAACTGTTTTCTGGGGGCAGAGGACAAGTGAATCATATTTCATTCTACTGGAATTACTTACAGAGATAGTGATGGAGAGGCAATAGACTTATCAGATTTGAGTCAGATTATCAGCATTCGAAACTTCATAATTTTCAATAATCGATACAGCTAAGCTTTAATGTGAATATCCACAGTGAACTTTCTGCTTTCTATTAGTATTTTTACCATGCATATGAGTTTTTATTACCTTAATAGGATGAGATACCTTTAAAGACAATGTTGTCCATTATTACATAAAAAGGGTGAAATCGCTAATGATCATGCTGAAAGGCAGTTTCTGAAAAACACATTTATCTGTATTTGGATTAAAACCAGGCTATGTAATCATAGGATGATGAGGAAACAATTCGTATTTTAAAATTACTTCTGGAAGGTGTTTAGTAGTTAATACTTAAGATAGACGTATTTTATTAAGCAGATCCAAATAACATGCAGCAAGATGGTAACCAGTATTTCAAAAAGATAATCTCCATAATTCTGGTATTTACAATTCTGTCATATCAAGACAAGAGAAAATAACATTTGATGCTAAATCAGAAACAGAGGAGGTCAGTATTATGAACGCCAACCATCAAGGGTTTATGAAAAATATAGTCTGTCAAACTAACTTGATGCTGCTTTTCACGAGGTTATTCTACCTGGCAAAGATAATATTGATGTACTCGTCTTAGATTTCTATGAGCAATTGACTTTGTGCTACAATGTTAAGAAAACTGACTGATACCAAATCAACCTGGCACATAATCAGTGGATTAAAAGCTGGCCGACAGGTTGTAAAACATAATTGTTAGTGGAGTATTAAGTCAGTACATTTTTATTGAGATTGTGCAGGTAGCGCTCTCTGACATTATGCTATAAAATGGTTTTATCAGTTATGCTGAGCTGATAAGCAAGCAGAAAGTATGTAAAAGATGTAAAAGCAATTAATCTGATCCAATCTGTTTATTTGGAAAGAGGACAACAAGCAAAAAAATACCATTTACAATTGCCAGGCAAAACTGCTTATCAGTCAACAAAAATATAGGCCATTCTTAGTATGAAAGACTGTTCTGAGCAATAGTGGCTCTGTGGAGTTTCAGATACCAATGTGGCTGAATAGCATGATTCTGGCATGTGTCTGATGTAACAAAATTTACAGATTTACAGGTATTCACGACACAGGGAACCTTGAAGAGTGGTAAAGAAGGTTCTATCTCTTCTGTATTTGGAACAAATGTGACCAATGGACACGGGACACTGACATTTTAATGTCAAGGGTGAAAAAATCAAAGAATTTGTTGTAAATACTCCTGTTCAGAAGTACAATATTAATGAATTCGAAACCAAATTGCCCACAGTGTTGTGGAATATATTAGTGCAGTTCTCTTACAGCAATATGGTTAAACTGAAGCTCTCTGTGACCTTTAAACAATTGAAGTGAACATTGCTAAGTGTTTATAGATATTTTAAATGTATTATGCTGTCATTGATTGTAACTGGTATTTTTGATTGGAATAAGAAAATATTTTGGTGTGTACTTTTAAGAAGTAATCGCAAGATGCTGCCAAAACCTATTTTGTGTGGAAAGAAACTTAACTAGACAATGCTGGCTGATATTCAGTCGCTGTGTGAAGTTGGTCCCTTTTGAATTCCTTCATTCTCAGTGTCCACTGAAGAGCAATGATCTCTTCAGAGATCTCTTCAGAGATATTTTTCCTCATCTGTTTCTTTAACTTTGCTCTTTTGCAGTATTTGATTTTAGCTAGCAGATCTGCTTTGTTTTGGCTTAATAATAATATCCTTACTAATGAAACCGTAGATTTTGTCTCTTAAATTTGGATTAAGCATTTTAAAAAGTTCACATTTTCTTAAACTGTAATGCTTATAATCAACATATGAAGTATGTGCATAACACGGATGTGTACAACATTTTTAGGCAAGTGCACCATCAGGAAACAAATAGTAAATTCCCTTAAAGGTGACTTCCCAAATAATTTCTTTAAAAGCATAAACACACTTAAATTGGTGAGCTGGAGAGTAAAAGAGCCAATTGCCTTGTCTCCCCTTTTCCCCTGACTGGAGAGGGAAAGGTAGGGAATCTCCACCTTCGCTGCCAACCTGGTGCACTCGCTCTCAGAGGTTGGCGGAGAGGACTTGGTTCTGGCATTTCCTCTCCGTGCTGCCCCGTGCTTTCTGAGAGACGGACTTCATTTCATTGCTCTGGTCAAACGCTCTCACAGAACTGGGAAGGGAACTTTCTGCCTGATCTTCATTATATATGAAATTCATCTTATGTTCGGAGAGCCTGTCTTCGAAATATGGAAAACATTCCAGCTACGATTACCCTAAAACTCACTTTCTACTCATTCGAAAAACCTGTTTTAGGCTCTACTAAACTTTAAATACTCTTTATTTTCTGCATCAGGCTAGATCATTGAGTTTAATTTGTGTAAAGCATGTTGGTAACACTTTGGGAGACTTCTGAGAGCAACTTGCTTTTATTTTCAAAATAATTTTATTTTGACCAGACCAAGGAAATAAATAGAGCTTAAAAACCCCAGCATTTTCTTCTCTTCATAGTCCTAAAACAATCTTAGAGTTCTCTTGAGACATTCTCTGGATTTTAATGCGAGGCATAAAATTTGTTTTCTAACAGTTTTTAATTTCAAGATTGTAATGACATTTCTTTACAGATTCAGCCTGTATCTCTTCCACTTGAACAGACAGCAGAGACACAACTGTTTCTCTATTTGGTAGCCATGTCCAAAATTTTATGGGTTTTTTTTCCCATAGCAGTGTATACTCCCTGATTTCAAGTATTTCCTCGCATTACCTTAGCATTTCCTTAATCAGTGATTCTCAGCTTTTTCCTTACTGATGAAGTCTTTTTTCCATCACAACAGTCTTTACTGTTTGAAGATGCTAAAACTTTCTCCTCATCTCTAACTAATCCCTACTCATATTTGCCAGCTCCAGGGAGATGCATGGTTAACACTGTTGCAAAGCATGAAATGGTATTGAGCTTTGTAAATTTTTTGCAGTTTCAAGAAACAGCAGTACTTTAAAAATCCCTATTTGAAATCATAAAAAAAATCTGAATTTTGAAAACATTTTCAAGATGTCAAATGGGAGAAAATAATTCAATTTGCAGCAACCAAAATATTAATTTATATAATTTTAAAATATAGCATTTCAGTTTTCACTGTCTAGATTGTATTTCAAAATAAAAATAATTTTTGAAGAAAAAAATTACACTAAAACCCTGAAGGTTTGTTTAACAACTTGTTTTAAAAAATGCAATGTAATATTTGTCCTATTTCTTTTTGTGGAAATTGTTTCATTTTTTAACCTATTGATAGTGCCCAATGTCCATGACCACCATGGCATCCATGTTATAAGATCTTTTGTGCTAGATAAAAAAATAAATAACATTGCTTAGGTGGATATTAATGGCAGTAAAAGTCAGCACTATTAAATAAAACATGGAGCTATATTATTTGATTATTACCAACACAGTGGGTAATACTAACATATCATGAGAGAATAACTTCTATTCTCATTTCAAAGCATCATGTACCATTTTTGCAGACAGCCCATCGACCTCAGCAGGTAAATTCAGAATCCATCTGATACAAGAAGAAAGAATTCATAACTTGTTTTGATCTTTGACCATGTGTTTTAAGCATCCTCTGCCTAACCTTCTGTATACTGTGTATTGCTGTAAGCAGATGGAAAACCTTCGGAAGTAGCTTCACATTATTGATCTTTAAGTTCTTTGTTGTTTGGAGAGGTAGAGCAGCAGCTCTATACACAGGCCCAGATAGATGTGAGTGAAGCTGCTACTGTTGTTCTCACAATATTGTCATTAAAAAAGTAAACTGTTCCTGTGCAACAAATTCTTTGTCAAGTGTCTGCTGCTTAAAATGCTCACTAGTAAACTTAACCTGTCACTCCTGATTTAAGGAAGCCACAGCACTAGGGAGCGAATGTGGCATGAAAGTGACACTTCAGTTTTAAAGGATTGATGTATTCATTCTAGCGCTGTCCTACACAAGCAACAGAGTAAATTAATCTCAGGTGTAACTCAGATGGGATGACACTGGGGATAAATTTGGCCTACTGTATTTAGTGATCTGGCCTATTACATTTAGTAGTCTGTAGCCTTGTGTCGCGGCCGGAAGGGAGTCGTTCAGGACGACCTCCCTCCCCTTGGGGCCAAACGACCAAGTTCGTGATGCCCTTGGACTGAATTAAGGTGAAACGACACCAGCCAACCAGTTTTAAGATTTATTAACACAAAGATAAGGCATGTGGTCAAAACAGGATAACCAACTAGCTAGACAAGTCCCGTGCCACACGTTTCAAACAGATTCAACAAAGGAGAGGGAAAAAGAGAGGGGAGAGAGAGAGAAGATACCACCACCCGTGGATCCAGCGTTGTCCCGTTGGTCCTCTTCCTTTGGGAGTCTCAGCAGTGGGGGGGGGGGGCTTTCGTCTGGTGATAGGTGGGTCCTCTTCACACAGCTCGAGTTGGGTACCTCCGAAGAGGGACCCCGAACAAAGAAATCCCTGGACAATTATACCTTCCAATCTAAGCTCTCCACCCCTCACGCGGTAGTTTGGACCAATAGTAATTTTCTGGGTCTGGGGTCTCCTGCTCCTTATCGGATCTCATCGTCGTTCCTAGGCAGGCTGTTTTCTGCTGCAGTTTCTTCCACAGGTGTGTCTCCATTCTTAGGTCCAGCCATTAGCTCTCAAGGTCCTGACAAAGAGATGGTAACTCCAGCAATTAGCACTGTTTCAGATGCAAATTGCTGGTAACTCCCTTATCGTTCCCGCCTGCACCAGCTCTGGGGCCCTTTCTCACTGTACTAGGGAGTGCGGCCCAAGGCTCCAGCAAATTCAGCCACTCATGCCAGGCAAGTTTCACAGAAGTTGTTCTAAAAACGGACAATAATTTACAGTCCAGATCCCAAAGTCTCTGCCCAATCGTGGTCTGGTTCAGTGCAGGCTCAGTGTGTCCCGGGTGGTCGCAGGGAGACCATCTCGGGGGGTCGCAGCAGCCCAGTCCTGTTTCTGCCAGGGACAGATG
Organism: Dromaius novaehollandiae; assembly: GCF_036370855.1. Classification (NCBI taxonomy): domain Eukaryota; kingdom Metazoa; phylum Chordata; class Aves; order Casuariiformes; family Dromaiidae; genus Dromaius; species Dromaius novaehollandiae. Next base: position 108,787,672 of record NC_088099.1, read on the forward strand.
GCTTGTTCGTGGTTATGGCCTGCCTGCACCCCATGCACCAAGAAATGTTTAAGGCAAAAAGATTCATTCATCGGTCCGCCACACCTTGCTTTCAGGAGTTTTCTTGTAGCACAGACTGAACTTGGCAGGGTCACTTTTCTTAGGAAGGTGTTGGAACTCTTAAATTGTGTTGTTTTGTAACAGTGAAAATAAGTCAGATTAATTTAGTCTGCATTTCCATGCACGTGAATCTTTTGTGAATTGGTCTCTATAAGCACAGTGGTTAGCGATTCACTAGATAATTTGTATGCGCTAGAGTCTGTTTGCAGAGCATATACTTTTTTGCAGAGTTTCATAAATTGTTGATGGTATTTGATTGACAGATATGGTTGATTACTTAAGTTTCTGTCCTCTGACTGAATAGTTACAGCATTCATTTTTTTAATGGAAGAGTGAGTGAAAAGTGAACACTGACCATCACTGGGCATGAACACAGCATTGCATTCACAGCATGTGCTCTGAACACCTGTAAAGCAGGCTTTTTCATGGCTACTTTTTTCCAGAAAAACTGTTGTTGCTTATTTAACTGGTTTCACTAAAAATCTGTTGATATAGGGTTTTACAACAGAGGGAAATACTGAGGGCTTTCCAATGCCAGTTTTTTTTACCACTGATTACAAGATTACGTTGGCTTTTCAAATCGATAGTGTATCAAATTCTCTTCCAATTAATTTTGTGTTTGTGCATGTCTGTGTGTATGCATGCGTGCGTGCGTGTGTGTGCTATGAGGGCAGGTGACACTAGTTGTAAAGGATGAAAAAAGAAGTTTCTCTTTTTTGCTATTTAACAGTTGGAGCCTTCCCCACTCCATTATTTTACTGTGATTTCTTTTTTAATTTGATTTATTTTATTTTATCAAAAAGACCTGTTTGCTACCAAATAGATATAGTAAAGTATAACAGAAGCGTAAACTACTATCTGTATTGCTCAACTGGTCTTATTGTCTGTGGTTCTCTAAATGTAGTCTTAATTAAAATATAGTCTTTTAAATGTATTTTAGTTGTATTTGTCACCAAGAATATGACATAGTAATCATATTGATTATACGATGTAGGTAAGTTCTGCAGTGAATATGTGTCTGTCTTGTCTACGGGTTTATTTTTCCCTATCATATCCCATCATTTCTAATATCAAAGACAACTAATGAAAAGCTGTTGTGGAATAACACATTTTCTTTCAAGTGCATCTGCTCTTACAGAGATATAGGGCTTCCCACCCTTTCCCAGTCCCTGCATTTAGTACCTGGAGTTTCTGTAGCAAATTGTTAGTAAAAGCCCTGGCAGCTATTGTAGCTAGCTATTTCTGGGTTGGGCCGATTGAAGCTCTTTGTATACTCCAGTAATAAATACAAAGACAAAATCACTTCCACTCCACTTACAGACCATTATTGAAAAGGATGTCGTAGAAATGTGAATCATTAAGAACATAGCATAAATAGTAAGAAATCTTCTTTTCCCAGACAGAGTATGTACCTCTGCTTTATTCTTATGCTGTCTTGCAGTTCAGAAGAAATGTCTGTATTGCTGTTTGCGGAGTCACTGTTTCTCTGATGTTTATATACCAGAGACCTAATGTTCTACAGTTTTACACTTAGTATAGCTGTTTGAGGCAAGTATAGATATTTACCAAATCAGAGCTCTCAGGAAATTTGCATGCAGTTGTACTGCACTTTTTTGCAGAAAACCTGGGGAGTATTTTTAACAGCGTTACTATAATAACAGTATTTCTATAATAATAAGATAGGATAAGACAAAAACATGTGCATGTTTTAGACAAGCCCTGGGGGTGCTAATTTCCTTAGTGGTAATCATGTGGTAATCATATGCTAGTACCTGCCTTCAAAACATGAAGACTTATTCCTGAAACACTACAGAGGTTGTGGCAGGGGCTCTTGCTGTACATACTCTTTTTTTAAAAGAGAAGTTGATAAAGAGAACAACCGTCTGGAAAGATGGTTGTTAGCTCTTGCTTGCATTTTCTGAAAGGCCTATGGAGTGATTTCCAGCTACACGCTAGTAACACTAGAACTCTTCATACATGTACACATATTCATATTGATATATGAACATGCAGATGTGCAATATAGAAACTTACACAAACTAGTTCTAAACTAGTCGCCTTGTTGTTGCAGTGACAAGTTCTGGGCTGTTGCGATTACGCTGCAAACAGCACCCAGACCGGCTGGTTTATCTCAAGTATGGTGTAGGTGCTCGTGGCTTAATCAGAATAAAACTTTCTTTTAACTTGCTTTTTTGTGATCCATAAAGGTACTGCTTCAGTTTTAACATTAAAAACATGCAGGATATACACCGAATAAAGTCACTGGAAGACAGCTGCTGTTAACTTGTTTAAATCTTCTGCAGAGCAGCAGCTGTATGCAACCCCCTAACTTTCCTTTGAAGTAAAGGTCAAGTATAAGGTTTTGCTTTAAGCTAGACAGGCCGAAGACTCCGTACACATTCAAGGAGCTCTGCTCATTTATTAGAAGCATTTGCACAGTGCTTTGAAATTAAAGTAATGCATAAGTGATTTGTTAAAAGTATTTACTGGCTTTAGCACTCTCTCTTCAAAGGTGGTGTGTCCTTTGATGCCATACATGAGTTGTAATGTGATTGTTTATGCCGTAAGTGATCATGAGAGGAGAATCTGAAAATGAAATTTCCTTTACAGTGCAGAAGTCCTACTGTACTCTAATTTAATTTTCTAGATGTGTCAGTAATTACTTGAAAGCCAATTTTGTAGCAGTAGGTGAAAGAGCCTATCATAAAACTCAATTAAGATCATGGCCCAGAGGTTCTTCTCTCCCCTCTCCCCCCACTATGTTACAGACACTCTATGCATTTGCTGATGAACCGTTACTAAATGACCTGGAGCAATATCATTTTTGTTTTGTTAACAAATCAACAGAAAAAAAAAATCAGTGTTTTTTTTCTGAGAACAAAAATTTCTGGAAGAAAATGACCAACATATTAATTCTAAAATGGACTTCTCTTTTACACTGAGTTCCTCAGTCAGGATTTCCCTTTATGTGACATTGCTTTCTTTGAACTCTGTTACCCTCATTCTGTGTCTGTTTTCAGAATGCAAAATGCAGGGCAACATCTTCCTAAGCATGGCATGTATTAGCTGGGTACCATGTTAATTCAGTTTTTCCTACTCAGGATCTGCTAGGAAGAAAAGGCAGAAGCTATTTCCCTGTCTATACACATGAGGTAGAAGTAAACAGACTTCAGTCGTAGAGTTTGAATCTGGATCTGAACTTTTTCGCAGTAGGGATAAAGATTAGCAATATTTAGAATGGAGGTTTCAATTAGCGTGTCTCAGGCTAATTGGAGTGGCGGAGAGATAAAACTCAGTTAAAACACCCTCTCTCTATGAACAAACTACATAAAAAGCAACACGTTAAGTTTGGAAAGCAAAGCAATAAAAAAACTGAGTGATGAAAGATGGTAGAGTGATGTATATAACTTTAATTTGGACTCTGCATGAATTAGTACTTCAACTGACTTTACGGTCATATCATATTTTTCTCTCCTTTGACAGGACTCTTTCCTCATTCATTCCACAGACCTAATCTAATATTCACTTGATAGGAAGCTTTAATAATTTTATCATCATTGGTCAAAATGTGGCCCAGTGTTTTATTTCCCGTAAAGCCTGCACTGAGAACAGGATGAATTATTTTCTCATGGGCTTTGCTATAGTATTGATCATGGTTGTATTTGAGTGATCCACAGAAGTCAATAATTACTCTCACAGAGTTGGACAATGCTGGGGAAAAGAGAAATAACAGATTAAGTATTGTTCACGAACGCAGCCAAACCCTGATTTTTGTATGTGCAAACTATACGGGAGTTGATCTGCCTGAAACTTAGTTTCTGTTCCAGAGGAAACAGATTAAAAAAAAAAAATCCTGCATCAAAAGAAAATTTCTATTAGTAAAACATCCTGGAAAATTGTCCCGGTGGATTTTTCCAAATCACCCAGCTGCCCCAACTTGGGGGAGCTCCTTGAGTTGCTTTGCCTGCAGTCATAGGAGTCTACAAACTTTCCAAGCCCTGTCTGCAGCTGGGGGTTCCCGGGCATGTGGGAAAGCCCAGTCTCAGCACAGGACTGACTGTACCGAACCCACCCTCCAGAAACATGCTGTAGGCCCCTCTGAAACCAGGATCTCCCCAGTTATCCAGACTGGGAGCCTGCTGAAACACACCTCAGCTTTTCTCCTGATTCACTTGGTTTCCCTTTCTTTGGAAGCCAGGGCACACAGGAGGTGTGGAAAGGAGGCCCAAGTGTCCCCAGCTCCTGATCCTCCTGTGTAGGTGTAGGTTGAGGGTTTCCTGCCATATTTCACTGCCTCTGGAGGCATGCGTAACGGTGAGCATAACCCTGAGCTATGGGTTCTGGGATCTCCAGCTATGAGGAGGTTTTCGGGAACCCACAGGTCTCAGACAGTCCATAAAATGAGATGACAGTGAAACAGGCAAAAAATGTTTTCAGCAGGGATATTTTTGGAGTAATACTGAATTCCTTTATAGAATAAACTATGAAAACATAGATATATTTTAACTTTTTATATATGCCAATATTTCCACAAGCTTCATTAAGATGCCTCTTAACGTGTAAGTAAGGGAAAAGGGGGAATGATATCATATGTTATTTCAAAAAATGGACCTTCCAACTCTGATAGCAACATCTGCTGTGGAAAATACAGCAATGTACAAACTGAAGTGAAAATTCCCAGTTCTGCAGGAGGCATGTGTATTGGAAATACTAGTGGCATAAGCAGATCGGCATATCTGGCAATTGCAAACTGTTTTTCAAGTATTGGTACAATTCCTTACAAAAAAGCAAGCGTAAATTTGGTGTGTGTGGAGGGGAACTTTCACCATTTAAGAGCTCTTATAAAATATTTAAATAACCTTAGTTTTTATCTACAGACTTTAATTTCCCATAAAATATATGCTATCAGTATTTACCTGCCAAATATTCAGATGCCTTAGCTTTGTGTTGTTTTATATTAAGTTTTTATTTCTGTCAATTTGTATTTTAGATTGCAAATCAAGAAGCTTTCAAGATAGTTTTGATTAATTTTGGGCACAACGTGGCTTCATCTCTTTTTTATGTTTTGATGGTAATTTACCATGGCATAAAATTGCTTTGCATTAAACTACACTCATGAATCAAGAGTCCTTTCCATTAACAAGATCCATTTAAGGAGTAAGCCCAACTACAAATCAACTATTTTGTGTCATTTTCAGTAATTATTGTTTAGCAAGAACTGGTACAATGCCACCATGAATTATTTCAGTGCATGTATGATTTAGATAAATAGAATGGAAATATTAATATAACTGGTACTGTGCTAAATTACTTGGCAGAGACCAGGGTTTAGGGTCTACTATTCTCCAAAGAGGAAAGAAGAAAGGACTTTAGTTTATGCTGCTTTAGATTGCAACAGTATTTCTTAGAAAGAGCTCTATTCATTAGCAAATAATCCAGGGATCCTTTAGCTTGCTAGCTGGGATGTAATGTAATACCTAATGAATGGGGCCCCAAGGCACCTTAACTCCAAATATACATTATATATATAGATAGATATATGTTCAAAGGTGCAATCTCTTGCTCATAAAGTTGTTCAGAATGGCTGCTACATTAAAAGAAGATCAGATATCTTCCATGCATTTGATGACAGATGTATGTAATGTATCCATAACACAATATTTGTTCTAAGCAGCCTCTTGAGCTTATTTCAGTTGATTTCAATGTGGAAGACATCTATGCTATATTCAATAGTTGTGCACTGTTTTATAGTAGTTCACTTTTTCACATTACCATGGATGAAAAAATTGCCACATTAGTCATCTTGTAATTTCCAAAATGTCTGTGTCTCCATGATTTCAGCACATGCAGTCAATATAGCAGATGAAATTGAAATCAACTGAAGGTATGAATGAAAACCAGATAGTAAATTTTTGGCTTTCATCAAATATCTTAAAATCAGTGGTTGAGACACTGGAAACATTATTGTTATTCCTCTGCTTCTTGGATAGTCTTTAACTTCACAAATTTCTACTATTCATCTCTTAGCTCTAATGCATTAACGAGTGTCCTTATGAAGCATTTTGAATTTGATCATTCACAGCCTATATGACAGAATTCTGACAGGTGAATTTGCCTTTCACTATAAATAATGTTAACAGTGTGGCTGCTTACTCTAAAGAAAAAAACTGTAATTGAACAGAGATATTTTAGAAGCTATGATGAAATGTGCCTTATGCCTTCCTGCTGTTGGTATGATTTCAGCAGCTGATAGTCAAGCTCAGACTGCCAGTTTTTACAATATTCTTTTTTTTAATGATGTCAGCAATGCCCATCAGTTTGGATTTGACCTGAGCTGTGTTGTGTCCTCACATTTGTTTGAGGCAATTGATATCTTCCCTTTTAAAACACTTAGTTGTGTTTTTCAGGAATGGAGAGTGTGGAGTGGGGGAGAAAGCCTCAGTTCAGTCAAAGTAAGCCATGACTGCTGGTTAATTGTTTTTAGGTATTCCCTGCCCTCTTCTCTTGCATTTTCTGATATCATGACTCTCAGAGCTCGACTCTATGCAGTATTCATGGTACTCATAATATTTTGGCTTGCCCAGAGCTGGATCCCAATCATCTGAAGGGAGACCCCAAGCCGAAGGAATATTAAGCACATATGTTGTGACTGTCTATTCAACCTGCTGTTTTGTATTTCTGATGGTTCGACGTTTGGAACAGGCTGACATGAGCCATGTAAATAGTCACATCCGATAGCATCAGAAGCCAGTCCTCAGAGGCCACTACTGACAGCAGAAACTCATCCTGCCGTAGCACTACTGCTGCCTGCAGTGCAGCAAAACTAGAAATGGTGTCAGACAATTAAAAATAATAATTGAGGTTTTATTGAATTAAGTGTGAAAATAAAAGATGCTGCTTCTTTTACTCTACAGGGATATATGAATATAGATGTGTTTCTTTTCAAAGAGGCATTTTTTACAATAACCTAAGATAAGAATATCTGTCAGCTCAACCTTACCTTGAAATCTTTGTGAAATTGCTGCTATCTGTGAATATATACATTTTACTTTTAAAATATTGGTGTGGCTTACAGACTGACATGTCCCCAAAGCCTGCTGAATGCTGAAGGAGAACATTTCCATTCTATTTTTTAAGATGACTTTTTGATGACTACAAAAATTTCTTGGTAGGAGAAGCACATTGTTTTAGTATATATCTCAGCCAGGCTACCCTTTCCGCTCTCAAACGATTAATTGGGACTCCCCTACCACTTCAAGTGGTTAATAAAACATATATCTAACAAGTGAATCAAGCCAACTGATCCCCCTGCGTAGATAAAGGCCGTCAAGCACAAATTCTAAAAACTTGAGGAAACCCTCAGAAAAAAAGCACTCTCTCTATCACCTCACTGCAAAATGAGATTCCTGAAGTCTGTGACAATTAGCTTTACTGTTCTGCCAAACAGACCAGTGGGGTTCTTCCCCTGTAATGTTCAACTATAGTTAAATACACCACGTTGACATTTGCCTGGGTTTAAGTTGGAGCCATATTGAGATCTTCTCTCTCTGAAGAGAATTTGACCGAATACATCTTCATAGGATAAGATGTCTCTTTATTGTAGTGAATTTCGCTGTTGACATCCCATGACTGGAATCCAGCTCTCATAGCATCTGCACTACTGTCGTCTATCATGTCTTCTGACTTGCTTTGGAAATTTGCTTAACTTTTTCTGTGAAATACGAAAAATATAAAGAGCGTCTTGTATGAGATTCCAAACTTGAATCATTATTAAATAATAAAGTCACTTAAGGCCCTCCGATAATAGGTGCTAGTTGCATTCAAAGTCACTATTCTATGTTTTCTGTTGTAGTATGGCCTAATAAGCTGGACAAATACCTAGCATTAGCAATACTCTCCTCTTTATTAAACAATACCAGTATTTATCTTGGATAATGAAAAGGAATCACTTCATAAAAGAGACAAACCATCTGAAAACTGAGAATATTCTGACTACTACTGAGTTCAAGATTGGTTTAATACTCTCAAATTATGAGAAGGATGTGGGGAGAGAGCAGGAAAACACTTGTTAAAACAAAGCACTTAGAAATATTCTATTTTCTTTTCTGCCCAGGCATGCTCCGAATTTTGGATCATATAAATGCCTTTTTAATTTACTGAGAAATCAGACTGCCTATGTGGCAAAACTTGTTGTTCAGCACTTGTAATGCCTGCCAATAGGTGTTTACTCTGAAAGCACAGTTAATAACGCTAGTGGAATTATCACTGTCAAAGGAAACCTTTAACTCAGGATTCATCTTTTTTAAAAAAAATGGTTTGGACTTTCCTAATAGATCATTGTCTATAGAGCCTAACTTTACAATTCTTTTTTTAAGGGCAAAGTAGGGGACCACTGTTTCTAATCAAGAATACTCAGCAGAAATCTCACAAACTTGCCAACAAACTGCAGACATAGAAACAAGCTATATAATAGGAAAATGATATGCACATGTGTAGGTAGGAGATTAAGTTTTTAGAAAGGAAGAGAAACACAGCACTATTAATCCCCAGACAGCACTATTGATCCCCAGTGTATAGTTCTATCAGCTATGTTCATACATAGGTATGCCAGGAGTAGTTGTAGGAAGCATGCTTCCACTCTCCAGCCACCCCTCCTAGTAAACGTGGCAGTGAAAAATACAGCTGACACGTTAACTGATTTGGAGGTCACTGATAACCTCCTCTTCCTGACCCTGATTAGTTAATATAAAGCAGCAAAGCCAAATTCCTCATAATTATTGTTGACCTCCACTTTAAATAAGAGAAAATCTAAGCTTTACAGAAGCAATCTGATATGTGGTCAAATGAGCTGCTTTATACACTATAGACTGTGCCTGATTTGGATTTCTCAGTTACCTACTTGTAGAAATAGGAAGCAGATCATAGTGATTTTCTATGTCACCTGGAGAAGTTGAGGATAGTATGTTAAAAATGGTAACTGTTCAGGTAGTGATATGCAAGCCATATAGGTACTACAGAGAAATAATGCTCCTCATTTCTGAGCAGCACTTCCAGCACAACCATCACACACCGAGACATTGATTCTTTTCCTAACGAGTTGTGACAAGACCCCAATTTGGCCAGATCCTTGAAGTGGAACCGTCTGCACCTTTTCCTTAAAATGAGAGTGCCGAAAACCACCAAAGGGCTTCCAATTACTAAAGCTCAGTTTTATTAAAGCGCAAGAATAAGGTAACTTTTGAAATAGAGAGAACTCAGATTTGGTGGGTGAGACATATTAAAATAAAAAGATCTGACAAAAAAATCTTTCGCAGCCCCTATATCTTGCATTCTTCTAGGGCAGGATCTTTCCTTAAGTCCTGATCTCAGTCTAGCAATTTTCAATGAGTTTCTAATCTGCACCTATTTCACACTTTTTTTCCGTGTCATTCACATGGTTATGTTTTTGCGCACTACTCTTTATATGCATGCAGGTTCCCTGCCTTCCAATCCCAAAGGTTTCCCCTAACTGGCCATGCTCAGTGGCTTCCAGGGATGGCTCCGTCTCCCCTTGCAGTTATGCAGTTCCCACTGACCGAGAACAGCGTTCCTCCATGATGATGAACAGCACTTTTTAAAGCTAAATGCACAGTAAATTCTGACCAAACACAGCAGGGGCATTGGATATGTCATTGTCAATGAAGCCTTCATGGAGTATATTACTTCTTGACTCTTAGGAGGGTCAGGCAACTCTAGCAGCACCAGACTTCTTGTTTTATCAGGACTGAATACATGGAGGAACTGCCATAGCTACAGATGGTTTGGGGAGATGTATCAAACCAGGCAATGCAAATGCAGTGACTGAAGAACCTGTCTGGTAAGTATTCCTGCTGTAAACATTGCAGATCTTTTGTATTCAGTTAAGACAAAAATATTTTTATGAGCTTGTCATCTTGTGGTCTCAAAGAGGTTGGCTCTTCTGAAAAAGCTAGTATGTGGTCATGTATCATACTGTAATGTGTTTATGGATAAGGGAATAATCTAAAGATGTGGGAGAACTGTAGTGGTAGCAGGTTTTTCTTAAATTTTGAGTGCTTGGCTTTGCAGCCTGCCTGACTTCACAACTTTTTCCGGTAAATAAACTGTTTCACATCTTGTGTACCTGGAAACAATAGTTGAGACTGAGGGCACCACACAAATGAATTGAAGACTGTTGTTGCATGCAGAGTTTAAAGGTATAATGGGGAAAAGGTGAGGACGGAGAAAAGAAATAGGCATTAAAAGGCAAAGTGATGTGCCTAGATTTGCACAGGAGGTTGGTGACTGTGCATCTATGTATCTAGAATACGAGCCAATATTCTACCTCATATACAAGGCAGTCATTTCAGGAGAGAAAGTCTTCTCAGATATTTTGCTTGCCTAGCTGTTTTAGCCATTGGCATATGGTTTTTATTTATTTATTTATTTAACCCGTGAGAAATCTGTAATATCAAAAAGTTCCATATTAATACAATTTATCCATTTGGAGGAATCATTTTACTGGTAAAACAGATCAATTGGTGAAGCTTTGTAACTTCAATGGCAAAATGACTAGGGATTTTACAGATTCACCCATACTGGCAGAACATTTTACAGACCTTTACATTAGTCTATCAGATAAGTATATTGGTTATTAGCTCTTGGGGCAAGAAATGCCTTACCATTGATTGTTGATCAATTATAGTGGGTTCCTGATCACTATGTGCTGTCCTTAGAAGGAGAAAAAATTGTAGTAGGAGGAATAAAGGAACAAAAGTGGTCTTTCTTAGCCTGAGGTGATGTTTCATGGGAGAAGTCTGCAGTGTTAGAAAAATCAGTTCTCAACCTTTCTAGTCTGCATTGATCACCCACGGAACTGCAGTGGTTCAGGAAGTGTGTCCATGTAAATGTGGAGAGCCTTCCAGAAAACGATACCTTTTCTCAGAGATTGTTTCTACAAGATGCAAATGGATTATTAGAAACATATCAACATCTCATACTAAGATGGTGACATTCAATACATATTTTTTCATGTACATTCATTGGCTTGTTTTCTTCTTTTGTGTGTTTTTTTATTGTTGGTGCCGGTTTTATTTAGTTCTCAAAACAAAGATAGTTCAGTAGACCTGACTCAAGGCTTCTCAGAAGCATAGGCAGAATTTAATTTTTTTCATCCCAAGAATGAGGGCTGGGGCTGATTCATCCCTGTCACAGGAGAAAGAGAAAGGCAGGGAAAAGGGACAGCACTAGGATCAAAAAGCTTCTGGGAAGACCCTGCAGAACACGCTTTTTCTCTTGCATGTGGACAAGAGAAGGGAGTGCCTGCTGCCTTACATTTCTCTGCCTTTCCCTGAGCCACATTGTGTGAGGGCAGTAATGGAAGCCTTTTGATCTTTTTTTTATTTTTAAGATTGATATAGGCAAAAGAATAAGAGGAATCGGAGCTGCCCTAGCAACTGCCTGATTTAGTTATGCTTAAAGCCGGTCCTAAGCAATCCAAATACTAATGCTGAATGCAGAAGCTTTAAATTGGCACTATATCATAAATGTATTTACAAATGTATATACAAAGACATATACACAAACTGATTTTTAATCACTTTTTTGTTTGCTTGTATTTTTTCTCCTCTGCATTTTCAAAGTTTTAACTTAGTGTGTTTGACAGAATGTGATAGTTTCATTCTGGATAGACTGATAAATATGTATAGCCTAAGGAGCTATCGGTCTCTGAGCCATAAACAGATTTTATCCTTCTCAGTTTACTCAGTCATTCAATTCTCCCTCTCCCCCCACCTGGTAAGTAGAACGCAGGTTACAAAAAGAGGGTTTTGGCATATGCATTAGGCACAAGATTCACTAACAGAATCCTGGGTCTCCTTTGCTATGGGAGCTCAGTCACTGTTTTTCATCTGGATGGGTTGCAAATGAACAGAGTATCCCTATAAACAGCTCAATATTCACATTGTTTTATCTAGTATTTAATGGGTGCTGTGAGGAGATATAAAATAAATATCAGAGGGATTTTGGTCCCTGTAGGAAGATAAACTCTCTTCTCCTCCCATACATTTAGCTTGGCTGATCAGACTTACATCATCTTTAAAAAGTTTAAAACCACAACCATTGAGAAGTCAAAGGAACTAACTAGGAATCCTTGACATAAGAAGGGAAGGAGCTAACAAGCTTCTCTCACCTCCCAGCTGGCCTCTGAGGGAGAAAAGCCTTGTGACATGATGAAGCTCTTCCTGGTGACCGTTTCTCAGATGTGAGAGGCTATTGCTTGGGAGAGCTGAGGCAAGCATGGAGGAGATTCTCCTTCTGCTTTATCTTCTCAACTCAGAATCAAATAGAAATGGGTGTTCGCCTATGATGCCTAAAGGAAGGATTTACTGCCCTGCCATTTCCAGCTGTCTTGATTCCACAGTGAATGGTGAGAGTATGAAACAGCCCTGGCTAGCTCCCTGCTAAAATCTCCCTGCTGATGTCCAGCCCATACCATTACCATCTGTTAGAGGACTACAACACAGGGAAGCTACTGGGTACTGTTGTTCTACATGTATTTTCAAAATACTTGGATATCCCACCAATTAAAAAAAAAAAAAAAAAGTGTTAAGATGTGGTTTTACAATTCACACACCTCCTCAGCCCCTCAAAATTAAAAGCAGAAAAAATGAAATAATTAAAGCCAGACACTGCCTAATATAACATACACTTAGACACTGGGATATTTGCTAAGTAGTCTTATCTGTCTTTAGTCTGCTGATTCTGGACTTAAGAACTATAAAGTAATCTTTTGAGAGCGTGCAATGTGTTGTCCTGTGCTGGGAGTGTAGCAATGTGAACTGGGAACTCATTAAAAAATCCAGTGTAAATGAGCATAAAATATGGCAAAATTTCAAACTTTTAAAATCAACAGCCCATAACAATTACACCTCTGTTTTATATGCTATTTCGTGGAACCTGTAACATTTCCTTTTGTAGGAATGACTTTTTGATAAGAGCTCATGCATGATGTTTTGTTATCAAACTCTTTGCTGAAAGAGGTCTGTAGTTCTGGAGCCTCAAATGGAGAAGAGTAGATATCAGTCTGTCTGGAGCTGCTGGTTCACTAACCCTGCCTGGCAGTCTCGGCGGGGACAGTGAGTACAGAATAAACCTCTCACCCCTAGATGTCTCTCCAGGTCAGATTAAAGAAATAATGGCAGAATAATGTTCAAAAGTTTATAGCTGATGTTTCCTATTCTTACTTGTCTTGTAGGTAAATGTTACCATCAGCCACTTTCAGATGTTTGAGGTAAACAAGCACTTTCCCAATACACATGGCTTAAACTTAACTATATTCTCTATATAGTGATTGTGAGGGTAGTCTGGGTTCAGAGATTTTCTGCAAACATTACTCTTTAAACTTCTTAAGATCCTTGCCTGTGCCATGTAACATAATTAGTTGGACTTTATCTGTTGAGGTTTTGTTTCCAGTGAATTGTTAGGATCGCTGATCTCAAGTCTAAATGTGAGGCATGCTTCAACTTTATTTCCTGAAAGGACATATAGCCCAATAGCTCATTAAAATAAAACAAAAAATGCCACTCAGAACCTTTAAATTCTTTTTTTCTTCTTCTTCTTCTTCTCAGGGTGTGTGAGGACTGTTGAGAATCCACACTAGGTAAGAAATTAAGCAAGGGGGATAGGGGAGGAAGGGGAAGCCACAGTCTGTGTTTGTTACTGGAAAGATCAGTTTTTTGAGGGCACATTTCAGTACAGTAAAGTTTAAGAAAAGTGTTAAAATGATAAAAACAAAGCAATAATACTGCTGCCTGTTACAGTATCTCACATAAACTGGAAGCTCTCCTTTATACACCTTTCTGAATATAATTAACTCCAAAAACACAGCTTCCAAACCCAAATTTTCTGAGTTAACTCTATAGTCAAATCTGAAAGAACTTTTATTTCATGTTCTGCAAGGTGTCTAGCACTTATGGCAGGGTTATATAAGTGCTTTGGTTTAATTAGGTGACACCCCTCATCTAGCTTGTTTATTCAATTGATGTCTCTTTGTGTGTAGAAATTTGTCAAAGGGGGGGCTACTTGCTAGCATCAGGAGTCAGGATTTCAGATAATTAAAAGCCCTGTATTTGGAATTTTTCAAGGTAAAAAAAAAAAAAAAAAAAAAAAAAGGAAAACTCAATACAATGCTTGTGAACCTTGGTATTTTAGCCCAACTTTCCAATCAATAGCTTAATAGCAACTACTGCAGCCTCTAAGTCCCAAAGTGAGAGTTGGCATTTAACTAATCTAATCAGTTGAGAACATTTAGATCTGTGGAGTCAGAGCTATTACACTTACTAAAAAACAGGATATAGAGTTGGAACAAGAGACACATCCATCATCAAGAGCTGTGTCTGAGGTTTGGATCTTACAAATGTGTTATTGCTTTACATGGTAAGCTTTACTGCTAAATAAAGTCAAGTGTATTCTGTCATGAATTTTATTTACTGAGTGTTTGTTCATAAGATGAAGGAAACATTTTTGGGGAGAGCCTTTAACTTCATTTCAGATTTTTCCTACCAGACAGGAAAGTACATCATTATTGCTGTTTTAAACACAGCTGGGGTTTAGAGGCTCCCAGGTAAAGTGTCACTTTCCACATCATCAGCTGTTTTCACGGATTAATTTTGATTTTTATACTGTGGGCAGAAAATGGGCTGATTTTCTTTTTGCCCTATGGTCTCTTTGCCAGCTTGGGTGGGGAAGGAGTAAAGCAGTTGGGTTTTAGTCAAATCTTTCTCTCTCAAGACCAGAGGAGTTCAGAGGAAAAGTAAGGAACTTCCCTAAACAGTACCTAAAGTGAAGTTACAAATTTGGGGGATTTTAATCTGGGTATACGAAGTCCAACACAAGGATCTCAGCATTAGTATTCACTGAAATGAACTGTTTTGTAGATTTTGCAGTGTCCTTTTTTACTTTTTCTTTCTTATTGCTTTTCCTTTTGGAACCTAAAAGTACTCTGCTGGGGAACTTTTTTGCCCTTGTAGCCATAGTTTACAGAACAGTTTTGTTAGGTTTCTGTTTTGTGGCTGCTTCCCTGAATGCAGCCACGTGGTGTTTATCATCAGGGCTATCATTTTTCCATTGGATTTGTAAAACAATATGGTACTTCATACAGTTTCTTTCAAATGGATTTCCATCAATATTATTAATGTCTTTAGAAATAGTGCATTCTGGATGAAAAACATTGATCAGTAAAAAAAATTCCAGTTTAAAGATATTAACAGGTATGCTAGATGTAGGCAAACAGCTAGAAAAAGTAAATTGCAAAATCTAACCTCTTTAAGAAGAAATGCAAAGGTCTCCAGTGTAAGAGCTGCTTTGTGAAACTCTCACATAATGGTACGGCAAAGTTTTCACAATGAAAAATAACTGTCTTATTTTACCTTTTGTTAAGTATAAACTTAGTTCAGTTAAAAACAGATTCTTTGAACTTGATCATACTCTCAAAGGAAGTGAAAATATTTGTCTAGGCCATCTCTTTCTTTGTATGTGTTTTAATAGGGTAGACACAAGGAGATGTCAGCAGGCTTCAGGTAGCCTTGCCTGCCATTATGCCAGATTTATTCAATTTTCATTTCTGTGTGCACCCTCTCTCTAATATGCCACTTTAAAGATGCAAAAGATTTTTAGATTATTATCTAGATTGCACTGTGCTGTCATACTATACCTCCCTACATTTCTGCTAAACTCACAGGAAAAGTACTAACCCAAGAAGATGTACATGAGTATTTTTTCAGCAAAAGCAGACTTATTATGCAGGTTCATATGTAATGTGCCTAGTTGTGAAATGTAATTTACTTAGCTGAAGTACACCTCATTCCTGAACAAGCATAGTTAACATTTTTTTAAAGTTATATCTGAGGAGGAGGAGAAGAAATACAAGCATTAAGTGAATTACTAAAATTTAAGTTAACAAAAAGTCCTTTAATGTCTTCTCAAAACTCTTTCTCAAATGTGTTCCATGTCAAAAAACAGTTAACACTTCGTACATGTGATTTATTTTGTGCATGGAAAAGTCACATACTAACTTTCAATATAAGCCTGAATTCATTACTTCAAACAGCCTTTAACATGCTGGTACTGTGTTTTGTTGTTCTGAGGCAGTAATTATTCTGCTCTTCTTTATGGCTCAGGAAAATTTTATATTCCAAGAATTAACAGACGGCATGTTGATTATAATTTCCTGGTTAGTAATGCCCATGCTGGTAAGAAGAATGGAAGTTTAATGAAATTCTCTTTCCTCTTTTGTATTTTGCCAATTGGAGGTCTTACTTTCCAATTCTCAATGATAGACTTAGACTGCTTTTGGATTTTGTGTCCTGTTGAGAACAGGACACAGTCCATGTCTCATTTAGAAGCCTTCTCGTTCAGTGCTACTACATTTGAAAGGATTTTAGGTCAATACATCATCACCTGTGATCCACAAAGTTACAGTAGGTAGTAGGCAGGGTCAAATGAAGAAACCTGTCAAGCTTAGCCAGTTCTAAGGTACAGGTAAGTGTTTCTGGT
This sequence comes from Dromaius novaehollandiae, assembly GCF_036370855.1. NCBI lineage: Eukaryota > Metazoa > Chordata > Aves > Casuariiformes > Dromaiidae > Dromaius > Dromaius novaehollandiae. The sequence goes on from NC_088099.1 coordinate 108,804,322, forward strand.
TACCAGCAGCAAAGCTGTACCTAGCACCAGTTATTCCCCTTTATCATTTTATGTTTGTGCATGTGCATGTATGCATCTTAGATATTCTGTTCCCCTGGTCTTTCCAACGTCTTTTGTGTCATGTGACTGATCCAGTCCTGCTTGCTGCCACAGTTCTGGGAACAGTTACCAGAACAACATTTCTTTCTGTCTAGTTTCACCCACACTGTTCTATTTACCATTGCTTTGCAGAGATATATGTCACCCAAAAGGGTTAGAAGGGCTTTCCAAAAGATTGTTTCAATTTTCTTACCTTATATGCCTAAAGCATAGGCATTTTCTTGTTGTGAATATGAAAGCATCATAGGCATCTTGGTTATCCTTACACAGTCATAGGCAGTTTCTACAACATATTCTAATTCATATGCCTTTTAACCCAACTCTTTTCCCATTTTCTTGGTTGGGGTGGTGGTTGTTCACTGTCTTGGGGGGTTGTTTGGGGGTGTGTGCACATTTTTTGTTTGTTTGTTTGTTTGTTTGTTTGCTATGGGTTTGCTTATGAAGAGACTTTTCCAGTCCTTATGGTTTTTCCAGGGGTAGATTCTTATTTATTTTATTTTTTTTAAGGCCGTGTTCTTTTCATGTCCTTTTGTTGCCAAAGGAGATTGCCTAGATGGATTTTGGCTGTCCCTGACAAACATTTCTTGGAGATGAAATCACTAAGTGATGTGCTTGGTTGCTCAGATGTTAACATCTGTTTATTAGATAAGGACAGAATTTGGGCCAGAAAGTTCATTTGATTCTTCTAAGGAAACTTCAATACCACTGTTAGATATAAGGAATAAATTTTGGTGAATTGATTACTAGAAATGTTTGATTTTTAGTTTGAAACAGTGTCAGTTATTCATTTGCCTTTGATCATTAAATGATTCTACAATCAATCCCCAGACAGAATTAATCCTGTAAGTCCTGGTAGATGTTAAGGTCCATGTAGAGTTTAGTGACAGCTTCTAATTTTTAGTTATTCAAAAATGCTGCAATTTGCTGTTGCTTCTTCCCCCACAGTCCCAAGCTACGTAGCAATTTTTGCAGCTTCTTCCTGTATGACTGTATGATCATGCAGGCTGATTTGTGGACAATTCATATGCTACTGTAACAACAGCAGCTAGTTTTAATACTTTTATATATATATATGCACTGGACTAGCCCATAATGAGCTGTCATTCACAAAGTTATTTTAGCTTCTACGCTATAATGATACTATCACACTAGACTGATAACGGTTTGAGAGTTTTGCCTCTGTGTGTAACTTTTTCCAACACGCAGTAGGAAAGACATTTGAACAGCTCATCTTAGCATTGTTTTAATGTGGTATTTACTCTTCCATTTCCATTTTTATGAAGGGGTTAGTTTTTAAAGTTACCTTGACATTTCTGTTGCTGCTGTTTGTGTGACTATTCAGAATGTGGGTTCCTCTCAAAACATTTAGTTTTTCCTTTTCATTCCAAGCCACCTATGTGACCACTGCTAAGAGGACATTGGTAAATAGGCTGGTCATGGCACTCTGTTTGAAAGGAGCTAAAGTTATACAAAGGTACTGAGGCTGTGCACGACCATTAAAAAAAGCTAGAACCAGCTTCATCACTTAACCAGCATTTGACAAACAAAACTGATTCTTACCAGCAGGAAAAGAAATGAAACCAAATAAGTTTTAATAGTGCTGATAATAAGTTGCCAAGACCTTATCCTTAAGGAGGATGGGGGGAATGCTTTGTTTTTTTGGGGTTATTTTCATCTGCCTGCAAAGGGTCCCATGGTGGTTACCAGCTGCCTATGTGTTGTAGGGTGTGCACTGCAGTTATCATTTCACAGTCAACGAGCCTTCATGCCCAGGTTTCTTTCCAATGGTGGGAGAAGCCTTTGTGCATTTTGTATACCATGGCATCCCCTACTTATACTGAGTCCCACAAAACAACCACAATGATGCTGCTTTTTTGATCAGGGTTGTTAAAATAGTATCTCAAATAGCAGATTTCTGAAATGCTAAATAACTATTATTTTCTATGGTTAAATCTACTGAAAGCATATTAATGGGAACTAATTATATTAATAATTGCATAATAAACGTTTTCAGTTAATGAAAAAGTTTGCGGGCAAGTAGCAGAAATCAACCAACAACAGAACTTTAAAACACAAAGACCTTTTCTAGATTTAAATTCAGAGTCTGCCCTTTGCCCTATGGCTGACCTCTTCAAGAAAGGCATCAGAATGCATTTCTTAATGATGGCGATGAAGAGTGACACTCAACTAATACGAAAATCTCCCCATGAGTTGATTTAAAAGGCACTTGGAACATGATCCATTGCTCAGGAGACCACTTGCATGCAGGTGTTATGTGAAATGCAGCTAGACTGCATCAAGGAATTGGGAGGCAGTGAGGAAAGAAGGGAGGAACTGGTCCCAGCTCTGTAAGAGCACTTCAATGTCAGGACAAGGATAGGGCACACACTCTGTGCTTATGTCCCAGTTTGTCCTGGAGCAACGCTGTAGTGCTGTTGGGCTGCAGCATGCTTTTTGTCCAGGTGCTTGGGGCATGGGGACCGTGGGGTGTCGCAGGGGTGCTGCACAATTACCTGTCCTCCAGGGTAGCTTTTCCCTTAACAGCAATGACAAAATCTTCAGCTAACGTGTGCCTCTTGTGCTGTCGATATACCTTATGGAAGTGCATAGATTTTTCTGTGGTTGTTGTTTCTTCAGGAGAAGGAAAATAAAAAGTGGTGAAATTATTCCAAGCAGGGGCTCAAAGTCTTTCTACCAATATTTTCAAAGTTACAATGGGAAGAATAAAAGAGCAACAACAAAATGTAGTATAATTAGAGGGGATTTTGTGATGCTCCCTTTTCAGGAAGGAAAAGCACCCTAGCAGTAGTTTGAATTTTTTTAACCATTCCAAGAGAATAGGGGTAACAGCATTAATGGGAAGTTGAATAATACCAGCACAGGTTGATATGGCTATGAATCGCTTTGTTTCTTACCTTCACTTTAGATATTTCTTTTGCTGTCTGAGCAGAACAAGAGATGTTAGACACCTTTTGGATGAGTCACTATTCAACAATATAGATTCAGTGATTTAGAGGGACTTTTAAGTGTTCTGGAGTTTCTTTGCACCGTTATTACAACCTAGAGAGAACATCAGAAAGCCTCTACCACTCTACTCTTTTTACATTCCCCAAACGCAAACTGTTGAGTGTTATACAAGGAAAGGGTGAGCGGGAAATATACAGCAGTTTCATTTAGGCTCAGCATGTCAGAATTAGTGAAGAAAGATATCAAGAATTATTTGCAATTCTTTTTCTGTTTTCCTATCCCAAATAGATGCTTTTTATTTCACATGGGAAACCACTACATATCATAAGAGCAAAAGCTGTTTTTTTTTTTTTCTTGGAAAATTTTCTTTGACATTCTTTTCTGATATTTTGATATGGTTAAGTCATTATTACTGTTATGTAGACCTGTCCTTGGTTTCCTGTCAGCAGGAAAAACCTATATTCCAATATAATTAGGAATATCAAAGGCTTTGGTCTAGCTTACAAGGAAATACCATTTTTTCCCTCTTCCTCTCCCTCTCAACAGTTCTTTTTAAAAAATATTAAAACACAAGCTCTTTTTGATAGGAACCTGTCCTGTAGATTTTTACCCTATTGCAACAGGTCTCTGAGTCTGATAATGATCGATAAGCACCACTATTGTTGATGCTGATACTCATACCAAATCAACAGTGTTGTTACTGCATCTGTCTCCCTCCTGTTTGGCCCACTTTTAAAAGACTGCAGTCATTTCATTTACAGAAGATGGGAGGAGTAAATCCATGTATTTTTCATTCTCTCCATGTTTTGCATGCTTTACCTAACTACCTTTATCAAATCTTGGAAGATTTTCTAATTTAGTGTGTACAGTATGATCTTTGTGGGGCAACAATTAACATTTCCCCCCCCACTAAGCTGACTGTTTTTTAAATGCTCCCTTCCATGAGGAAGAACATAGCTCAAAAAAACTCAAAATTCAGAAATGTTTTAAAATGTTATGTATTTGTGTATATACATGTGTGTGTGTATGCTCTTAAGAAATTCTGCATGTAATAAAGTCATAATAATCTAATGGATCCTTAGAAGAAGCCAAACTAGCATAAAATGAGATACTAGAGCTAATCAACATTGTTGCTGGGGTGAGGGTGGGGGGGCGGACGATGAATCTCTGTGATGGTGCTCTTTTGTTAGTCTGGAAACTGAAATAAGTAACCATAACGCTATCCTGTTAAAGGCTTTTCTTATATTCTTGCAAAGACAGTAACTGCTTACCTCACATGCATATGTAGTCTATTTGAATTCAGCAAGTCCACAAGTGAGTAGTTCAAGGCATTTGTCCTTATTGTGTTTTTAAATATGACTTCTGAAGTCAGAACAGACCCTTAGATTTTGTTTTGATTTCCTTGCTGCTGAATGGAAAAAATTTCTCAGATGCTCTGCCATTCTGATTGTTTTATTTTTTTTTCCCCATTAAAGTTGCTGATGCAGGATAAAGAAAATCTTTAAAAGCACTAAATGTCCATCCTTTAAAATGTGTGTTTTGCTTGTAGATGGTTATTATTTTGTTTTGTTTTCTTAACCTCCTCCTTTTTGAAAAGCAGCAACTTAAACATAAGAAAACACTTTCTTACTGTGAGGGGAACAGAACACAGGAAGAGGTTACCTGTAGACGTGGAGTCTCCATGCTTGGAGAGATTCAAAACTCGACTGGACACAGGCCTGGGCTTCCAGCTGTAGCTGACCCTGCTTGAGCACAGGGCTGAGACTAGACGATCTCTAGAGGTGCCTTCCACCCTCAGCTATTCTGTGATTCCATGAAAAGATACACATTTACAAAGTAATTGAAGTTTCGCAAAATGAAAATAGCATCAGCTACCTCCATTCCTGTTTGTAAATCTGAATACAAATTTAGAGGTTGCAAAAATTGCAACCCTCTGCTCTTCTCCTCCCCCACAAAAAGACTTGGTATTGGAGGGCAGTACAGCTCACTTGTAGTTCTTATCCACTGCATTTTTGGCACAAAAGCCTATTGAAAAAGAATGGCCTAAGAACTATGTTGTGCCCAAGAAGGAAAGCTACTGTATTTCATATAGCTTCCTGTGACAAGAACATCAGTCTGTGAGCAGATGTCCATCAAGCTTTGCCTTTTGCTATAAATATTTACCACTTAAATGGTGCTTTATTATTTAAAAGGCCAGCATAAAAGGTAGCAAATGAATGTGTGCAGCTTCAGCATCAGGAGGGTAAGTAAATAATATGTTCAATTTACAGATGATGAAATTGAGGTATTACAAGCTTGCGTAAGCCACGGAGAGAATCAGAAATCCCACTGGGGCCGGACTCTGTAATTCGTGCACATCTATCCAGCAGACCTAACTGCAGACATCAAAAATCCATTAAAATACCATCAGATTTCACATGGTAGAGCTTTCATCTTTCTCCTATCTGTTGTTTCTGTTAGAGAATTTTATGCATGGTACCAAGGAATTGCATAGGTCACAACATTAGTAAGGTGACACATACGACTGTAAAAAGATCATAGCTATTCTGGAATTGCTCCCTACATGGCAACACTTTTCCTTGGGATTAGCATTCAGAGAGGGGAACTGTTTCCAAGTTCCAACTGTTTTATTTTCTTCAAGGTGACAAGCCCCAGGTGGCAGAACAGTGAGTTAAATGTAAAATCGGACATCTAAATCAGAATTTCTTGGGAATTTTAGTTGCATCTTTAGCATTGTTTTAGCACACTGCTTCATACTTAATTTACTTAGTGCAAAGAAATGAAAGGTAGTTAGCATTCACCCTTCCTTCTTTCAGCATTTTTATTTTGCCTTGCTACTTTAACTATCATTTCAAAACGATGTATAATAAAACTGCTATTATGGTTGATAGATGAGTTTTTTAGCCAGTGAAAAATAATGAAATTCCTTTTCACCTTAAAGCTTGCAGAAAAATGTTTAAATTATTCAATTTATTTAATTGATAGTTAAATAATTTATATGTTCTTGTTTTTCACCTTTGCATGCATTTCTATTACTGCAGCAATAGAGTGGAAATTCTACTCTAATCTTTCAATTTTGTCTTTATCCTTATTTGACTTGATTCTTTTAATTGAAAGACAAGACGTTCAACAATAAATTACAAAAACTTTAATAAAGAGGCAAGCTAGTTATATATTTAAATGTATAAATCTCACCCATCTGATATTCATTGTGTCATTTTATTTGTGACATCAGGCTTGCCTGTTTGGAATTTCATATTTCCAAATAGAAGAGAATGTGAGAGTTCTAATTCAAAGCATCAATCACAGAAAATGAACATAACCTAATGTCACTGCTGAATCAGGCCATCAGTTTATTGCTTTGTAAAAGCAATCAGCAAGCTATCAAGCAATAAAGTGTATGAGATAAGTGCTTCTTTTGAGACAGCACAGCCATTGACAATGATATACTGATGGAGAATTGCAACTATTTTCCAGCATAGTATTCCTATCACTTGTTAAAAGCTCTGAACTGTTCAACAGATGTGAAATATGTTTCTTATTATTATGGACCAATCTAGTTTGTTTAATAGCCTTGTATGCCACTTAGGCTTGCTGTCTTATTTAATGAGGTTATATTTGCACTCTTTGGCTTTTTTCTCTTTTTTTTGAGGAAAGTATGACTTGAGAACTGTTTTTCACTCAATTTTCCAAGGAACAATGAGTACCTTTGCAATGTTGGTTTCATTGGCTTATTATGGAAAGTATAAGATGTCTGCAGCAAATTGCAGAGCTATTCAAATCCTGTCACCGTACTACAAGAACAAATACTTTACCCTGTGCTAACAAGATGCAACTGAGTATTTCATAGACATCTAACATGTTGGTCTTTGGTAGTGATTCTTTTTCTTTATTCCCATCTCCTGTGTATTCATGATAAAGAGGAAGCTATGCAGAAAAAGAGCAGGATAGCATATAGTCAGCTCACCTGATCTGTGCTGATGAGTGCATATGTTATATTGGGAGAGTGAAACCCTGCAACTGTTATCTGTCCTTGACAGAAGGTCTAGAACTAACAATCTCATCTATATCATTGGTGCCAGGAAAAGCTGATGTGGCCTCAGGGACAATGAACTATTACAAATAAAGCATTTACAAAATCTTCGCTATCCTGGAAAGGATTTAAAGAATTTCTGTGGAAGCTGTTACCATATTAAAATCAGCTGTCAGGTGCTTCCTTTCTTAATCATTAAAAACCCCTGCATTGTCTCTATATTTTGTTTACCTTCTAATCTCTAATATATTCCTAAATCATTTTTTATCCGAGGGTATTATTAATCCTTTGTTAAGACTGTATATTATTTTCATAAATACATCATTTTTTATCTAAGTGACTATGAAATACCTGATATTTTGTACCTATCTTTTGGTAGGATTTAATGTTGAGGTTTCTAGATAAAGAAATTTTAAGTTTCTCAATAACAGATAAATAAATAAAAGACTTTACCATATAGTTAATCAAGTATATGGGTTTCGCTTTGAAACATTTTTTAGAAAAGAGCTGAAGAAAAAAGTGAAGCATAAATTCAAGTTTCATTTACAAATATTAATTAACTAAACATCCCAAAATTTCTTTGAGGATGAACAGTATAATGAGTAAAGCAGGAAGCTAAGTCAGAGATAACGTAACATTTTCTTACAGTAGCAGAACGAATGGGAGGCAGACTAGGAATAGGAATCACTAATTCTCACTTTTGTTCATTTATAACAAGTTCATAAAATACACTTTTTGTTTTAGCATCTAAGCACTGTCTGATGGCACATCAGGTGACATGACCAACAGCTTCTCATACTGTTTCTTCTCTCACTGGCAACTGAGAGACAGAAGCCCCTGCAATTTTGCGGTGGTGTCTTGTTTTCATACGGTTCATTTTCTTTTATTTGAAGATATGCATGACAAGCATGCTAGGGAAAGCAAAGTCAAAGACACACACTTCGATCTTGCTCTGGAAGTGACAGTAGTCTTTGATTTTCCAACAGTGTCACTCATCAGTTTTTGGCTGTCTCCTGAGGAAGTTTTGTGTCTTGTACAAATGGCTTTCTCTGCTTTGTCCACCGCTCTTAGCCCTCAGTTTTGAATCTCCAATGCTAGTTCTTTCACAGTTCTTTAAGAAATTGCTAATGAACACAGGAGGAGAAAACATACATGCTGTTATAACTCTGGGCATGAAAGTTCAGTGAATAAAGGTAATTAAAATAAAATATTCCTGCTAGTTAAAATTTCTATTACCCATGTGTAATTCAATAGTATTACACTACTTGAATATCTGCTTTCTAAAACTCTGATCGTGTAGTTAAAAATTGCTTCGTTTCTGTCTTCTAATTTTTCAAAGCAATGCATTTTTTTTATCTATTCTAATTTAAAGTACTTCTCTTTCTCTCTCCATTAAATTTGTTTTCTGTATTTTCCTTTTTTTAGAAAGAATGGCTTAATTTTATAGCAGAGAAAAGAAAACCATTTTATATGTGAACTACCAAATCCAAATTTTATAAAACTCTTCTCATTGGATAGGCTGTATGTTTTCACAATGCCTGTGGTTCAGATTTAAAATTATAATTGTTAGCTAGTTAGGCTAACAATATACAGGCTAAATAATAGAGTTAGCTAATACAGGCTTCTAAAGGACATAAATACACAGGAAGCTTTATGGTCTTGAATCCCTGAATCTGATTTTGCCAAGAACAAGTGGAGGCATTTTTTGGTACTGTTGGTCCGTTCACCCATGATTTTCTGGAGATAACTGGTTTATCAAGACATTGGCTGGCTGAGGCAAGCACGTTGGTGGCTTGATGTCAGTAACTCTTCTGGAACGGAGGGGAAGCAAACAAGGAAATTCTTTAAGAAATATGTTTTTAAAATGCTCCATTTAGATATCCAGATACAAACCTTAATTCTGATTCTGTAACCCTAAGTACATTTTGCATTCAAATAATTTTTAATCTATGTGTCAAAAAAGTAATTGTACTAGTCACTGTCTTCTATAGTAGATTGCTACTCGTATCCTGCTTACCATGTTTAACTGCAGCCTTTATTTATTTCTGCTTGATTGAACAGGGTCAGAAAAATTCACACTATATGTCTTTTTAGCTTGTTATGTTTTAAGAAAACTTACGTAAAAACTTGAGTATGTTTTTAATGTAGTATCATCTGGACTCCGTTTCCAGAATAAGAATGCCTACACAAAGCTATTACATATTAGTTCAGTTGCACTGATATTTCTATACTGATATACTTGTAAACATTTCTTTTATAGACATGTCCCGACATTACTTGCCTTCTCAGCTCTACATTAAACACTAATATGTAATGGGATATGTAGGCTGGTAATGCTTCATACTGTCAGGGTTTGGGAATTTTTGTTTTTTCCATAGAGGGGCCTAGCCTTTGGAGTCTGCTTGTCCACTCCATGAGAGAGAGAGAGTTTGACGACTTGTTTGCTGGTATGCTGGGGGATTTTTTTAAACTACTTTTGCTTAAGTGCTTGAGGAAATGAATGCTGGTTTATAATGAAAATAAGAAAATAAATGTCTTGCAAAATAACTGTTACGGAGCACAAAACAAAAGTGATTTATTCATTTCTTCTTTGCTTTTGTTAGAGATTTAATGGTCTCTTCTGGCCTTAAATTTACATACGGATCCCTACAAAAATGCTTTAAAAAACTTTTGATTTCTTTTGCTTAAATATCTTAATATCTTAAATATCTTCATAATGAATTGAAACTCCTACCAAGGAATATTACAGAAAGGCAGAAGAACAACATAGGTATGTTTGCCCTGTGGCTAGAACTGCACTTATTAAAAACAACAAAATTTATTCCCTTGTCGGAAAACTCAAATTAGTAAGCCCTTAAAGTAAGTTTTTCATTTGTTGCTCAGTGGACTCATGCTTTCTAGGGAAGCTAAGTTTAGAGTCTGCTGCTAGATCTTCTATGAAGGACTGGATGAGGAAAGAATGCTCCCAGCTTGTGCAATGATCCATTAAAAAGTATAAAGGCTTACAAATGAGAGATTCAGAAGTTCTTGTGAAACGAAGTTTCACTTGGATGTTAATTTTGGAGGTACGTAGGAAAGAAAGCTTTTGAAAGAAATCAAAATGATTGGAGAAATGATACTCAGACTGAGGATTATTAATGAGAGAACAAAAGAAACTCCCAATTTATGAATATGCAGCACACCCTTCACACAATACAGAGACTGAAAATATAACTGGTTGTCATAACTACATGCCCTTGTACTTTCCACAATATGAATGTTTGTTTTATAGGTCCCTCTATGAGATTTTGCAAAGAATGTGCCCTCAGTACAGCTTTGCATCTTGTTATTGTTCAGGTTACAGCCATCCCTGCTCTAAACTTGGGAGGTTTCTCGTTCAGTCAACTGTGCTCCAGGCCCTAGAACAACCTTTTCAAAAACACCTGAATATATTCTTGAAAGCTGAAGGATGAGATTGTGTGTTACAGCAACAGCTTTAGCCTGCTTTCTTGGGAAAGTTTTTGATGACTCCCCTGTTTAACTTCCCAGCTTTGCAATATAATGGCAATAGAATTAGATTAAGTAGTTCTGCTTATTTTAACAATAGGCAGTTATTGCTGACAAATGATGAGGTCTTCACTTTGTGAAATGTCTTTCCTGGAAACTAGCTTTCTGCAGAAAAAGGCAGATGCTTACTTTGTTTCCTTGTGAACCTGGCCTTCTGCATGTGTTTTGGAAAGCCCATACTTAGGCCAGGTAGAGGCCCCACTGGAAACTGGTCTATAACAAGTGTAGGTTAAAAAGGATGGATGGTTTTATCTCTGGCAAAACAACAGAATAAGCACTTATGGTTACTTCCTTTTTTTTTTTTTTTTTTTTAATGATTCTAAGGCAATAGCATGATTTGCTTATTATCAGTCATATGAAATCTCTCTGTTATTTCTTTAATGGTCAGGTTGGGAGAAGTGCATCACAGCTGTACTGCTTTCTCAGCAGTCACAGAAGCCCTACACAATGACGATAACTTGAGAATATTTTTTGTGTAATAAAAAATCTAATTTAGAATTTTGTAGTGCTGTTAGCCCACCACTGCTAACAATAGTAAATCTATGCCTTTAGGTCAGAAAACAAGTTTAAGTCCAAATAGAGGTAGAAGCAACCACATAGGCTGTTAATCAAGCTTCTTTTATACAGCTGTTTTCTTGACTGTAAGTGTCACTGAATGCAAACAGAAGAGCTTGGAGGAGAATGTTCTCTCTCCTACTGAAATCATCTAGACTATTTGGAAGTCAGAAATTTGTTTAAAAAGTACTTTTACTTAACCAAGGATACTCTAACTCAGTCTGAATATTTCTCCAAAAATTGTTCTGATTATAATACTTTTTTTCCTAAGATTTCATATTTTATATATATGCTGTATAGTTGCGGTAGATGGCTTATCTCCTCTTTATTAGGATTTGATAAACAAGTTGGTAACTTGGGCTCTTCAAAAAATTTGAAAATATCCCCTAGAGAACCTTTTTTAAGGGGTGATTAGTTTCCTGTAGTCATGGATGCTCCTCAGAAAATACTTGATACTTTGTACAAATACTTGCACTTTGTCCTCTTTTTGATTAAATGTCCTCAGAGAAAAGCGAAGCAGTGGTGTTTGCTATCAAATACACTGCTATTATAACTGATAGTACTGCAACTGGTACAAGACAGAGAAAATTTTTAATACCATTTTCTGCTCTGAAGAAAACTATTAAGCTATGAATAAACTTAAAGATATAAGAACTCTGGCACTTATGTACCTTTAACACAACAGGAGGGAGACTGTATGCAACATTTAAGTTGCTGAAGAATTACTTGCTGAAATAAATGCTCACAGGTGTAAATTTTGTAGGGTATTTGTATATTTTTTTCTTTTCTTTTAATGGAGATCTGTAGACCATATTTTGCAGCACTACATCATGCTAAATTACAGCACTTATCAAATGCAAGCAAGTGATTTTACCATGTTTTGTAGATCTGATTTGATCTAAGCAAAGCCTCCTTTATGCCCTTGATTTTTCTGACTTGGGAATTTTTGGGATGTTAGTGGCCATTAAATTCTCATGCCTTACACACATTGTACTTGCATGAAAAAGTTTCAGATTTATAGGTAGGTACCCCATTTTGAAGATAATTTATATTTGCAGTAAAGGTAAAATATCTTGTTGTATAATAGCAGACTTTAATTTAGAAAAACGTAATATGATGCCACAGCTGTCACATCTCTAAACAGCTTCTATGTCTCATAATAAATGACTGCTGCTATATTTAAAGTCAACATAATTATGTGCCTCAGAAAATGGCCTGTGGTAAACAAACTTCTGTGGCATAAGGAAAAAACAGACGTCTAGATAGAAAATTAAAATTTCATAATACCAAGTATGCTAGATAGTCATAATTCTGTCTCCACCACTTCACCACAAAATTATAATGTAGTTATACTAAGATCTTTTTTCATAAACTATGCATTTTTCCTGGGAAGGTTCAAGCAAGTTCAGGGAAAGGGGAAAATAAGACTTTTTGTCTTTTCCTTAACAGTCATTTACACTCATGATTCAGTTGAGATCAAAATGCCTCCATCTCCTATTTGGTATATATATATTATTTTACTGAATCATGTGCAGAATCTAATCAGGAGGACATTGAAAAGTACTATGGTTTATCTTCCTCAAGAGTACCTCAATGATAAAGCATAACATGCGATATTTTTGTTCTTTTTTTCTCCCATCATTCCTTTCCTAGAATAAAATAAGGTAAAATACCTCCCTCAGAATAACTACTTTTTAATAGCTAACAACTAAGAGCCTATGTAGCCAATTACCAGAAATTAGAACTGACAGGGATAGGTAAACCAAGACTGGGAGATATATTTGTGTTTACTTTATTTGCTAAAGGTCTAATTAAAAGTGAAGATAGACACTGCTTTAGAAGTTACAGGTTTTTCTAACGTTTCTAAAATAATTACTTCTCTGAAACAAGTGAAAGTTGTGCTACAGCAAGCTCTTCATTAATGTGTCTACGTTATTCCACAAGGGTTTTTTATCTGTTCATAAGATTGATTTGCAGACCAACATCTGCTTAAACACTTTGCTCAAGAGATAAGACAAGCATTCACTTAAAGATATTTGGAGAAATAGCTGAAGTTTAGCAAATTTAATATAGAGGAGTTCTTAGAATTGGATTTTTATTTTTTTTGGACAAAATGTAATGATAAAGAATCCTTCTAATAGAAAGCCATGTCAGAGACAAGCTTTGTGTCTTAATTGGTGGAAGGCAGCCTCCCTCCATAGACATTTCTCTCTTCATCTTAGATGTGTTGTACACACAAATTTTGATTCTCACAGGATCCCATAGGGCTGTGAATCTGCCTCTGTTCTTGTTCCACTGAGATCTCATGGGGTGAAGGTGCAGAAATCAACAACTTTTTTATGCATGTGTGCACTGGCTGATTTTATGAGATCTGAAGAGCTGTGCTAGAGTTTTTGTAAGAGAAACACACGGTTTTAAATGTTCTGCCAGAAAACCATTTCAAGGATTTGGGAGTTACTCAAATCCAGGTAAAGGGAATAGTAGTCTGAGACCAGATTCAATGATACTTGGAACAAATATAAATACTATTTGAGGTGAGGTTTCATTGCGTTACTTCAAAACAGGTGAGTTTTATTACACCTTTGGCTTGTGTTGTAGATGAATCAATTGGATTTTGTGTGTGTGTGTGTGTGTGTGTGTGTGTGTGTGTGTGTTTTTTTAAGGCCAATAAGATCGAATACTGAATGATCACTGTAAAAAATTAACTTGCAGGAATGTTTCCAGATGTAGATTTCTCTTGGTGATGAGGCTCTAAAATTGAGCCACCTAGGTGTAGGTATGAATATATTCTATTTCCAGGGTTCCCTATTGATACTGTTTCTTATGATTTGTTTTTTGAAAGAGTATCTCTCAATTAATACAAAGAACAGAGACTTTGCAAAGGAGCTTCCCAAATATGTACGTTTTATTCTTAAGATGCCCAGGATGTGTAGAAATACTACAAGCCACTCGGTGCAGTGTTCCCTTTCAGTGTCCTCACCCTTTTCCAGAACTTGCACAGGAAACTCGGATATGTTTTGGGTGCAAACCCAGTAAGTTTGACTGTTTTGAATTTCTTCTGCTTAGTCATGTCATTTGCCAAGTTAGAGGGATGATGCCATTTCCAGATTGCTCTGTCAGGTAACTCATCAGCTAGTTTCAAAGCTCTAGTTACGCAGGCAAAATACCAGCTTCCTTTAGCTTGATTAAAAATATGAGTTTTAAACCCTTAGGACTACTTCAAAGTGGTCCTTTTGATATACTTATTTTCCTGAAGGCTTAATACTACCTTTCCCACTTTTTTATCTTCCTGTAGCCCTCAAGGTTTTCAGTATATGAGTGACAGAATCAAGGTCTATTTCAAAACGGAGAGTGTCAGACCTGTGTATGCACACTGTGACGTCTCTCTTCCCCATCACCAAAAAATGTCAAAAACTTGTCACAAGCTCACACAGTGGCTATTCCCCCCACCTCCACAAACAGGAAAAGCACCTCTTTTCCCTCTGTCTCTTATATACCTGTCAAGCAATACCCTCAAATCCTCAGTCCAAATAAACTCTATTATATGACCAACTTTGACCTCACGTTCTCCTCGTAACCAACACTTGAAACACTAAATAGAACCCGAGCATAAATTCTTATTGATGATATTTTCCTGGAAAACTTGATATAAATGGGACAAAAAGACTAAGATGTCTCCATTGAATGGTGCATAAGCTTGTTATAATACTGTCTAATTTTCCTTTAGTATTTCTGAATTTGTTTTAAAATGTTTTTTTTTAATGAAATGAGCATTTCTAATTAGGATTATTTTCTTTTTATTGCTTTTGTGGGAAGAATTTATTAATTAAAAGCACAGCAAATATCTAGTAGAAAAGATCATGAAGAAAGGAATTGCAAAGAGCCTCAAATTCTATTCATTTTAAAATCTGATTGCAACATAAGGAAATTTACTATTGCATCACAACTGCGCATTGCAAAAATATAATAAAGCTTTGCGGGAAAATAGCCTGTCTTGGAAGAACACTGCAGGTGTTTAAAACATTGCAAAATTCAAACTGGGAATTCAAATTAAGTTCTATTAAACAAGCAGGCTGCAAATAAAGACTCAAGAATGTGGCAGTGCAGTCAGGACCTCACCATTCAGTTGAACCTTAAAATCCCCAAACTGGCAAAGTTTGCTTTTATAGACCAATGATGTTTTTGATGTCACTGGTTCAAAAAAAAAAAAAAAAAAAAAAAGGTGGCCAGCAGGATTTTTCTAACTTTAAGGCTGTCTTAATGACTTTTAAGCCGGATTCTTATGAATTGAATTAAAATTTTATAAGATATTTTAAGGCAAAGCATGACACACAGTATAGAATTTTCTTAAAGCAGATGTTTAATACATATATTTATGAACATTAATATTGTCTGAGTAGCATCAAGCTCACTTTCTTTTAAAGCCTGTTTGAAAATAGGCTAGTAGTGAATATTTCTTTTTTTCCTTTTTTTTAACCACTCACCCCCTCACTACATGAAGCCCTTCTCCATCTTTCTTTTCTCTCATGTTTGCCTCCCTCAGAGACAAATATAGGTTCTGTAAGCTGTTTTCATAAGATGGAAATAGGCTCATTTGCTGAAACAGAGTTAAAACACTGATATGTATCTCAAATTACTGAAAACCATTCAAAATTCCCTGTATCATTAGTTTTGGCAGTTTTGTATATAGACAGGAATTCTTACATGGAATAGAATAGAATTTTGGACATTTTCACCAGTAGACATAAATGGTGGACAGTATTCATGTTCTTACCCTCTGCCTTGCAGACATCCAGAACACTTAAGAATAAAGACTTAGCCAAGTGTAATCCTGCCTGATATTAAAAAAACAAACAACAACAACAACAAAAAATCAGGCAAGAAGTATAAGGAAGGTGTTTGAAGGTTCTTATTATCTCATGTCTTTTGATAAAGGAAGATATTCACTTGCGTTTCACACTGTCTGTTGGAGACATCTATTGTGACGCTGTACAAACTACAAAATTGCTGGGAATGAAGGGTTAATAGTCTTCTCTTTACAGACCCTTGCCCACCTTGAGCCCTTCTGTGGCAGTACAGATAGGACACATCATAATGTAGTGAAACATACAGTAGCAATACGAGGTTATAGAATGATGTTTTATGTCTTTACAATGTTATTGCTAATGTTCGTGTCCATGTCTTCATATGTTTTTTTTAAAAATGTTATGTCTTTATAGAATTAGAAATATTAATTGCACAGTAATATAAACATAAAATGTAACAGTGTAGCATTTCATAAAGGCTGGCTGATCTTGACTTTCATGTGATTTTGACTTTTTTCCATGATAATGCTCATTTGCTCATCTGAATAGGACTGTCAGGCCACAGCCTGAGCCACCTGCTTATCCCACTGGATGAGCATTTGATAATGGGGATTGCAGTTGCTCCTTCCACAGCTGGATAGGGAACCTGGTTAGTGAGAAAGGAAATGGATTGAACTATTTAATCCTTTTTTCCTCTGAGTATGTAAGTTAATAGGCTAAAGGATATGTCAATGCTGCATCTGGAGTAAAGTTTCTTTGACTATATTGTTGAGCTATCGTAAAGTTTTAAAGAATCCAGTGTCTGATCCTGAAGGTTTCTGCTGAGTAGAGCTTGCTTCTGGAACTTGCGGTGGTTGGGAGAAAGAAAATATGGCTAAAAGCAAGTGAAATGTGTAAGGATGGAGCAGTGCTCTTCTAGGAGACAGTTTATGTTAAGATCTTGGCCTACTATATATTTATACATTTTAAATGATTTATTTAGCTACATTCAGATCACGAAATTAGACTCCAGTTAAGCTCTTTGATTAGAGTTACATAATGGCAAGTTAGAGTTCTTTATCTAATGAACAGCCTTATTTCAGGGCTAGCTGACACTGAAAGACATGACATTACATCAGATCTGTCAAAACTAGAAAGTTCTTATGAAATTGAATTCTTGTTTTCCTGCTGGTCAAACCTTTGAGACCATCATCCTGACTTCAACCTGCTGTTAGGCATTGCACTTCCATTCTCTCACATATTTAGTGTTTTGTGTACGGTTGTTTTACAAGTTCTGCTCATAATGAGAGAGATGTATCACTGAAAATGTGTACCTGTTGCCTGTTGACAGTCACCAGCTGAGTAAAATGACATGTGGTTGTTATTACATTGCATCTGAAAAAGCTAATCAATTTGGGGCTCAGTATGAGAAATACCTATTTTAGAAATACTCCTCGTGTACTTTTATGCATGCTTATGAATTAAGCCAATAGGTGGTAATACTAGGAATGATAGCAGTTCCTGAGATGATTTTTTAGCTAGATATCATGGAAATAGTTTTGTTATTAGCTGCTTTGATTTTATTTCCAGGTTAAAAGAAATACAATGACACAATTTCTAGATCTGGAAACTGTATTTTTTGCATTATATGTTTTAGAATGGTCTGCTGGTCATTAGTTTTGGTTCACAGAATTTTGACTTTGAAGCAACTTTCTCAATTGCTTGGCATTTTACAGTATAATAGAGTTGGTGGAAAATATTAGACTGAGAGACAGCATATGGTCTAGTACAAAGGAGGAAAAAACACAGATCAGTGTTGCAAATACAAGAAAATTGCAATATATGAAAAATACAGTACAAAAATAATGTTTGTTATCAAAGTAGCAACATGTTTTTTGCATTGAGACTCCATTTACCTCCAAGTGTGCCACTCCTGTTCCTCATTTCACCCAGATCTTTGAAAGCAATGTTGAAATTTGTGGAGTTTTCTGCTTAGTGAGCTAGTAATACATAAAACCATGCACATCTAATAACATAAATACAATGGAAAACCACAAATAATAGCTTACTTCTTGAAAATAAGGATTTTTTGAAACTTTTTCTTTTCCTCCTTAGCCTTTGCTTTCTAAGGAGCCTCGAGCCATTATCAGTATGGTCTGCTATTCCAAGATTTATCCCAAGGTATATATATCCCATGGCACAAGTTCTACCATGAAGGATACTGGAGCATTACACCCTGCCATCCTTTCTATACTGTAAAACCATATATTCCCTACTATGAAGTTTTGTATGTTTTTGTACAAAACATGTTCTGTGCTTGGACATTACTTTATCAATTGTTTACATAGGACCTAGCAAATGGTTCCCTGAACTTCTGGTCTCTCTTAAACTATAAATAACAGAACAGTTTGAAAAAGTCTATAATGCAGTTCTTTGTACAATAAAATTAAAGACAATTAAAGACTTCACACTTCCTTCTTTTGTCTAGGGGGATTTGTCTTTTGCTCAGGAGGGGAAAAAGTTTACAAAGAAAATCTGAGTAACCCCCAAAATTCAAACAGTGACTCTCCAACAAATTGCTAGCCTACAGCAGGAAGGCATCCTGCATTTGATTTTTAGAGACTAGTGTAATTTACCTTGATAACTGTTTCTCTTTTCCTTCACTTTGCTCTTGCGTTGGAGTCACTGTGAAAAGCATCTCTGTCTCTGTCTCTGACTACGGGAGAGAACTATACTATTTCCTGGCGTTTTAGTCAATCATCTCCCATTCAGGGGACCCAGTGCTATCACATACTGCTCTGGTACTTTGACATTCAGCTTTAAAAAGATGCTTTTCTTTCTTTTGTCTATCTATCTTTCTTTCATCTATCCTACCTTCATCTCTCTTTTTCTTTCCTTCTCCTTGCTTGCTTGCTTTCTTTCATCTCCCTCTCTCTGTTTCTCTCTCCCTCTCTTTTTCCCTCCCATCACTGATTTGTAGTTTTTAACTGGACAGTAGGCTGGGAAGCAAAAGTCAGTTTTAGAAACTGTTAGGATGTATATGGCACAGCAGGAACAGTTGTGTTTATTGGATGCATACTGGAGCAGGTAAATCTGATCCTCTGGGGTATGAGCTGAGACAAAATGCAGACTAAACTGAAAATATTTTCAAGGTTCAAATCAGTCAAGATCGCTCTCTAAAGCTTCTGGGTTTTTTGTTTTTTACATTCCTTAAGCTGAAGGAATCTGGCATCTGTGACTGCTTGTTTTCAGAGACCTATTATAGTTTGAATTTCAGTGACGCATGTGCTTGGATGCATAGCAGCTAGCACATTCATTTGTAACAGCAGTGAATATAAACAGCACATTTCTCTCACTTACTCTCTCTCTTTGGGCATACTACAAATATTCCAGAGGATTTTTTTTTTTTTTTCAAATTTGCTGTCTGCAGTACAATGGTATAGTAACCTCAGTCTCAAAACTGTAGAAGCAAAATACAATGTTTTTCTGCACTGAAAGTCTGTCTACCTTGAATTCTACTTTTCTCAAAAAGCTAGCAATTAAAAAAAAAACTCCTTATGTAGGTTATTACATGTAATTTGCCTGCATCTTCTGCATATTTTTCTTTTTGGTTACATCTCTTCTGATCCATGTTCAGAAGGCAGAGTATTTTAAATTTCAGTGAAATTTTGACAAGGTTCAGTTAATGTGGAACATTTTTTGTATTATCCACAATAACTGCACTTTCTTTCACTATCATCCCCACTCCAAAGACCATTCTAATTGATGGGTTTCCATAGGAATGCATGTAATGTAAATAGAAAACCTATCAAAATGTATCTTCTCTGTCAACACAAAAACACTTGTTCCCTACAGGAATACAGTTATAACTCTTTCTACATGTTAGTAGGCCCATAGTAGTTACTGTGACCCTTTTTACTGATTTAGTCATATTAATCTGGCTATAAAGATGACGATGACTTTGCTGGACATTTATTCCTCAAGCATTTCTCCCAGTTGAGGTCAAATACTGCAGGCCATAGACTCTGTAATAACATATCATATCTGTGGGAATGTGCAAATAGGAACCCACCAAATATAGTTACAGGGGAAATAAAAATCTATCCTCTTCCATATGATCATGTTTTTTTTTTTATTTAGAATCAAAGTATTTAATGAAAACTTAAATAATTCTTCAATTTTAGACACTATTTACAACTTTATAATTCCTAAGGAAGGCAGAATTTTCTGCCGTGCCACAGCTTTAGAGGAAAGGAATATCAATCAATATGGAATCACTTGTACACTTAAATGGAATAAAAATAGTGTTTAGAATTCCTCTAAACTAAGAAAATCTGAATGGCTATTAGTCATCCTTCATAAGAATGATTACAGTTGGAAACCTTAATATTGCTTTCCCCTGTACAAAACAGCATTAATGGTGAAGTTTCTTCTTTATTTTTTTGTTGCACTGCTACAGAAGTCCTTTCAGGAATATCCACAGCAAAAGAAATCCATCATTTGGGACTCAGTAACCTGTCTCAAAATTAGTGGAAAGACTTCTCTATTTCTGCGTCTTTTAATGAGTGTTGAAACAGGTCCCTAATGTATTATAATGTATTTATATTTATTACAACTTGCTTCCCCCCATTCTCCAGTGAGAGAGATGGAATAAGAGAAACTGGGTTAAGCTGTCTTCTAGCAAATATACTTCGCACTTCAAGATTTCCACAAAAGTTCCCTGAACTTTGGGGCAAATGAGTAGCATGGAGCAATTCAGAGATATAAAGGAAAAGAACAGAATGTCAGAGCTCCCTCTTTGCATTAGCTAATCCACCTCTCAAACGGAAAGAGAGTCTATTTTTATTCATTTTATTGTAAATTCATGTCAAGAGAATTTTATGGCTCACTTTATTTAAATACTGTGTAAATAAATAAAGCTAAATAGGATGAGTTTTAATTAAAAAATATATTTTTAACTTTCATAGTTATTTTTCTCTGAGTTTAAAGAAAAAAAAACAGTTGAAGAAATCTTAAACTTTCCTTACGGTTTGCTGTAGGCACTTTCCAAGTATTGCCATAAAGATTTTTTTTTTACCCTCTACCTTATTTTTTGTCAGTCATGAATTAACTTCTCATCTTTGGTCTTTGTTTAGAAAAATATTTATCATTTAAGGCTAATCTTATGCTCAAGTAACCAGACTAAGACCATAAGAAGTTCTTATTCTGCTGCATGTAATGGCACAAAATGATGAACTGACAAAATATTTGTAATGTGAGTTTCTCTCAGTAGTAAATCTTTCTGAAAAAAATGAGTAATTTGCATCTTCAGTGAACACTGCTGGTCCCTGTTTGGATTCCAGCACCCTGTACACATTCCCCAGAAATTATTTCATTTTACTAAGACAAAGACACAGAGCCATAGGCGCACATGCTGGAGAAGGAGGGCGTTGCCTTAAACCCCTCTTTCCCCCCCCCTCCCCCTTTCAGTTCACCCTCAAAGCATGCCTGGTCCTTGGCCAAGAAACTGAACTTGAAAAAATGCATTCCTAAACCATTTGTTCTTGATACTGTTAATCCTTGTTGTTTGCCAATACCACATCAACCAGAGAAATGCAAGATATTTTCTGATTTGAATTCAGAGACCCGGTGTGTAGTTTGTCGAACCTCTTGTTTTCACTGCTAATGTAAATAAATTGTTGTTTAGTGAGTAATAGACATCCTTAAGTTTCACATGAGAAGATAATGGTTTTTAGTTCTCATTTTTAAACTTTACTACTGTCTTCTATGGTCCCATGAACTTTGTAATCATTTTCAGCATGCTAACTTGATTCATTACGATTCATTTACCCAGGCAATTGTGTTTGTAATGAGTCTGTGTTTATGTATTTCCTGTAAACATATAAACCAGTTTCTCATAATATTTATGCTAAATATTCCCAGCATCCACACATTAAGAAACTTCAGTGAACTGCCTCTTTTCCACCTGTTGCAGGGATTTCAGCTCTATTTACTGTATTGGAAATACTGCACAGTTTATCACCTGCTATGCAGGATCGTCACGTAGCAGGTATGAGAAACCACTTCTTTTCCCACTGTGGATCCTTTTTTGATTGGTGTATTGAATTTCACACTATAGAAGAAAATTGATTTTTTTTTTAACTCAAGTTCTGAAAAAATGGATGTGCTGGTTTAAACTGTCTGAGGAATGACATATAAAGGTGTATATTCACAGCAGGAAATCAGAGGATATTTTTCAATGGATTCTGTCCAGATCACTATTATAAGTCAACAAAACAAACCTGTACAGACAAAGTCTTGTTTGCCTTTTGAAGGAATTTTTTCCACTGCTGTCTGGAATGAGATAGGTGAATAGGATTTGACTTGTGGCTCATATGATACAGATACAGCCCCCTCTCTCTCTCTCTCTCTCTCTCTCTCTCTCTCTCTCTGTCCCCCCCCCCCCCCCCCCCCTTTAACTTACCATGTCCATCACCAGGTCAGAGCAAATTGTCCAATAGATCTAGATGGTCTCTAAACCCTGTCTTACCAGTAATGACAGCAAGAGAATAGCAGCTTAGGTTCTAAACAGCTCAAGAGAGCACCTGTGATACAAAGAGGACAGTCAATTCTCCTAGTCAGCATAGTGAACAATTCTATGGAAAACAGATGCTGGACAAACCAGCCAGCCCTGCAGCATAAGCTTGGTTCTTTTTCCTTTACAAGAAGGTAAGGATATTCAGGTGCGGACATGTTGAAAAAAATTCCTTAATTCTTTGCTCAGGAATATTTAGGTCATGTCTAGCTTTTGGAGAAGGGAATTTATTTCAGCCCTAAGTCCTATGAGCTAGGAAAGCTAAACTTGAATATTCTTTCCTAGTGTTCAGAGAGGATAATTTTTGGCTGGGTTGTACTTTCTTAGTTTTTGCTTTTATGAGACTAGGATAAGTAAGTTGATTACAGTGAGTTTAATTATTTACACGATTAAGTATCTTGGTTTCCAGCTCTTACATCTTCCTGATGCTAGAGGAAAGGCAGTTGCACAGAGAAAATAAAAATGCTTTTATTTTTAAGAACTCAATTTATTGTTACTTTATGTCAGGAAAGCTGTATAACTCACACTATCCAACTTCCTATGTAAATGAAAACTGAACAGAGAGAGCTGGAAAACATCCTGATGAAGCAAAAACACTTCCAGGACCATGAGCATGCCTTCCCATGGAGGCTACTTTTCTCAAGCCCTTTCTCCTACCACTCCCCCTCTCTGAAGGGAAATTGGTGTTACCTTCTACGTTGGAGCTGGCATGGATTGGTGCCCTCATTTTCTCCTTTCCTCTTGTATTTGTAGGGATCTCTGCCCACATTACCTTTCCTTTCAATCTTTGTCTTTACTGGATTATTGGATTAGGTAGATAACTCCACTTAAGAACGAGTTTCCTGACTTATTGGTACTAGCCCATTCTGCTGCACCCGCTTGGCCATAATTGCATCTTTGTTGCTGTGTTTAAGCAGCTCATGAACTGTTCTTCTCTCAGACCTGACTCTCCACAATTTTGTACTGTTGCAGATTTAGGCCCACCTGAGCAAAATAAGAGTGCGACTGAGGAACTAGGCCAGGATCCATACTCTTTCTAATGCTCAGAAAGTTGTACTTCTCCTCCAAGAAAAGCTTCTAGTTCTACCTTCCCCTGGGTTATTTTGTTCTGCTTTTGTGCACTTGGATGCATTCTTCTATTTCTGAGGGGAAGTATTTACTCAATACAATTCTGTTCTTTTCTTCACTTAGACTTTGATCTTGTAAGATGTAAGCATCGTCCTGTGATAATACAGTTAGTTTTGTAGGTGCACCAGATGAACTACTTGTGCTGAACTGTGTGTTTAGTCTTGCACTCTGGATTGTTTGGAAATGTGTCCATACTTATCTTATTGTGGTATCTCATGGAAATGTATTGTCCATTTCCTCCATTTATTTTTCACCTATAATTTGTTCTAAATCTAAATATATGTGTGTGTGTGTGTGTGTGTGCGTGTGTGTGTGTGCATGTGTGCGTGAACATGTGTGCGTGCCTATTTGATTTGTTTGGAATTTCAAGTTAGATAACAAATTTGTCACTTGCCCAGCTCTACATAGGACTGGAAGAGATCTTGAGGACTATTCATTTAGCTAACACAAGCTGATACATCATGTAATAATGAAAATATTGTGTGGTAAGGATGTTCCCTCAAGATCAATTGCCCTATTTTTGTGGCTCCTCAAAATGTCTGAACAAAGTTTGACAATGCTGCTGCAGACCTCAGAATCCAGGTTGTATTTCTTGACATTATAATAATTGGTTAAAGTTTGCAAATCACATCACTTACACATTGTAAAAGGTGATTAGCATTCTGTTATTTTAATTATTAACTACTTTCAAGACTCAGGAGACTAGAAATATTCTCCTTAGCCATTTGCTGGTTCAGAGTAATTTTAACAAATGCATTACATCATTGCTTTTTTCCTGGCATTTTCCCCATGATTTTTTGTTCCTCACTTCCTATTTTATTTCCTCTGTCTTCTCTGATGCACGCACCTTATTTTTTTCCACTTTTTTAATTATCATGCCTTCATGGCACTTCTCTGTATTCAGCCAGGCAAATACACGTGTGGTCTGGAGATGGTCTTACCTAACATCTTGCAGTTGTCTTTTCTCTCTTCTAATTTTTTTTACTGTTTCTTTTTTCTACCTTCATTCACAATAGTGCTCACTGTGTTCTGCTGAAACACTCAGCCCTGAATGAGATAGCTTTACTGTTAAGTTTTCAAATCTATTGTAGTCCTTAATCTACACTGAAAATGGAACAACTGTTCCCTTTATTTGTGAGGTGCACAAAGTATCCACTCTGGAGAGCATACAGGTGATGTCACTTCTGGAAGCTGTGACTGATAGAAAATGCTGTAGTATGTTCATGGTGCTCCATCCTCTTCAAAGGATAAAATGGACATCTAGGCACAAGTAGGACAAAACAAATAAGTGGAATAGAAATTTGTGGTGTAAAGTAAAATGGTCAGGCTAGCTATCAGCAAAATGATGGGTCGTTCGTTTGTATTTCATATCTTTTCATATCTGTCTTCAACACAGACAAAATGCATTACAGTTGCAGATAACCGTAAGAAAACTAGGAATTTACTCATACATTTCAAAGATGAAAAACTTATTCGTCATAAAATGGCCCAGGTCCTGCAAAGGTCTGTATTAGATGTTCATGCTTTGCCAATACTTTTAGCAAGTGAAAACAATCATAACTGCGTTCCAGTTAAGCAGATTTTCAATTGCTTTGTTGATATGGTCTGAAAGCAGACAGAAAAAATAGCAAACAGTACCTTCTGTTCAGGAAGTAACTCATCTACTAAGATCTCATATGAGTTGTCAGTATGTGTAAGCAAATATGTATTCACAATGTTGATTCTACTGTTAATTTTATTTAATTTAATCTGGATCGGTGAAGTCATGTATTGCTTTTTTTCTAGCACTTATTTTACCTCACTACATTTGGAAGGATTTCTCCTCCTCTAATACAGTAAACGAAGAATGAAGATAGAAATGCTCATGTGAGCCAGTTGTCTGACTGTCAAAATAGACAGCCAGTTGTCTGACTGTCAACATAGAGACACTTTATGAAAGTCTTTTCCTTTGCTGAGTAGTGAGAATACTTATTTAAAAAGTTGGAAAGCTTCTGTAATAATCAAAGCATGACTGTCTGCCATTTTGATGTCTTATCATGACCTGCCATTAAGTTATTACAGTCAATAAAGTAATTTCTAGATGAGTATCAAAACGTTGCAGACGCGGATGGTTATTTTGTAGATCACACTTTGTGTGGCACATGCCCTGTGCTTAGGAAGCCATGATGCTGGTGGTAAGTGATTATCTTTCTCATAGAAAATAAAAATACTTCATAAGTAAACATTAAAATAACCACATTTTTGATAGTCTGTGATTTGACCTATGTTTCACCATTTCAGGATACATCCAAATATTAATTGCTGGTTGTTCTGATGCTAAGGCAGTGTGAGTGAACGGGACATGCACAATTAGTAGGTCTTCTAAAATCATCTGAATTAGGTCTAATTCTATACAGTTAAAGTCTGAGAAACTGTCTGTCTTGATTTTATTGATGATCTTTATGTCCATCTTGGTTGTCGTAATGTATTACTAGTGCATCTCTTTTTAGTTCACCAAACACATTAAACCAAAATGAGCACTCTTTCTGTACTGGTTATTGCTAAAATACTGTGCGTATTCCAGCAAAACAGCATGCACAGTTGCAGCTCAGCAGTCTTGATACAGTGTGAGTTGTTTTAATGAAAGAAAAATATGCCAATATAAGGCAAAATGCTACCTACGCATCTGTTGTATGTTGCATTACCGAACATTTCTTATGGTGGCTCTCTGCAAGGCAGAGTATGCATAATGCAGTTTCTTAACTTGCCAATGTTATGGGAGGTGGTGCATGGTTGATTATGGGCCAGAAAGAAGTTGCTGCAGACCTTTAGTCATCGCGTCAACTCTTTAGATTGATGTTGGGTAGCCTTTATCACATGCTGCATGCTCCTTACCATAACTGTTTGAATGTAATAGGATCAGGAGTTTTGCAGCACTGCTGTTGGTACACTTTACAGTTGCATAAGCAAGGGAATGATTGCAGTCCTTGCTGCAATAATGACATGGTCATAGAGTAGGGCTGTTTTCATGTAGCCTTTCAAAAAAAATAAATTAGGACTAAATCTTTTTGGGTGAGATAGTACTTAAATTAAGAAGTGCAGTCTTGCTCTTGAGCTTCTCTGTTGGTGCTTCAACTACGCAGTGCTTTTTTTAGCGTGGCTATTTGACAACTCTACGATGTCAATTGATTTTAAAATTTCAAGTCTTCTAATTGGCTCATTGAGCCAACTGGTTCATGACACTACAAAAGAATATTTTGGTATGGGTTATAACATTAACTCACTATATCAATATATGTTGCATTAAGAAAGAAAAGCCTCAGAAAATGTTTGAATCGGACTAAGAGGAAAGTAAAATGGTAGGTGAATGCAAGTATCTCTAAAAAAAATATATTAATGAGAATAGCAACATAAAAGATCCCCCTGTACTGATGGCCATTTAAAGCAAATGCACTGTCTAGACATTATTCAGTTGTGTATACTGATCATATTTTTTTTAAAAAAGTTTTCATTGCCCTCACTTGCACACCAACAGGAAATAGCAACACCAACAGATTAAATACTTCAGAGCATTGATGTGCACTTGAATGCCTTCTTCCTATTTTATCCTTAACTTTTATTTTTAGCTTTATTATGTTAACATTTTTCATTTCTCACCTGAAATGCATTTTTTTTAGTGATACTGTGTCAGTTTTATACACAGAATGGTACAGACAGAAAGCATTAAGCCATTTACCCAAGGCAACATAATGAATCAGTGGTAGAGTCATGGAAAATAACAAAAAACAAACAGGTAGATTGATTCTTAGTCCCGAATACTGTTCGTTCTAGGCGGACGCATCCAACCTAATCCTCATCAGAGTCTGCCACCTCCAAACAAATCCATCACGTTAAGAAGGTGAGCAGGAAAAAAACACATAAATAGAAAATGCCACAGGGATGTCTAAGTTGTTAGGGTCCACTGAATCAGTAGGTCTTTTATAATCACCCAGAGAGGAATTAATATTTCACTGGATATAGAAACCAACATGTTTTTTATCAGTTACTGTAATTCACCGAATTTGTTCTTGCAAGCACAGGTCTACATTGCAAGTATGAATAACTGCAACTTCCATCTGCCACTCACTGCTCTCTTCAGGCCCATCTGCTTTGTAAACATATGTTTGTAGGCCACTGCAAGGACAGCAAAATGTTTTTTAACAAGTATTGCTTACTCCATCATGGTTATCTCTACAGGCAAAGAGATTTATTTCTCTCACATGAACCATTTCACAAGGAAATTTGTGCAGAACCTATTGTCAACAACTATGGGTAACAAGAAGCTTTCCTCCTCCATCCTGGAAATTTCCATTTTATTGCTGAGACCAAGAAAATACTCCTAAGAAATGACCTGAGCTTTGGCTGTGAAATTTAGGAAGATTTGGGGGTGAGGGAAGATGCATTGTGTACACAAGTGAGGAGGGATTAATGAAGTAACAGACATTTCACCTTTATTTGCATGCAAAATATTATAAAAACATTAGAAACTCCAATGTGACTGGCTATCATATGGATATTGCTATCATATCAAACCTTTGTTTTCTTAATCTGATTTAATGTGATGCAGCACAATACAATTAATCAGCTAGGAAGTTAAGTCAGAGAGGTCTTGAAAGAGGCAAAGTCCCTTGAAAGATGTTATACTGCACAAAAACGGGCTCTGGCAGCAGGGCGCTGCGGGAGTGCCCTGTGTGGGAGAAGGCATTGACTGCCCTGTGCCAGTCACAGGCAGTTCCAACCGGATCTGTAATGGCTGGAACCGCACGTCAAAACCAAGAGAAAGCGCGCAGCGCCGCTGCTCAAACGCGTTTGAAAAAGAGGGGAGAGGCGCCAGGGCTGGGAGAGGCTGGAGGAGGCCTAAGAGGGGTGTGTGTGAGAGGAGGTGCCGGAAGGGACATGACCAAGGGCTCGGGGGGTACCTCTGGGGGGGCTGTGGCCCATGGGGCACTCATGCCGGAGCATGTACACCCTGAAGGGACTGTGGCCCGCAGGGAAGGCGAGGAGAGAGCGTGGCCAGGACAGACTCTTGCGTGCCATGACCAACCTCCAGCGCCACCCCTCGGCTTACTGGAGTGGGGAGCGTAATGCACGGCGAAATGAAGGCCAGTGGGGACTAGGAAGCAGGGAGGAGAGTTGTTGGACCGAAGCTGAGCCTGGGGAAGGGTGGAGGAAAGGCGTTTCCCTAAATGTTTGTTCGTTGATGTCTTCGTTTGTTT